>NC_136067.1:1367952255-1368332921 GCF_964261635.1 Lissotriton helveticus
AGGGGTGAACCCTGTTCCCTTCCCTGGGAAACTGTTTTGGGGACCTTTAGAGAACTCCCCGCTTTTTATCTCCCCCCTCCTTCTTCTGAGGGGCGCCCTGTCCGGCCTTTTGGGAATCCCCTCAGTCCCCTTTGAGGACACCCGAGTACTTGCCAGATGTCCGCCTCCTCTGCAAGCTTCCGGGGGTTGGTCAGCTTGCTGTCCACCAGGTGCTGGCGCAGCTCGGGAAAACATTTCTCGAGTAGATGCTCTTTAAGAAAAAGATCATACAACCCATCATAATCCCTCACCTCACTGCCCTGTACCCAGCCCTCCAATGCCTTCCTCGCATAATCCAGGAAATCCACCCAGTTCTGGGTGCTTAACTTGTGGCTCCCCCTGAACTTCTGGCGATACTTTTCTGGGGTTAATCCAAACTTCCTGATCAATGCTAGCTCATGGTGGGGTAGTTGGTCTGCTCCTCCGGTTCTAAGGCTAGCAAAGTGTCCCGACCGGTAGGAGGCATGTACTTGTACAACCCACCCCCCCAGTACTTCTCCTGGATCCCATGGGCTCTTAAGGAGACCTCATAGGCTGCCAGCCACTTGGTATGTCATCCCCCTGACTATAGCTGGCAATTATATCCTTAGGCAGGTAGGGTCTGGACTCCCTGGTTGGTTCTCTGGTTTCGCTGCCACCATTTGGAGTTGGAAAGGGGCCCCGTTGCAGGGCCTGGAGTTCTAACTCTTTTCGTTTGAATTCATGAGCCATTCTCCCGCTCTTCCTTCTCCTGTTCTAACCTCCTCTCCTCCCTCTTTTCTTCCAACTCCATTTTTGCTATTTCCCACCTTAACAGTCTATCCTCTCTCCTGTCAGCTAACTCGGTTTCTAACAACCCTCTCGATGACACACTGCTGCCCTCTCGTGAGGTTGCCTTGGGGCTGATTGACATCTCACCCACCCCCGGGGACATTCCGCAGTCCTATCAATGACAGTACCTCTGTCCGATTCCTCCTCTTCCACCGTTCCCTCCTCATTGCGCGCTTCCACCCAAGCCCTCAAACTGGTCTGGAGTTCCCCCTTCTTGGCACCACGCTTAAAGAGCACTCCCAATTGTTGACAGAAATCTTTTAGCTGGGCCAATGAATAAGTGTCCAGTTTTTCCAGTGCAAATTCCATTTTGCAACAGGCAACACAAGGTTAAGCACACAAAAAGAATAGAGTTGCAAGAGCAACCTGAAGCTGCCTCCACCCCACCACCAGGAATAAATTTGGAAAAAGCAAAAATAAAAATTAGGAGGGCCGCTAGGAGAAAACTCCAGGTGTAGGTTAGTGGATTATGTTTTGTTACTTCAGAGTAGACGCAAACCACAGTTTTGATCCCACCGCTGGACACCAATTATGTTGGATCTAGGAACCCCAAGTCACATAAGGTAGCTTGGCACTAAGTGGGTAGGCCTAACTCAAGGTACATGTGTTAAGTTTGCGTCAAACCCTTTAGTAACAAGACATCCACCACTCAAAAAAAAGGACACTACACCAATTTAGGAAAATATGAGCTGTTTTATAAAAATATACTTTGCTCTTTCGTCTAGGATCAACCTTCAATTAATGCAGTGTAACACCATATGTCAAGCAAGGAAAGTATTACTCCTTCAACAGTTGCCCAATTATTATATTAATCAGTTTCCTTACATTCGGCACATTATATTTATCTCCAAAGAGCAATGTTAGACTTCTCCAAACTTTACTGGACTTGACTTCTCTGAAGTGCTTATACTTTTTCCCCTTCTGCACCTTTAGCCACCAAGAGGGTACACAACCAGTGAGAGATGTCAGTGATAACAAGAGATTTACATATGCACCAGCAACCTCTAAGAGGATCTTATAATTTTTCTTAGACAGTAGGTACTTTCAGCACTACTTCGACATTTGATCCAATCCCCAAATCCTGGTTCAGTGGCTGCTTTTCCTTGGACCTGTAATCAATGAGGTTTGCATCACCAAGCTACTCCCCACCTTCTAGGACACAGTAAAGGGGGAATAACGAACAGTGTATCTAGACTATTTTTACATGCACTAGTACTAATTTTTCCCTACACGGAAAGACCTTTTAAGAACCCCACTCCTCTGTCTCTCGAGGTGGTTAATCCCTAGGGGTTCAGTCTTCCCCCTTTTCCCACACTCTCCTTACTGTACTGTGGAGACTGCACTGCCCACGTCTCCGAGTGTCTGGGTTGTCAGGCGGCTCTACAGAAGTCCCGGCCGGCAGCGGCTGAATCTGTTTCCTCCCGCCCAGCCAGCCACCTAATCTCAGTGCTGGCGCGGGGAGGACCGGGGAATGACTCTCCTTCAATCGGGAACTGCTGTTGGGTCCTCCGCTTTCGGCCACACGATTTCGGGGCTGGCGCTGACAAGGCTGATCAACACTGATGAGCGCCGCTTCCGCTTCTCTCCTCCGGCCGGCTCCGCCTCACAGAGCCAGACGGCTCAACTGGGCATGCGCGGAGGTGAAGTGTCTCCCGCTGGAGCCCGCGCTCTTCTGCCGGCGCTTCCCCCTTTCACTCCGCCCACTCCGGAACCAACGGAGGCATCACCAGGGCCGCTCCACACAGTGAAACAATCCTCTCACTACGCCTCTCCCTCACCTCAGGTCCGGCGGCCACACCTCCGAACCTGCACTGTTCACCTCACGCTGGCTCGAGAGCAGACCAGTTCGTTTCCACACCTCTCTTGCTCCCTCAGCGACCAATCTGCCACGGCAGGTAAGAGGTGGGATTCCGTGGGGTTATATCGCCAGGGGAAATCAAGGGCAACTACAAGCAGAATTCCTTTAAGGAGCTAATCGAGGGGGCAATAAAGAATCACCCTCAGTCTTCTCTTCTTATTGGCAACGCTCTGCCCGAGCCTTTCTAAGGATTTTCCAGCTAGGCAGAGGACTGCGCTCCGCAGCGCCGCAGTCTCCTTCACCCACTCACACCCCTTTCTTCAAGGCTAGGGGTTGGTCAGCGCCCAGGGTCTCCAGTAATCCTACGCAGCGGGGACAGGTCAAGTAACCCAAGGGAGGAAGGGTGGTGGATCAATAAGGCAGCGTCCTTAGACTGGGAGGTCAACCCTTTGACTATCCTACCCCCACCTTCTGCTACAGCCTGTCCTCCAGCTGACTCTCTCTGGTAAGACAAAATGGCTGACCAGCATTCCGCCTTATATTGGCTGACCCTCAGAGGTCCGGAAGGGACCAGAAGGTTCTGGAATGCCCTTACTCTACCCTATGGGACAGGTCCCAGGTATGTCAGTTATGACAGTTGGTAGCCACCATTTTGTGACTCCAAGGGAATTCCTGTCAGGGAAGGCTTCTAGGCCTGAGGTGAAAAACTGAGGGCGAAAGAGCACCTATCCCCTAGACCAACACCTTGAAAAATCTAGTGGACACAAAAATAAATAAAGGCATGAGGGGCAAAAAGGGGACAAAATAAATAATCAATTGGAGGGACTACGCAAAAGGTCAGACAGGTCTAACACGCGTCCCCCCAGCTGAAAGTGGGGAGAGCTACCCAACCTCTTGGGAGTCCTCATCACTAAGGCGGAAATACCTGGAGAGACCGTCTGCATTGGCGTGGTCCACTCCAGGCCGATGTTCCACCCGGAAGTCCATTCCCTGTAGGGAGATGGACCATCTCAGCAACTTGGGATTCTCCCCCTTCATCTGCATTAGCCAACGAAGGGGTCGGTGGTCAGTCTGAACCAGGAAGTGCGAGCCAAACAGGTATGGCCGCAGCTTCTTCAGAGCCCACACCACCGCAAAGGCTTCCCTCTCAATGGCACTCCACTTCTGTTCCCGGGGAAGCAGTCTCCTGGAGAGGAAGACTACAGGCTGATCCAGGCCCTCTTCATTCAGTTGCGATAACACTGCCCCAATGCCATGTTCTGATGCATCTGTCTGGACAATGAACTCCTTGGAGAAGTCTGGGGCCCTCAGGCCCGGTGCTGCACACATTGCCTGCTTCAGTTTTTCAAACGCATGCTGACAAGCTTTCGTCCAAACTACCCGTCGAGGTTGTTTCTTTGAGGTGAGCTCTGTGAGGGGCGCTACAATAGTGCCATACCCCTTCACAAAGCTACGGTAGTAGCCTGTGAGGCCCAGGAATGCTCGGACCTCAGTCTGTGTCTTGGTGGGTTCCCAGGCCATGATTGCCTCAATCTTTGCCTGCAGGGGCTGCACTGTCCCCCTACCCACCAAGTGTCCAAGGTACACAACCGACCCCTGCCCAATCTGGCATTTGCTGGCCTTGATTGTCAATCCAGCTTGTTTCAGGGTCTGGAGAACTGCTTGCAAATGTTGCAAATGGTCCTCCCAACTGCTACTGAAGACAGCAATGTCATCCAGGTAAGCAGCGGAGAAACCCTCCATTCCGGAGAGGACCTGATTCACCAGCCACTGAAATGTGGCAGGGGCATTTTTGAGCCCAAAGGGCATCACACAAAATTGGAAGTGTCCCTCAGGCGTGGAGAAGGCTGACCTTTCCTTTGCTCCATCTGTCAAGGAGATCTGCCAGTACCCTGAAGTGAGGTCAAAGGTACTTAGGTATTGGGCAGCTCCTAGCCGGTCAATTAATTCATCCGCCCTAGGGATCGGATGAGCATCAGTCTTTGTAACTGAGTTCAGTCCCCGGTAATCCACACAGAACCTCAGTTCTGGCGTGGTGCCCGGTGCAGCGGCTTTTGGCACTAGCACCACCGGACTGGACCAAGGGCTGTTGGAAGGTTCTATAACTCCTAGCTCTAGCATCTTGGCAACCTCTCCATGGATGCTAGCCTTCACCTTGTCGGACAGCCGGTAGGTCTTGGACTTCACTGGTGGGCTGTCCCCTGTGTCCACATCATGGGTACACAGGTGAGTCCTTCCCGGGACAAGGGAGAACAACGTAGAGTACTGCCCTAGTATCTGGCGGCAGTCCTCCCGCTGTTCAGGAGTTAGAGTGGGAGAGAGAATCACTCCCTCCACTGACCCATCCTTTTCCTGAGACGAGAACAAGTCCGGGAGAGGTTCGCTTTCCGCTTCCTCTCCCCCATCAGTCACCATCATTAAGATGACCTTGGGCCTCTCATGGTGGGGTTTGAGCCGGTTGGCATGCAGCACCCGTAGGGGCTGTCAAGGGGTCTTAAGGTCCACCAGGTATGTGGCCTTACCCTTCTTTTCCAACACTTCAAATGGGCCTGTCCAGCGATCCTGGAGGGCACTAAGCTCTCCAGGCTCCATCACCCACACCTTCTGGCCAGGCTCCAATTCCCCTGGTGAGCATTGTGGTCATACCACTCTTTCATGACTGCCTGGCTGGCCTCCAAGTTGTCAGAAGCTTGCTTCCACAACTTCGCCATTTGGCTCCGGAAGGCCAGCATGTAAGTCACCACATCCTGGGGGGGTTTCCTGGGAGACTTTTCCCAACCATCCTTCACCAGGCTGAGAGGACCGCGTACAGGGTGCCCATACAGAAGTTCAAAGGGGCTGAAGCCCACTCCCTTCGGTGGCACTTCCCTGTAGGAGAATAGCAAACAGGGTAGGAGGACGTCCCATTTCCTCCGCAGGCTTTCAGGCAGACTTCTGATCATGCCCTTCAAGGTTTTGTTGAACCTCTCAACCAGTCCATTCGACTGGGGGTGATAGGGGGTGGTGAACCGGTTGGTCACTCCACACTCCTTCCACATTGCCCGCATGTAAGCTGACATAAAGTTGGTCCCCCTGTCAGACACAACTTCTTTGGGGAAACCCACTCGGGTAAAGATCCCCATTAGGGCCCTAGCCACCACAGGTGCAGTGACAGTCCTCAGAGGAATTGCCTGTGGGTACCGTGTGGCATGATGCACCAGAACCAGGATGAACCTGTGACCAGCTGTTGTTGGTGGATCCAATGGCCCTACAATGTCGATGCCCACCCTTTCAAAGGGGGTGCTAACGACAGGAAGTGGTTCCAGGGGAGCTTTCAGCTTCACCCCTGTTTTCCCACTGGCTTGGCAGGTTACACACGTCCTACAGTAGGTGTTAGACGCCACTTTCATCTGAGGCCAGTAAAAGTGAGGGACAAGCCAAGCAAAGGTCTTGTCCTGACCTAAGTGTCCTGCCAAGGGAATTTCATGAGCCAATTCCAGCAGAAAGGCTCGGTACCGTTGCGGGACTACCAAGGCCCTTGATGAACCAGGCAAGGGTACCTTGGATTCACTGTAGAGGAGTCCATCCTCCCAGTAAATATGGTAGTGTCCCGCAACGTCCCCTGCTGCCTGGGCTTCAGCCTGTCGCCTCAGTCCCTCAAGGGTAGGGCACTCCTTCTTGCCCTTACAGAACTCTTCTCTGGTAGGCCCTCCCTCCACATGCCACTCAGCAGGGATGGGCAGGTCCTCCAGAGAAACTACTTCCCCCCCCCACGGACTCCTGGTCCACCACCGCGGGTGGCCGATCTGTCACATGGGGTTGTGGAGGCCGAAGCAGGCTTCTCCTGTCTTCGGGTCTGTCCCTTTTTGGCAGCGGGTTGGGCCATTGTTCCAGGCTCCAACCCAGGCGAACTCCCTCTCCGGGCAGTCGCAGACCTTGTGCTTACACAGGCCCAGTCAGGTGTACCTAGCATCGCTGAATGCGTCCGGTATTCCACCTCTCTCCAAGCATTGTGCTCCATGTCATTCCCCAACAGACAATCAACTGGCACGGCAGGGCTTACGGCAACTCGAAGTGAACCTGCTACCCCTTCCCACTCAAAGGGAACCTCGGCCACGGGGTAGTGGCCCATTCTGCCGTCAGCCATTGCGGCGGGGTGGAGTACATTGGGAATCACCTGCTCTGGAGACACCAGATGACTTCTCACCATAGTCATACTGGCTCCTGTATCTCTCAGAGCCTCCCCTCTCTGGCCATTGATGGTGATCCACTGCCCATACTTGGTAGTATTTGGGGGCACCTGGATCTTAGGAACCATCTCTCGTCCTCCCAGGGACACTAAGGTGACACCCGCCCACTCACCCCCCTTATCTAAGGGCAACTCCTCCCCGAGCGCTACACTAGCTACTCCCGGGGCTTTTCCTCCGGTGGGAGGGGGTGGTCTCTTTGGGCATCCGACATCTCCCTTATAATGTCCAACACCACCACACTCGAAGCAGTGGACAACCCTTGGCTGCTGGCTTTGGCCAGGATGAGGGTTTCTGGGCGGGTTAGCCTTAGGGGTGAACCCTGTTCCCTTTCCCTGGAAACTGTTTTGGGGACCTTTAGAGAACTCCCGCTTTTTATCTCCCCCCTCCTTCTTCTGAGGGGCGCCCTGTCCGGCCTTTTGGGAATCCCCTCCAGTCCCCTTTGAGGACACCCGAGTACTTGCCCAGATGTCCGCCTCCTCTGCAAGCTTCCGGGGGTTGGTCAGCTTGCTGTCCACCAGGTGCTGGCGCAGCTCGGGAAAACATTTCTCGAGTAGATGCTCTTTAAGAAAAAGATCATACAACCCATCATAATCCCTCACCTCACTGCCCTGTACCCAGCCCTCCAATGCCTTCCTCGCATAATCCAGGAAATCCACCCAGTTCTGGGTGCTTAACTTGTGGCTCCCCCTGAACTTCTGGCGATACTTTTCTGGGGTTAATCCAAACTTCCTGATCAATGCTAGCTTCATGGTGGGGTAGTTGGTCTGCTCCTCCGGTTCTAAGGCTAGCAAAGTGTCCCGACCGGTAGGAGGCATGTACTTGTACAACCCACCCCCCCAGTACTTCTCCTGGATCCCATGGGCTCTTAAGGAGACCTCATAGGCTGCCAGCCACTTGGGTATGTCATCCCCCTGACTATAGCTGGCAATTATATCCTTAGGCAGGTAGGGTCTGGACTCCCTGGTTGGTTCTCTGGTTTCGCTGCCACCATTTGGAGTTGGAAAGGGTCCCCGTTGCAGGGCCTGGAGTTCTAACTCTTTTCGTTTGAATTCATGAGCCATTCTCCGCTCTTCCTTCTCCTGTTCTAACCTCCTCTCCTCCCTCTTTTCTTCCAACTCCATTTTTGCTATTTCCCACCTTAACAGTCTATCCTCTCTCCTGTCAGCTAACTCGGTTTCTAACAACCCTCTCGATGACACACTGCTGCCCTCTCGTGAGGTTGCCTTGGGGCTGATTGACATCTCACCCACCCCCGGGGGACATTCCGCAGTCCTATCAATGACAGTACCTCTGTCCGATTCCTCCTCTTCCACCGTTCCCTCCTCATTGCGCGCTTCCACCCAAGCCCTCAAACTGGTCTGGAGTTCCCCCTTCTTGGCACCACGCTTAAAGAGCACTCCCAATTGTTGACAGAAATCTTTTAGCTGGGCCAATGAATAAGTGTCCAGTTTTTCCAGTGCAAATTCCATTTTGCAACAGGCAACACAAGGTTAAGCACACAAAAAGAATAGAGTTGCAAGAGCAACCTGAAGCTGCCTCCACCCCACCACCAGGAATAAATTTGGAAAAAGCAAAAATAAAAATTAGGAGGGCCGCTAGGAGAAAACTCCAGGTGTAGGTTAGTGGATTATGTTTTGTTACTTCAGAGTAGACGCAAACACAGTTTTGATCCCACCGCTGGACACCAATTATGTTGGATCTAGGGAACCCCAAGTCACATAAGGTAGCTTGGCACTAAGTGGGTAGGCCTAACTCAAGGTACATGTGTTAAGTTTGCGTCAAACCCTTTAGTAACAAGACATCCACCACTCAAAAAAAAGGACACTACACCAATTTAGGAAAATATGAGCTGTTTTATAAAAATATACTTTGCTCTTTCGTCTAGGATCAACCTTCAATTAATGCAGTGTAACACCATATGTCAAGCAAGGAAAGTATTACTCCTTCAACAGTTGCCCAATTATTATATTAATCAGTTTCCTTACATTCGGCACATTATATTTATCTCCAAAGAGCAATGTTAGACTTCTCCAAACTTTACTGGACTTGACTTCTCTGAAGTGCTTATACTTTTTCCCCTTCTGCACCTTTAGCCACCAAGAGGGTACACAACCAGTGAGAGATGTCAGTGATACAAGAGATTTACATATGCACCAGCAACCTCTAAGAGGATCTTATAATTTTTCTTAGACAGTAGGTACTTTCAGCACTACTTCGACATTTGATCCAATCCCCAAATCCTGGTTCAGTGGCTGCTTTTCCTTGGACCTGTAATCAATGAGGTTTGCATCACCAAGCTACTCCCCACCTTCTAGGACACAGTAAAGGGGGAATAACGAACAGTGTATCTAGACTATTTTTACATGCACTAGTACTAATTTTTCCCTACACGGAAAGACCTTTTAAGAACCCCACTCCTCTGTCTCTCGAGGTGGTTAATCCCTAGGGGTTCAGTCTTCCCCCTTTTCCCACACTCTCCTTACTGTACTGTGGAGACTGCACTGCCCACGTCTCCGAGTGTCTGGGTTGTCAGGCGGCTCTACAGAAGTCCCGGCCGGCAGCGGCTGAATCTGTTTCCTCCCGCCCAGCCAGCCACCTAATCTCAGTGCTGGCGCGGGGAGGACCGGGGAATGACTCTCCTTCAATCGGGAACTGCTGTTGGGTCCTCCGCTTTCGGCCACACGATTCCGGGGCTGGCGCTGACAAGGCTGATCAACACTGATGAGCGCCGCTTCCGCTTCTCTCCTCCGGCCGGCTCCGCCTCACAGAGCCAGACGGCTCAACTGGGCATGCGCGGAGGTGAAGTGTCTCCCCGCTGGAGCCCGCGCTCTTCTGCCGGCGCTTCCCCCTTTCACTCCGCCCACTCCGGAACCAACGGAGGCATCACCAGGGCCGCTCCACACAGTGAAACAATCCTCTCACTACGCCTCTCCCCTCACCTCAGGTCCGGCGGCCACACCTCCGAACCTGCACTGTTCACCTCACGCTGGCTCGAGAGCAGACCAGTTCGTTTCCACACCTCTCTTGCTCCCTCAGCGACCAATCTGCCACGGCAGGTAAGAGGTGGGATTCCGTGGGGTTATATCGCCAGGGGAAATCAAGGGCAACTACAAGCAGAATTCCTTTAAGGAGCTAATCGAGGGGGGCAATAAAGAATCACCCTCAGTCTTCTCTTCTTATTGGCAACGCTCTGCCCGAGCCTTTCTAAGGATTTTCCAGCTAGGCAGAGGACTGCGCTCCGCAGCGCCGCAGTCTCCTTCACCCACTCACACCCCTTTCTTCAAGGCTAGGGGTTGGTCAGGCGCCCAGGGTCTCCAGTAATCCTACGCAGCGGGGACAGGTCAAGTAACCCAAGGGAGGAAGGGTGGTGGATCAATAAGGCAGCGTCCTTAGACTGGGAGGTCAACCCTTTGACTATCCTACCCCCACCTTCTGCTACAGCCTGTCCTCCAGCTGACTCTCTCTGGTAAGACAAAATGGCTGACCAGCATTCCGCCTTATATTGGCTGACCCTCAGAGGTCCGGAAGGGACCAGAAGGTTCTGGAATGCCCTACTCTACCCTATGGGACAGGTCCCAGGTATGTCAGTTATGACAGTTGGTAGCCACCATTTTGTGACTCCAAGGGAATTCCTGTCAGGGAAGGCTTCTAGGCCTGAGGTGAAAAACTGAGGGCGAAAGAGCACCTATCCCCTAGACCAACACCTTGAAAAATCTAGTGGACACAAAAATAAATAAAGGCATGAGGGGCAAAAAGGGGACAAAATAAATAATCAATTGGAGGGACTACGCAAAAGGTCAGACAGGTCTAACACGCGTCCCCCCCAGCTGAAAGTGGGGAGAGCTACCCAACCTCTTGGGAGTCCTCATCACTAAGGCGGAAATACCTGGAGAGACCGTCTGCATTGGCGTGGTCCACTCCAGGCCGATGTTCCACCCGGAAGTCCATTCCCTGTAGGGAGATGGACCATCTCAGCAACTTGGGATTCTCCCCCTTCATCTGCATTAGCCAACGAAGGGGTCGGTGGTCAGTCTGAACCAGGAAGTGCGAGCCAAACAGGTATGGCCGCAGCTTCTTCAGAGCCCACACCACCGCAAAGGCTTCCCTCTCAATGGCACTCCACTTCTGTTCCCGGGGAAGCAGTCTCCTGGAGAGGAAGACTACAGGCTGATCCAGGCCCTCTTCATTCAGTTGCGATAACACTGCCCCAATGCCATGTTCTGATGCATCTGTCTGGACAATGAACTCCTTGGAGAAGTCTGGGGCCCTCAGGCCCGGTGCTGCACACATTGCCTGCTTCAGTTTTTCAAACGCATGCTGACAAGCTTTCGTCCAAACTACCCGTCGAGGTTGTTTCTTTGAGGTGAGCTCTGTGAGGGGCGCTACAATAGTGCCATACCCCTTCACAAAGCTACGGTAGTAGCCTGTGAGGCCCAGGAATGCTCGGACCTCAGTCTGTGTCTTGGTGGGTTCCCAGGCCATGATTGCCTCAATCTTTGCCTGCAGGGGCTGCACTGTCCCCCTACCCACCAAGTGTCCAAGGTACACAACCGACCCCTGCCCAATCTGGCATTTGCTGGCCTTGATTGTCAATCCAGCTTGTTTCAGGGTCTGGAGAACTGCTTGCAAATGTTGCAAATGGTCCTCCCAACTGCTACTGAAGACAGCAATGTCATCCAGGTAAGCAGCGGAGAAACCCTCCATTCCGGAGAGGACCTGATTCACCAGCCACTGAAATGTGGCAGGGGCATTTTTGAGCCCAAAGGGCATCACACAAAATTGGAAGTGTCCCTCAGGCGTGGAGAAGGCTGACCTTTCCTTTGCTCCATCTGTCAAGGAGATCTGCCAGTACCCTGAAGTGAGGTCAAAGGTACTTAGGTATTGGGCAGCTCCTAGCCGGTCAATTAATTCATCCGCCCTAGGGATCGGATGAGCATCAGTCTTTGTAACTGAGTTCAGTCCCCGGTAATCCACACAGAACCTCAGTTCTGGCGTGGTGCCCGGTGCAGCGGCTTTTGGCACTAGCACCACCGGACTGGACCAAGGGCTGTTGGAAGGTTCTATAACTCCTAGCTCTAGCATCTTGGCAACCTCTCCATGGATGCTAGCCTTCACCTTGTCGGACAGCCGGTAGGTCTTGGACTTCACTGGTGGGCTGTCCCCTGTGTCCACATCATGGGTACACAGGTGAGTCCTTCCCGGGACAAGGGAGAACAACGTAGAGTACTGCCCTAGTATCTGGCGGCAGTCCTCCCGCTGTTCAGGAGTTAGAGTGGGAGAGAGAATCACTCCCTCCACTGACCCATCCTTTTCCTGAGACGAGAACAAGTCCGGGAGAGGTTCGCTTTCCGCTTCCTCTCCCCCATCAGTCACCATCATTAAGATGACCTTGGGCCTCTCATGGTGGGGTTTGAGCCGGTTGGCATGCAGCACCCGTAGGGGCTGTCAAGGGGTCTTAAGGTCCACCAGGTATGTGGCCTTACCCTTCTTTTCCAACACTTCAAATGGGCCTGTCCAGCGATCCTGGAGGGCACTAAGCTCTCCAGGCTCCATCACCCACACCTTCTGGCCAGGCTCCAATTCCCCTGGTGAGCATTGTGGTCATACCACTCTTTCATGACTGCCTGGCTGGCCTCCAAGTTGTCAGAAGCTTGCTTCCACAACTTCGCCATTTGGCTCCGGAAGGCCAGCATGTAAGTCACCACATCCTGGGGGGGTTTCCTGGGAGACTTTTCCCAACCATCCTTCACCAGGCTGAGAGGACCGCGTACAGGGTGCCCATACAGAAGTTCAAAGGGGCTGAAGCCCACTCCCTTCGGTGGCACTTCCCTGTAGGAGAATAGCAAACAGGGTAGGAGGACGTCCCATTTCCTCCGCAGGCTTTCAGGCAGACTTCTGATCATGCCCTTCAAGGTTTTGTTGAACCTCTCAACCAGTCCATTCGACTGGGGGTGATAGGGGGTGGTGAACCGGTAGGTCACTCCACACTCCTTCCACATTGCCCGCATGTAAGCTGACATAAAGTTGGTCCCCCTGTCAGACACAACTTCTTTGGGGAAACCCACTCGGGTAAAGATCCCCATTAGGGCCCTAGCCACCACAGGTGCAGTGACAGTCCTCAGAGGAATTGCCTGTGGGTACCGTGTGGCATGATCCACCAGAACCAGGATGAACCTGTGACCAGCTGTTGTTGGTGGATCCAATGGCCCTACAATGTCGATGCCCACCCTTTCAAAGGGGGTGCTAACGACAGGAAGTGGTTCCAGGGGAGCTTTCAGCTTCACCCCTGTTTTCCCACTGGCTTGGCAGGTTACACACGTCCTACAGTAGGTGTTAGACGCCACTTTCATCTGAGGCCAGTAAAAGTGAGGGACAAGCCGAGCAAAGGTCTTGTCCTGACCTAAGTGTCCTGCCAAGGGAATTTCATGAGCCAATTCCAGCAGAAAGGCTCGGTACCGTTGCGGGACTACCAAGGCCCTTGATGAACCAGGCAAGGGTACCTTGGATTCACTGTAGAGGAGTCCATCCTCCCAGTAAATATGGTAGTGTCCCGCAACGTCCCCTGCTGCCTGGGCTTCAGCCTGTCGCCTCAGTCCCTCAAGGGTAGGGCACTCCTTCTTGCCCTTACAGAACTCTTCTCTGGTAGGCCCTCCCTCCACATGCCACTCAGCAGGGATGGGCAGGTCCTCCAGAGAAACTACTTCCCCCCCCACGGACTCCTGGTCCACCACCGCGGGTGGCCGATCTGTGACATGGGGTTGTGGAGGCCGAAGCAGGCTTCTCCTGTCTTCGGGTCTGTCCCTTTTTGGCAGCGGGTTGGGCCATTGTTCCAGGCTCCAACCCAGGCGAACTCCCTCTCCGGGCAGTCGCAGACCTTGTGCTTACACAGGCCCAGTCAGGTGTACCTAGCATCGCTGAATGCGTCCGGTATTCCACCTCTCTCCAAGCATTGTGCTCCATGTCATTCCCCAACAGACAATCAACTGGCACGGCAGGGCTTACGGCAACTCGAAGTGAACCTGCTACCCCTTCCCACTCAAAGGGAACCTCGGCCACGGGGTAGTGGCCCATTCTGCCGTCAGCCATTGCGGCGGGGTGGAGTACATTGGGAATCACCTGCTCTGGAGACACCAGATGACTTCTCACCATAGTCATACTGGCTCCTGTATCTCTCAGAGCCTCCCCTCTCTGGCCATTGATGGTGATCCACTGCCCATACTTGGTAGTATTTGGGGGCACCTGGATCTTAGGAACCATCTCTCGTCCTCCCAGGGACACTAAGGTGACACCCGCCCACTCACCCCCCTTATCTAAGGGCAACTCCTCCCCGAGCGCTACACTAGCTACTCCCGGGGCTTTTCCTCCGGTGGGAGGGGGTGGTCTCTTTGGGCATCCGACATCTCCCTTATAATGTCCAACACCACCACACTCGAAGCAGTGGACAACCCTTGGCTGCTGGCTTTGGCCAGGATGAGGGTTTCTGGGCGGGTTAGCCTTAGGGGTGAACCCTGTTCCCTTTCCCTGGAAACTGTTTTGGGGACCTTAAGAGAACTCCCGCTTTTTATCTCCCCCCTCCTTCTTCTGAGGGGCGCCCTGTCCGGCCTTTTAGGAATCCCCTCCAGTCCCCTTTGAGGACACCCGAGTACTTGCCCAGATGTCCGCCTCCTCTGCAAGCTTCCGGGGGTTGGTCAGCTTGCTGTCCACCAGGTGCTGGCGCAGCTCGGGAAAACATTTCTCGAGTAGATGCTCTTTAAGAAAAAGATCATACAACCCATCATAATCCCTCACCTCACTGCCCTGTACCCAGCCCTCCAATGCCTTCCTCGCATAATCCAGGAAATCCACCCAGTTCTGGGTGCTTAACTTGTGGCTCCCCCTGAACTTCTGGCGATACTTTTCTGGGGTTAATCCAAACTTCCTGATCAATGCTAGCTTCATGGTGGGGTAGTTGGTCTGCTCCTCCGGTTCTAAGGCTAGCAAAGTGTCCCGACCGGTAGGAGGCATGTACTTGTACAACCCACCCCCCCAGTACTTCTCCTGGATCCCATGGGCTCTTAAGGAGACCTCATAGGCTGCCAGCCACTTGGGTATGTCATCCCCCTGACTATAGCTGGCAATTATATCCTTAGGCAGGTAGGGTCTGGACTCCCTGGTTGGTTCTCTGGTTTCGCTGCCACCATTTGGAGTTGGAAAGGGTCCCCGTTGCAGGGCCTGGAGTTCTAACTCTTTTCGTTTGAATTCATGAGCCATTCTCCGCTCTTCCTTCTCCTGTTCTAACCTCCTCTCCTCCCTCTTTTCTTCCAACTCCATTTTTGCTATTTCCCACCTTAACAGTCTATCCTCTCTCCTGTCAGCTAACTCGGTTTCTAACAACCCTCTCGATGACACACTGCTGCCCTCCCGTGAGGTTGCCTTGGGGCTGATTGACATCTCACCCACCCCCGGGGGACATTCCGCAGTCCTATCAATGACAGTACCTCTGTCCGATTCCTCCTCTTCCACCGTTCCCTCCTCATTGCGCGCTTCCACCCAAGCCCTCAAACTGGTCTGGAGTTCCCCCTTCTTGGCACCACGCTTAAAGAGCACTCCCAATTGTTGACAGAAATCTTTTAGCTGGGCCAATGAATAAGTGTCCAGTTTTTCCAGTGCAAATTCCATTTTGCAACAGGCAACACAAGGTTAAGCACACAAAAAGAATAGAGTTGCAAGAGCAACCTGAAGCTGCCTCCACCCCACCACCAGGAATAAATTTGGAAAAAGCAAAAATAAAAATTAGGAGGGCCGCTAGGAGAAAACTCCAGGTGTAGGTTAGTGGATTATGTTTTGTTACTTCAGAGTAGACGCAAACACAGTTTTGATCCCACCGCTGGACACCAATTATGTTGGATCTAGGGAACCCCAAGTCACATAAGGTAGCTTGGCACTAAGTGGGTAGGCCTAACTCAAGGTACATGTGTTAAGTTTGCGTCAAACCCTTTAGTAACAAGACATCCACCACTCAAAAATAAGGACACTACACCAATTTAGGAAAATATGAGCTGTTTTATAAAAATATACTTTGCTCTTTCGTCTAGGATCAACCTTCATTTAATGCAGTGTAACACCATATGTCAAGCAAAGAAAGTATTACTCCTTCAACAGTTGCCCAATTATTACATTAATCAGTTTCCTTACATACGGCACATTATATTTATCTCCAAAGAGCAATGTTAGACTTCTCCAAACTTTACTGGACTTGACTTCTCTGAAGTGCTTATACTTTTTCCCCTTCTGCACCTTTAGCCACCAAGAGGGTACACAACCAGTGAGAGATGTCAGTGATACAAGAGATTTACATATGCACTAGCAACCTCTAAGAGGATCTTATAATTTTTCTTAGACAGTAGGTACTTTCAGCACTACTTCGACATTTGATCCAATCCCCAAATCCTGGTTCAGTGGCTGCTTTTCTTTGGACCTGTAATCAATGAGGTTTGCATCACCAAGCTACTCCACACCTTCTAGGACACAGTAAAGGGGGAATAACGAACAGTGTATCTAGACTATTTTTACATGCACTAGTACTAATTTTTCCCTACACGGAAAGACCTTTTAAGAACCCCACTCCTCTGTCTCTCGAGGTGGTTAATCCCTAGGGGTTCAGTCTTCCCCCTTTTCCCACACTCTCCTTACTGTACTGTGGAGACTGCACTGCCCACGTCTCCGAGTGTCTGGGTTGTCAGGCGGCTCTACAGAAGTCCCGGCCGGCAGCTGTTGAATCTGTTTTCTCCCGCCCAGCCAGCCACCTGATCTCAGTGCTGGCGCGGGGAGGACCGGGGAATGACTCTCCTTCAATCGGGAACTGCTGTTGGGTCCTCCGCTTTCGGCCACACGATTCCGGGGCTGGCGCTGACAAGGCTGATCAACACTGACAAGCGCCGCTTCCGCTTCTCTCCTCCGGCCGGCTCCGCCTCACAGAGCCAGACGGCTCAACTGGGCATGCGCGGAGGTGAAGTGTCTCCCCGCTGGAGCCCGCGCTCTTCTGCCGGCGCTTCCCCCTTTCACTCCGCCCACTCCGGAACCAACGGAGGCATCACCAGGGCCGCTCCACACAGTGAAACAATCCTCTCACTACGCCTCTCCCCTCACCTCAGGTCCGGCGGCCACACCTACGTACCTGCGCTGTTCACCTCATGCTGGCTCGAGAGCAGACCAGTTCGTTTCCACACCTCTCTTGCTCCCTCAGCGACCAATCTGCCACGGCAGGTAAGAGGTGGTATTCCGTGGGGTTATATCGCCAGGGGAAATCAAGGGCAACTACAAGCAGAATTCCTTTAAGGAGCTAATCGAGCGGGGCCATAAAGAATCACCCTCAGTCTTAATCTTCTCTTCTTATTGGCAACGCTCTGCCCGAGCCTTTCTAAGGATTTTCCAGCTAGGCAGAGGACTGCGCTCCGCAGCGCCGCAGTCTCCTTCACCCACTCACACCCCTTTCTTCAAGGCTAGGGTTGGTCAGGCGCCCAGGGTCTCCAGTAATCCTACGCAGCGGGGACAGGTCAAGTAACCCAAGGGAGGAAGGGTGGTGGATCAATAAGGCAGCGTCCTTAGACTGGGAGGTCAACCCTTTGACTATCCTACCCCCACCTTCTGCTACAGCCTGTCCTCCAGCTGACTCTCTCTGGTAAGACAAAATGGCTGACCAGCATTCCGCCTTATATAGGCTGACCCTCAGAGGTCCGGAAGGGACCAGAAGGTTCTGGAATGCCCTACTCTACCCTATGGGACAGGTCCCAGGTATGTCAGTTATGACAGTTGGTAGCCACCATTTTGTGACTCCAAGGGAATTCCTGTCAGGGAAGGCCTCTAGGCCTGAGGTGAAAAACTATGAGGGCGAAAGAGCACCTATCCCCTAGACCAACACCTTGAAAAATCTAGTGGACACAAAAATAAATAAAGGCATGAGGGGCAAAAAGGGGACAAAATAAATAATCAATTGGAGGGACTAAGCAAAAGGTCAGACAGGTCTAACACCTTGGAACTAATGTCACTAACAACCACCATTTGAGTTTTCCATTCAACGTTACATCCACACCAGTGCCAAAATAGGAAACCCCCACAGTTATGAGCATAAACACATCATAATTGAAGCTCACAATTATAAGAAAATATTCAAATGTATTTCTTAGTCAATATACATTTTTTTAAAACACGATAATAAAGAATAAATCAAATGAATAATCCCAAAACAATTATAAAATAATTAAAAACATCACCAAAAGAGACATTATTTGGTGAATCATTTTGAAAATATCCCCGATAATTAATTTGTTAGAATCTATTGGCAACGTCAGGCTAGTATCAATAAATCCCAACACAGTAGTCCCTCGAATTTAATAAAAACAATAGCGTCGACGCGTTTCAGTGTGCTGCCTGATGTGCCCCACCTTTTTCAAGACAAGGGTAGTTGATTGGTTCTTTTTTCTCTTACAACATTAAAAATTCATTTATATCTCCAAAATTTCTCTCCTAGGGCCAGACGTTGCATAGGATCCTTCCAACTGACCGCAAAATATCCTTCTGTTTATAATCCTATATGGGACTTATGGGCAAGGCTTCCTGGGTCGGCCTGTTTAATAGATCTGAAAGAAACAGGTTAGTATTAGATTCCTTACCTTAGAATATCCCCAGGCGTCAGTCTGGATCCGGAAACTTTTGCGTAGCAGTACCCCTGCGCGTCGGTAGGCGTCGTCTGCAGGCGTCCCCTGCGGCTCCGCGTCGTCGGCGTCGTGCGCCGTGATGACGTCGCTGGAGTATATAGACGCCGCCTCCGCGCGCTGATGTCAGTTCTTCTTTTTTCCGCGCCAGTTAGCGCAGATCCGAAGAGCAGTACTCCGGTCTTTTGACCAAGTTTTTTGATAACTCTAACTCTTTCGGTGCCGGTAGGATGCCCGGTTTTAAAAACTGTGACGGGTGCGACTGCCTGATGTCGGTCACCGACCACCATCGACTCTGCCTCCGGTGCCTGGGCGCGGACCACGACGTCGAGTCCTGCGTCGACTGCCGGGCCTTGACGAGTAAGGCTAGGCGGGAGCGGTCCCGCAAGCTGCTCGAGTTCCGGATGTCGGCCCCGCGTCGAGAGCGGTCCCGGTCCGGCCGGAGGTCGAGGGAGCGGTCGAGAGAACGGTCGCGGAGCCGCCACGAGCGCTCCGGAAGTCGTCACCATTCCTCCCGTTCCTCAGGTAAGCGACACAAGAAGTCGGGGCGTCGTCATCGCACCCCCGACTCCCCCCGACGCTCGCGCAATGCGGCCGGGGGTTCGGGTGGCCCCACCCCCGCGGCTCCGCGTGGGTCGCCGACGCTGCCTGCTCCATACCCGTCGGTCCCTGGGCAAGGCGCGTCGCGCGAGGAGATAGAGGAGTTCCTCATGGCCATGAGGGCGCTGTCTCCTCCGACGGGGCCTACGGCGCCTGCGGGCCCGGTGGTCCCGTCCGGGGGCCCGAGCGGTTCGGGTGCTCCTGCCCCGGCGCCGTCGGGTGCTCCGGCCCCGGCGCCGCCATCGGCTCCGGCCCCGGCGCCGCTGGGCCCTTCAGGGTCGTCGCCGGCTGGTCACCCGGCCTCTCTGGCGCCGATTCCATCGGGGCAACCCGTGGTGCCGCCTCCGCGCGGCGCCGTGACTCCAACGCCGGTTCCGGCTGGCGTCGGGGCTCCGGCGCCGGCCCCGGGCGGCGCCACCCCCATTCCCTCTCCAATTCCGGACGCGGAGTCGGACCGGCGTCGCCCGACGCCGAGTCCGGCGCCGATGGGGCCCATTGACCCCGAGGAGCCGGTCTACATCGTTGAATCCGAGTATGGTGATGATGAAGATTATGGAGAGGGTTGGGAGGGGTCTGAGGACCCTCTGTCACGCGAGTGTCAGTACGACGTGGACTGGACAGGTGACTTGGGTGATGCCAGTGGTCTGGACGAATCTCCTAACCCTGGTTTTGTCTCGCCTCCCACTGTGGCGTCGGAGGCTGGGGCTGCCTACTCTGTGGTGCTGATGAGGGCTGCCAAGGCCTTGAACCTTGAGCTCCCCGTCGCAAAAGTGAAGCCTAACATCCTCACCGAGGTCTTCAAACCGCAGTCATGCCCACAGGAGCCTCTGCTGCCGTTTAATGAAGCCTTGACGGACGTTCTGTTGGGCACGTGGTCCAGGCCCGCTTCAGGTTCGCCTGTTGATAGGAACGTTGCCAGGCGCCACCGTCCGTGTCTGGACGACCCTAAGTTCCTGTCCACCCATCCCACCCCTGAGAGTCTGGTGATCCAGGCCTCAACATCCCAATCCGCATTCCCGTCGGCCCCGCCCGACCGGGAATCTAAGAGGTACGACCAGTATGGCAAGAAGGTCTTCTCGTCCCTGAGTGCGGGACTGCGGTCTTGCAATACCGCATGCCTCTTGGGCCGCTACACCCACTCTCTGTGGGATACGGTCGCGGAGTGTCTGCCGCAATGCCCGCAGGAGGTACGGGACAAGCTCGGCCAGGCTATGGTTGAAGGCCGAGACGCGGCGAGGTATTCCATCAGGTGTGGTCTTGATACGACCGACTCGCTGGGCAGAGCGATGTCCACGACGGTGGCGATTCGTCGCCACGCCTGGCTGAGATCCGCCAATTTTTCGCCGGATGTCCAAAATGCCTTGATGGACATGCCGTTCGATGGCAGTCGCCTGTTTGGCGACAAAGCGGACAACGCGCTTGAGCGCTTCAAGGACTCCAGGGTCACGGCCAAGTCCTTGGGTCTCTCGACCCAGCGCCAGCAAACGGGTTCGTTTCGCTCCTTTCGTGGCCACGGAAGGGGCGGTCCCACACGTGCTGCCAGCCACGCACCGCAGAACACTTCTCAACGCGGTGGCGGCCGTGGATTCCGCCGTGGTGGCGGTCGGGGACAGCGGCGAGGTCAGGCCACACCTCCCCCCGCAGCAGCCTCCAAATCCTCCTAGTCCGAGCTTTCAGGCCCATGTGACGCCAGTGGGTGGCAGGGTTCGCCATCACCACTCCCGCTGGCGCACTATCACATCGGACAGGTGGGTGCTGCAGCTCGTCCGAAGGGGCTACTCCCTCCCCTTCGAGACCACTCCTCCTGCCATGCCACCGCAGAACCACCGTGTGTCGGGGGACCACTTGACACTTCTGCAGGAGGAAGTTACGGCCCTCTTGGCCAAGGGGGCCATCGACCGCGTTCCTGGGCCAGAAGTAGGGTGTGGTTGCTATTCCCACTACTTTCTGGTACCCAAGAAGGACAAGGGGGGCCTGCGTCCTATCTTGGATCTACGGAACGTCAACGGCTTCCTCCGGAAGGAGAAGTTCAAGATGTTGACTTTGGCTCAGGTCTTGGCTGCTCTAGACCCACTAGACTGGATGGTACCTTTGGACTTGCAGGATGCGTATTTTCACATCCCCGTCCTGCCGGCCCACCGGCGTTACCTGCGGTTCACGGTAGGCCACGAGCACTTTCAGTTTATCGTGCTCCCATTCGGCCTTACCAGCGCCCCACGGGTGTTCACGAAGGTGATGGCGGTGGTCGCAGCTCATCTGCGCCGGTTAGGGGTTTCAGTCTTCCCCTACCTCGACGACTGGTTGTTGAAGGCGGGCTCGCCCCAGACAGTCGTCCACCACCTCCAGATGACGGCAGACCTCCTGCACGAGCTGGGGTTTTCCATCAACGTGCCGAAATCACACCTGTGCCCCTCTCAAAAGCTCCTTTTCATCGGAGCGGTTCTCGACTCGGCGCAGTTTCGGGTTTATCCTCCGGAACGGCGGGTCCGGGATATTCAGGCTTTGATTCCCATCTTTCAGCCGTTATCCCGGGTCTCGGTCAGGTTGACGCTGCGGCTTCTGGGACTGATGGCCTCCTGCATCCTTCTGGTGCATCACGCCAGGTGGCGGATGCGGGCTCTGCAGTGGGACCTGAAGTTTCAGTGGGCCCAGCATCAGGGCAACCTATCCGACCATGTCCTGATCTCGGAGGGCACTGCGAGACAGTTGCAGTGGTGGCTTACGGACCGCGATTGGGTCAGAGGCAGATCCCTCTCCCTTCCCCAACCGGAGCACGTAGTTGTGACGGACGCGTCCCTCCAGGGCTGGGGAGGCCACTTGGGAGAGGCGGAGATTAGAGGCATCTGGTCTCCGGCGGAGTCCCGGCTCCATATCAACATCTTGGAGCTGCGGGCGATTCGCCTAGCACTGAAGGCATTCCTCCCCTTTGTCAACGGGAGTGTAGTGCCGGTGTTCACGGACAACACCACCGCCATGTGGTACTGCAACAAACAGGGCGGAGTGGGGTCGTGGACCCTTTGCCAGGAGGCTCTGCGCCTCTGGCAATGGCTGGAACGTCAGGGCGTGACTCTGACGGTTCAACACCTGGCAGGTTCTCTGAACGCCAGGGCGGACGAACTCAGCCGTCGGTGCTCGGTGGATCACGAATGGCGTCTGAACTCGGACGTGGCGAACGGCCTCTTTCTGCAATGGGGAGAGCCTTGGTTAGATCTATTCGCCACCGAAGAGAACGCGCAATGCCATCAGTTCTGCGCGTTGGAGTTTCCAAGACGGCACTCGCTCGGCGACGCCTTTCGGCGCGAGTGGAGTTGCGGTCTGTTGTACGCCTTTCCGCCTATACCACTTCTGCCCAGAGTGCTGAAGAAGATCAGGCGCGACCGGGCCCAAGTTATCCTTGTGGCTCTGGACTGGGCTCGAAGGTACTGGTATCCCGAGCTACTCAGCATGTCTGTCGGTCCCTCGATCCACCTGCCCCTTCAGGAGGACCTTCTGTCGCAGCAGCAGGGGAGGGTCCTCCACCCGAACCTGTCCAGTCTCCACCTCCATGCTTGGAGATTGAGCGGCGACAGTTGAGGCCATTTGACTTGCCTCCTGAAGTCTGTGATGTGATTCTGGCAGCCAGGCGTCCCTCCACAAAGTCGGTATACGCCTGCCGGTGGAACAGATTTGTGGCATGGTGCACAGCAAAGGCTGTGGATCCTCTCTCTGCCCCCCTTTCTGAGGTTCTCCTCTTCCTTCTTTCTCTTGCCCAGCAGGGCTCTGCTCTGGGCACTATCAAGGGCTACCTTTCTGCCCTTTCCGCCTTCTTAAGGCTACCTGATCAGCCATCTTTATTCAAGTCCCCTATTGTAATGAGATTCTTGAAAGGCATCACGCACATGTATCCACCTGTTCCGTTCGTGATGCCTCAGTGGGACTTGAACCTGGTTCTGACTTTCTTGATGTGCGCTCCCTTTGAGCCACTTCATTCCTGTCCTCTCCGTCTTCTCACTTTAAAGACGGCCTTCCTGGTTGCCATCACCTCTGCCAGGAGAGTGAGTGAGCTCCAGGCTCTTTCTGTGAAACCTCCTTTCTTGTCCGTTCATCCTGACAAGGTGGTTCTTAGAACTAGACCTTCTTTCCTGCCCAAAGTAGTTTCTGCTTTTCACATCGGGCAGTCCATCACCTTACCCTCCTTCTTCCCGCCTCCGCATCCTTCAAAAGATGAAGAGCGTCTCCATCGTCTGGACCCAAAACGTGCGCTTTCATTTTATATGGATCGCACACGCCAGTTCCGGGTGGATGACCAACTATTTGTTGGCTACGTGGGTGAGAAGAAGGGAAGGGCGGTACAGAAACGAACCATCTCTCGGTGGGTCGTCCTGTGCATCAAAGCATGCTACTCTTTGGCTCGGAAGGAGCCTCCTGTTGGGCTGAGGGCCCATTCCACTCGGGCCACGGCGGCTACTACTGCCCTGGGCCGGGGAGTCCCTTTGCAGGACATTTGCCAGGCGGCTACGTGGGCCTCGCTGCACACCTTTGCGAGGCACTACTGCCTGGACAGTCAAGTCCGGAGGGATGGCTTCTTTGGCCGTTCGGTCCTCCAGGACTTTCTGGTGTAGGATTGTATTGGTTCGCAGACCCACCACCGGGGTTGGTATTGCTGGGGTATCTATTCTAAGGTAAGGAATCTAATACTAACCTGTTTCTTTCAGATGAACAAGTTACTTACCTTCGGTAACGATATATCTGTAAGAAACAGTAGTTAGTATTAGATTCCTTACCGCCCCACCCATCCTCCCCGTTCTGCGAACTGATACCTAGGGTTAAGGACATCCCTTTCAGGGCCCTAGTTTCAAATGGCACCAGTGTTGGTTCTCACATGGCTCTGCGTGTTCTGGTGCAGAAAAGCTGTGTGCAAAGAACTGACGTCAGCGCGCGGAGGCGGCGTCTATATACTCCAGCGACGTCATCACGGCGCACGACGACGCGGAGCCGCAGGGGACGCCTGCAGACGACGCCTACCGACGCGCAGGGGTACTGCTACGCAAAAGTTTCCGGATCCAGACTGACGCCTGGGGATATTCTAAGGTAAGGAATCTAATACTAACTACTGTTTCTTACAGATATATCGTTACCGAAGGTAAGTAACTTGTTCTTTGGGTATTTATCCTCCAACTGCGCCCGCCCCTTCAAATCGTAAGCAACCCTATCATTGGGTTCAAACTTCCATCTCTTTTTATTACTGGCAAGTCTGAATGAATGTTTATTCGACTCGTGTACGGTCCCACAATAGTATCATGTAGATTATGCGGGAAGTTGATAACACATCCCCCGCTTGGTATCGCCGTTTAAATCGCGCCCAAAGTTTCGGTTTCCAGATACGACAAACCTTTATAACGGGCAGAAGAACAAGTAACGTCCCATGCGGGTTGCGGCCCAACTCGGCACTGGTGTGGATGTAATGTTGAATGGAAAAGTCTAATGGTGGTTGTTAGTGCCATTAGTTCCAAGGTAATTTTCATTTTACACTGCTTTAGAGGGGAAGCCACCTTGAAGGGTAAATGATGGACACACACTAGTGGGAATGCTGTTTTGTTCTAAGAGACAGGCCGGCATCTGGGATGGAGAGGGTAAAACAGTTTCCAAACCAGTTTTCGCATGGACATGCATCCTTTAGGGTGGGCTACCAAGCTCCACACACCGAAAGAAGGGTTCTGCCATCCTAAGAGCTGGCAGAATATTGCACCCTAGGGTAGCTGGATGCTGCACATTGCAGGAAGTCATCATCAGACGGGAGGGGACCTGGTAGTCCATTGACTAGTAGCATCCACATCCCTCGAGGGAAAGCTGTGAGCATAAACATGGAACCCAGACCTCAGATCACGTCTGGACTGGACAGAAGACTGAAGAAGAACTGCCTGCTGTTCCCTGAACCTGGCAAAGAGAGGCTGCACCAAAGACTTGGCTGCACCTCCTGCTCCTGGTCCAGCAAAGAGAGGACTGTGCCTGCAGTGCCCTGCTTGTGGAAAAGTAGTCCCTGAGTCGCAGACAGAAGAGGTGAACTCCAAGAGTCAGTTAGCTGACCTTCTCATTCCGCTTCATGAACAAAAAGAAGTCGCCTTGTCAAAGTTGCTAGCCACAAGAGCTTGTTTGCTGCTGACCGCTGTAGTGCATCCCGGGAGACTGAACCATGGCACTCAAAAGTTGCAACCAATTATACTAGATCCAGGAGAGTCATCAAAGTGCAGTTTAGTTGCAAAAGACAGACACTACCCACAAGTAAAGAGAACCACTGGTTTCGCTGTGACCTGGGACCAGTAGACCTGTGGCAACTGTTTTTTGGCTGGACTTCGAGGGACATCGACTCCATGGCTAAAGTCACCCCACTGTATTCGTGCAATGAGGGCTGGCCACATGAGGACCCCAATCTTTCTTATCAGCATCTTCAGCATCCTGTATCCCTTGCATCAGGACAACTCCATTGATGTCTCTAGTGGGTTGCCCATAGAGCCTGAAGCTGGACTGGAGACTGCTTGGACTGCAAGGCAACTGCCCTGCTAAGCCCTACTGGGCTCCTTTATTTGCTCCCTGCTTGAGTTACTCACCCAAAGCGGGGCATGGAAGCCAAAGGTTTGCAAAAGTTTTCACATTGACTGCTAACTGTGGTAGTTGCCAATGCTTGTTTAATTTAAAGTGAAATACAGCCAACTAAGATTTACAAAAATATAATATTTCCGAAACCCTGCAGTGGATTTTGTTCATTTGAGTTTCTAAACATTCAAAAAAATATTATCTATTTTTATAAATTGGTTTTGGATTTTCTTTGTGTCACATTTCTTTCTTATTCCGTTGTTTTGGTACTTCTAATGCTTTGCACTGGTTCCTTTGTTAAAGCCTGACTGCTCGATACCATAGGTAGCCAGGGTTGAGCTAAGGTTGTACACATGAGCCTGAGTGCATTCAAGACAGGTTTGTGAGTTTATCACGCGGCGAGGTTGCACAACAATTCCATATAATTAACCACATTTCCATACAATATTTAAAGCTGATCTTTGAAAGATAAATTGTGCTGTGTTGGGAATACATATTACTAAGCTGTTGTGTATTACCTATGCAGAAACATTCCAAATAAATTAAGCTTTCTGGACATTATTGGTGAAAAGACTGTCTGATGCATTGAGGTGATCACTGCTGGTAATCTTCCATATAGCACCACTAATGCACAACTCAGATAATACTCCTTAGTCGTTCAGGATGCAACAAAGTAGATCTTATTAATGGAATGGTTGAGGACCACTGGACCCACGAAGTAGTTTGATACCATCACTGGTGGAAATCATACTCTTAAGGGGCAGGGGCAGAAAGGCAAAAACTGAAAGAATAATCCAGTGTTAATGGGGAACAAGAGACTAGCTGCGTCCTGCGTGTAAATGTTGACCTTGTGTTTGCCTTCTTCTTGATGATTTGCTTCACAGGCATATCCACACTTTGAGAAAACACAGGATACATTTTAATATAACAAGCAAAGGGCACGCACATGTTTTCACTCCATCCCCAATAACAAAAGCCACATGTTGAACACAGAACACGTCTTCCTTGGCTGGTGGTAGTCAACAAACAGGAACAGATGTTTAGGGATAGAGGCTAGTTAGTCAAGTACCTCTACTTTCTAATCCGTCCTTGGAACCTAGTCTTAGGGATATTGTGGTTCACCTTGTCTTTGATTACACATCATTGCCCTTCACCACTACACAAATATCTTGCAATAATGATCGTTCTCAAAGGAGGTGTCTTGTTTTCCATTTTGCATAAATCAGCCCACCTAAATGCTCCAAAGTGTTGGACCATATATATATTTTTTCCTTATGTCTAGCACCTGATGCTCCAATATCTCACTCCTAATGCTCTTGTGCTCAAATATCTCTCATCACTCTCTAATACTCCTTATGTCACACCAATACTGTTGTTATCAAATGTCTTCCACCAATGCTCCTGTACTCTACTGTTTAACAACCTCTTCTGTGCTTCTAGGATTTTACATACACAACACACTCCAAGCTTCACTCAAACTTGTGGCCACCTCAGTAGACCCTTCACCTCTGTGTTATACCTTGTGTGCTCTTCTCAAGCCTACTACATGCTCTCCTTTCAAAATCCAACATGTTGCCGAACAGATGGAGGAGGGAAAGGTTGGCTTTTATAGACAGGTAGTCTCATCACAAAATGGCAAGCTGAACATTGTGATCTCACAAACTAGCCTCCAAATGTTGAGACCACAAATTCACTGTAGGCACTAGCTGAAGGAAACAAGAGCTTCACATTGCTGCGGGGAAGGGGCCACAAGAACGCTAAATGCCACTTGCACAACTTCTGGGCGCTTGGCTGAAAACGCAAAACACCTGTGTGGGCGTGACAAGGACACCGTTGCATTATCAGGATGGGAATTGAGAGTCCAGTGACTACCAGCCTTTTAAGTAACTGCCGTGCCAATACTTCCAACTTACCTCACTGTTCTACCTTATCACCTACTTTGATATGGTTTTGCTCACACACAAGCTAATCGTGATCCGACATCCTTAGCAGTTCTTGTTGTCAGTTAATACTACTGGTTGTCACAATATACTTGTGTTGTGGTCCAGATCCTTGTCAGGCACACTTCATTCAAGGAACCAGGCAGACAGAAATTGTCAAGGACTGCAGCACTAAACACCCTCCTCAAACCTTGAAGTAACTGAGATAGAATACAATCTGTATGTTTAACCTAATAGTGTTCAAACTGGAGCTTGCTGACCAACTTTTGGTCGAGCAAGACGTTATCAAAGTTGGTGGTAAGGTACAACAGAGAAATAAGGTAGAGGTATTGTTCGCCTCTTTGTTTGTAAAAGTAAAAAAATGTCCCTTTGAGGATTCTGAAGTGGTATTTTTGGGTTTTAAGATCTCCGACAGGGGAATCCATATGGGCCAAGACAAGGTGAAGGCAGTACAAGAGTGGCCACCCCTCTCATGTCAGTGAAAGAGATTCAGTGGTTTCTGGGATTTGTAGAAGGATTCTCAGAGATTGTTAGGCCTGCACTATGACTTATGCAGAAGGCCTTTACTACTGCCCTCTTTTTGAAACATCCCAATAGTGAATTGCACTTTATCTTGGAGACTGATAGCTCATCATAAGCTATTGGAGGGATTCTCTTACAAAAAGATCCACAGCAGTATATCTTGCAGCATATGTTTCTCAAACCCTCAATGCCGCAGAAAGTAATGACTATTTATGATAGGCGATTATTGGTTATCAAAGACACTTTGGGGCATTGGCCAGATTATTTGGAGAGGACTTGGCATCTGATTACAATCATACTGATCATAAAAATTTAGGCTATCTAAAATCAGCGAAGAGTATGAATCCAAACCAGGGTAGGTGGCCTCAATTTTTTTCGAAATTAAACTATGAAATCACTTACAGGCATTTATAGCAAGAGTTTGGAGAACATTGCTTTTTTTTTATTTTTATTATTTTTATTATTTTATTTGGCATCAGCAGAAAAGAAAGACAAAAAGAGAAAAATCAATTATATACATCAGGTCAATAGCAAAAAAAAAAAGTAGTATGATTCACATCCATAGTTTCTCAATCTTCAATCCAGTTAGTAACTGGGGACCATAGATTACAGCCAAATGTCTTCTTTCTTATAGCTTTCAATTTATACAGTGCGGTTTCAAGATGATACAAAGTAAGGAGCTTATTTCGCCATAAAATAATATTTGGTGGTTCTTCATCAAGCCAGCCTGACGTAACACAAAAACGGAAAACAGACATACTTATAAACACAAATCCAGCAACTGGATCTAAGATTGAATTAGTTGCATTTTCTTCCCAGCCGAACAACACTAAAGATGCGGTTAGTTTAACTGAAATATGCAATTCGGTTGCAAGAAAGTGCTCTACGTCAGCAATAAATCTTGTCAATTTTGGGCATTCAAAAAACATATGAATTGCGTCAGCTCCATAAAGATTGCAGCGACTACAACTCGTCCCACGCCCTGCACTCCATTTGGCTATCTTCCCCGGTGTGTAATACAATCCGAATATAGACATATAATGCTGGCTGATTAGTGATCCATTCATTAAGACCTTTCTAGCAATTGCTAAACTTCTCTCTATGTTTAAAAAAGGAATGTTCAATTTATTCTGCCATTTACTCGCTACCACATCTAGATCATCCTCCCTTTTTTCCAGAATTAATCGATACATAAATCCAATTCTTTGTCGATGATCGATCGCTTCTAAAATTTCAATTTTCTTCAAAAAAATTAAAGACTGTGACGCCTTTTGTTGGCAGAAACTTCGTACCTGGAGGTATTTAAAGAAATCGGACCGATGTATGTGATAGGTGTTAATCAAGTAATCAAATGAAACAAAGTCTTTCTCTGTAAATAAATCTCCCAGTTTTTTAATGCCAGAGGAATTCCACCTGTGCATTACTCCGTCCTGAAATATCGCCGGCAGGAGAGAGCAGTTCTGCAAAGGTGTATATTTCGTTAAATTTATATTAAGTCGACATTTCCTCTTAACCGATCGCCAAATAGAGTAGGCTGTGTCGAATATCTTAAATTTGTTTTTTTTATAATAACTGGGCTCTATAATCCTGTTTAAACATTGTTTCGCCTCTGTCCCCAGAAGCATTTCATAGATCGAAGGGGTCAGAAAATCCTTCAAATGGTCCTCAGGTAATAAGAGTACACCCATATGTTGCATTATAGCCGTCCAATGATATATTTGAAAGTTTGGCATACCCCATCCCCCTCTATCTTGAGGTAGTTCACAGCTTTTTAGTGCTCTCCTTGCTCGACGATATCCCCATAAAAAACTAGAACTCATTCTCTCTAACCGGCCAAAATAGCCAGATGGGATTAGCAATGGTATGGATCGAAAAATATATAAAAAATTTGGAAAGATAAGCATTTTTATCAAATTGCTACGGCCTAAAAGAGATAGTCTCAAATTGTTAACCCTTTCTAAAATCTTATTTGATGATGCTATTACTGGGTCTAGATTAATTGGGATAATTTCCTCAATATTAGCAGAGATTTTAATTCCAAGGTATGTGGCCTCCTTATCAATCTTCATATTCTCTGGATATCCCGTCACAGAATGTATGAGCTGGGTTTTGTCAATGTTCAATTTATAACCAGAAACCAGACCAAATTCCTCCGCTGACTTTATAATATTAGGTAGTGTCGTGTTGAGATCTGCCGTAGCCACGGCTATATCGTCAGCGTAAGCGCAGACTTTTATTTCCCAGCCATTCAATAGTACTGGTTTAACTGCGGAATTATTTTCCAACTTTCGAATAAAGGGATCGATGTATAGGGCAAATAGCAAGGGGGTGCAGGGGCATCCCTTTCTCGTCCCCCTTGCTATCCGTACCAGCCCCGACAGGGAACCCGAAATCCTAATTACCGCAGTCGGATGAATGTAAAGTGATCTTTTGCTTTGATGAATTCTCTTGGGATCCCCATCTTCTCCATCACTGACCACAGAAAAGTCCAGGTGACCCTGTCGAACGCTTTCTCAGCGTCCAACAGGGCCACCCCGACCGGGGACCCGGTCCCCTGAGCCCAGTCAAGTAAAGATATTATTCGCCTGACATGGTCAGTGGTCCCTCTACCCTGTATAAAACCATGTTGTCTTACAGAGACGATCCCTGTCATAAGATCGTTTAGGCGGTTTGCTATAAGCTTCGAGTAAATTTTACTGTCTGTGTTCAGTAGAGAGATTGGTCTATAAGACCCCATCTCTTCAGGATTTTTCCCTTTTTTTTTGAAAATGACAATGATTGCTTCCGCCCAGGATTGTGGAGCTTTACCCTCAAAAGCTCGCTGACAGATTTCAACCAATTCAGTTTTGAGTTGTACTCTGAATGTTCTAAAAAACTCTAACAGTATATTGTCTGGCCCCATGGCTTTACCTGAGGCCAGCCCTAAGATTGCTGTTTCTATCTCCTCCCAATCAGGGGGTGCTAAAAGATTAAGATGTTGAACCTCCGATAAGGGTACAGAATTTATTTCCGTTAAATATTCACCTGGTTCAATAGAGTCCCTTTCGTCACTATTGAGACATTGATAAAATTCTTGAAAAGCAGTCAATATTCCTCCTTTAGTGTCCTGCATGTCCCCTTTTAGGTCCTTAACTTTTAAGATATCATTGTATACCTGCTTCTCCCTTGCTCTTTTCGCTAACAATCTACCGCTTTTTTCCCCAAACTCGTATGCTGTTTCCTTATATTGAGTATAATTAATTGCTATTGAGTCGGCTATTTTAGGGTACACATTGGCTTTTTTGATCGATAGATCCTTTTGGGCTAGTCTACTCAAATCGGATTTCCCTCCCTGCTTTAAGGTCTCTGCCAGCTTCTCCTCCGCTTTTATTATTTCATCAAAATCTTTTCGTTGTTCATTTAGGAGTCGTTTACGCTTAAACCCGGAATAACTCAGAGTTTCCCCTCTGACTACAGCCTTAAATGTATCCCAGACCATTTTGTAGGGGGGCAGTACCTTTATTAAAGGCAAAAAATGTGGCTATTACTTTAGCCATGTATTGACAATATTTTGTCTCTAATAATAATTTACGCTCGAAAGAGCATCGTGGTGGTTCGATATTGCCCTCTGTTTCCACATTTAATTCCAGCACTACCGGGTTATGGTCCGAAATTAGTTTAGGGTGGATCTGAATTTTAGCTTGTATTAAAAAAGAATGTGAGGTAAAAAAGTAGTCTAGCCTAACAAATTTTTGATGGGGAGCAGAAAAGAACTTGAACCCTGACTGGTTCGCGCTCTTTTCATGCCAGACATCGAAGAGGCCATGTTCCAGAAGTAACCCACGCAAAGCAGTGTATACAAGTTTTTTCCTACCACAGTATGCTGAATTGGATCTTATATCAGACTTTGCCTCCAGATTAATATTATAATCACCAGATAATAACACTGGAGTAGTCCACTGTGCCAATTCTAAATTAATAAAATTGAATAATTCTGGATCATCCAAATTTGGGCCATAAATATTACAGAGTGTAAACCCCTGCCGACCTCCCTTAAATTCTGCTAAAACCCATCTTCCCCATTTGTCAGATGCCGTTTTTATACAGTCTACCCGACCCCTCTTTTTCAATATCGCTACCCCCCTTTTGACTCCAGATTGTTTAGAACAGACTACTAATTCCATCCCCAAGTTCCTTAAAAGATCCCTATTGGCCCAAGCAGTGTGTGTTTCTTGTATACAGAGTATATCGATACCCATTATCTGTATAATTTTAGCCAAAACTTGTCTTTTACGAGGATCATTTAAACCACATACATTTAAGGTGCATATCTTAATCTTTCTGATCATTGCATTTAATTTCTTTTATCGTTCTTGTCATGCTTACATTTTTATTTTTAATTTTCTGGAAAAACCACTCTACATAATCATTAAATATTGACAGTGCCACATTTAAATCCTCTGCTGGTGCCATTTTCACCCCCCGTCACCTAAACCCCGTGCCCCTCCTTTCCCACCTCCTTCCCCCCACCCCTTTCGTCCCACCCTCCCCCCACCCAACATTCCCACCTCATGAGGCCCAGGGACCATAAGTCCCTGCAGTGATGGAATATCGTGTCCTCTCCTCCGCATCTCCCTATACAGTCATATGATCGGCGATTGCTGTCTAACATTAGTTATTCAAACAGAGATACATATGTTATACCATCGTTATATACTATCGCCAAATCCTATAGAGTTTCTAAATACTCTTTTGCCTGGATTTCCAACTGAAAGAACTTAGTTTGTCCTTTAAACATCACTTTAAGTTTTGCAGGGTTTTGCAAGTATGCCACTGCACCTTTTTTTTGAAAATCTGGGATTAACCGTCTTAGATGCCATCTCCTAGACACTGTCGCCTGACAAAAGTCTGGTCTGACAAAGAAACTGCAGCCCTTGGCTTTGGCCTTTTTATCTGGTCTGGCGAGGTCATAGAGGTCTTCTCGCGCTAAGAAGTTGTGGAAGCAGACCAGTATAGCTCTTGGAAGATTCTCTCGTCCTTGACTAGGTTTCCGCACGTTAAAAGGGAATCTGTGTGCCCTCTGTATTTCTCGTGACCATTCCCACGTTGTTAGCTCCGGAAAGGCTTCGTTCAATAATTCTGCAATAAACTTCCGCGGATTTGTTCCTTCTAGACCCTCCGGGATACCAAGAAAACGTCAATTGTTTCTACGAGTATGGTTTTCAAGTTCGCTCAGCTTATTGGCTAGATCATCACGTTGTGCCTTAATGCTTTCCACTTCTTCTTTCTGTGCTACTGCGTAATCTTCAAGTACAGATATGCGTGTTTCTGTTTCTGTGACTCAGTCTGCAGTTTCTGTTCCCAATTTTATCGCCCGTCGTACTGCATTTTTCACTTTACTGCAGGTAGCCTGCACACGTGTGATTTCTGTCTTACTCTCAGCTCTGTGACTCATTATTGTCTCGTAAATCGTGGCAAGAGTGATTTCCTGTGGGGGTAAGGTCTCCGGAAAACTTGGTTCAGACCTTGTTGTCTCGCTCAGTCTTTGCCTCACCTCACGCATTTTACCTGATACCAGGCCGGTTGCTTGAGGCTCACCTGACTTATGTTGTTGCCTTTCTTTCTTCTTCTTAACTCTTTTCTTTACAGTTGATACACTATAATTAGGCGAAGTCTTACTGCCCCCAGAAAACTCATCAGCACTGCTAACTTCACTGATATCATCCTCCCATTCCTCGTCAGATGATTTTTCAGAAAGGGAGTAGAAGTTTTCCCCTGACTCTGGTACTGACAAGGTTCCTTGTGAGCCAAGCTCTTTTTCCATCTGGTTATATTGGGTCATAACCCTGACCGTATCTAATGGGGTGTTTGTCTCAGACACAGTAGCATCTATAATATCCTGTCCTTGTTCCAGAGTCTCTTGAGGTTGCCCATTGTTTTGGATGATATCGGAGATAATTGTGAGATCACCAGGTGTTTCCTCATGTCGTGTCGGCGAGCTAGTTGTAACTCAAGAATTTATAGTAATCTCTGATGCTGATGCTACTATTACTGTTTCTACTGAGGAATCATTATGACGAGCACTTTGCCTTTCAAACATTACAGGGAGTATAAGATTTTGAGCCCCTTTTTTCAAAGAACGAGGAATCACTGGGGTCTTTCCTCTCACAGCAATTTTTTTCGCCTTAGCTCCCATAGTATTAGTCATATTTGTCTCTAAAGTGGCTGAGGCATCCTCAAGTTCTATTGCATTCTCGTTATTCTCATATTCAACATTACTGTCTTTAGTTTTATTGGTCCGCGTAGTTGCCTTAGTAGATCTCCCAGCTGTGTCCCCTAGATTTTCCTTATTCACCTCAATCCCTGGCTCCTTATTTTTGCCCCCACACGTAGTCACTTTCATTGCAGTGGGCTCACTTCCCTTCTCAGCTATCTTCGCCTGCATTTTCTTGTTTTTTAGGGCCCTACCTCCTCGCCCCCGCACCACTCGGTTCTGTAGCCCACCTAGAAAGAGCAACAAGGGGGATCTCCAGAGAGGCGCCCTGCGCCAGAATGAAATTAAGTCACTCGGCATTCAAGTAAATCTTCTGATACAGCTGGTATGATTGTAATTGTGGCAAAAATGATAGGATTTTACTCACTTTTTTTTTTAAGGCACTCTGTTACACTGTGTCCAATGTCCAATATTGTTGCCGTTTTCAGTTTTCAGTTTTCCTTCCTTCCGAGCTATTCAAAACTTAAACCATATTTGAGCGTTTTCATACATAGACATCTTCGCTGTCAGCTTTGTCTATAATCGACAAATTCCTCTATGTTCTGAGGCGAGTCACGTCACCGGCAGCCAGCCAGCAACTGAGCAGCCGTGCCAGCTGAGTCGAGACCGGAGCAGTCATCCAGCCGCTTTCTCCGCCTCCGAAAATGCCCTGTTCTCCAAAGTCCTAAGCGGTCTTTAACGGTCGACGAGCCACACCTGCCCTAGACTCCGCGGCCGCTGAACACAGCCACTGGAATTGGTCGGTGGTCTCAGAACACTGCAGGCAGCTCCTCCTCGGGTGGCCCCGCTTCTCAAACGTCGAGCAGGTTTCGCAGTCTTAACTGAGCGTCTCTGGTAAGTCTCCACAGCGGCTGAAATCAGGCAAGTCAGGCGAGTCAGGTCGTTTGTCGTTTATCAGACCAGCTGCTCTGGCCGCTACGAGCAGTTCCTCCAGCGCTCCGCTCCCACTGCTGCCGGTATTGCATAAACATGTAGGATTTTGATCAAAGTTTACAGCGCCGACGATTCATCCCCAGTAACTGTGATAAATCTCTACAGCCCCGTCCGCCTTTCATGAGCCGTTTTTACACCGCCGTTCTGCACCGCCGCCGTTATTTACACGGGCTACAGCAGGAGGAGAGTAAGGAGCTGCTTACACAGCCCACGCCACAAACGCCATCTTGCCTCCTGAAAATACTGAGAACATTGCTTAAACAAAATCGGAGTATTACATCTTGTGTCCACTAGTTGCCAACCACAGACATAAGTGTGGATAGAAAGACTGAATTAACTACTTGAACGGTATTTAAGATGTTTGTTAGTGAATCATTTGGAGCAGTGGACAGATTCCTATTGTGAAATGTTCTACTCCACAGGTTTCCATGCCCCCATTTGACCAGCTATCTTTTCCTCCTACACTGTCCCTTCCGTAAAGCTCTACTCAAAACATACATAAGAGCCACGTTTCCGCGTTCTATTTTAGAAGACTAAATGCTCAGTAAACAAGGTTTTCAGATGGGAAACCTAGCGAAGGAACTGTTTAAGACAGTGAGGTGTTTTTTGGGGGGGGGGTAAGTTTGGTTGTTATTTTATTCAAGTTTTATGTCATAGAACAGTCCCTTAAAAACCAAGTTAGCGAGAGAAAAAGAAGAGGGGAAAGGGGTTATTCAGAGCGTGATTTGCAGGCATTAGTTGCACCCCATTATCCACAAAAGAAACAGGAAGGGACAGGTAAGTACCTTCTGGTTCCACCTAGAAGAGACATAGCCCACAATATGTGGGAATGCAAGTGATGGTACATGCCAAAAGACAGCACAAATGTTATAAATACAGAGCAATCAGTTTAAGTGGAGAGCAAAATGATTGTACATCAGCAACTGGGTAGGCATGCCGTTAAGAATTGCTTATAGTCAGGGACCATGCACAGCACTGTCTGCCTCGGGATGAGCCTGCAGTGTAAGGTAAATAACCAAAGGATGCCAAATGTTCCTGGGTCATAGTCTCTCAGGTGCAAGTGCCCCTTACACCTCAAGTTGCTCATGATAATACGCTGCGTCCTGCAGACAGTTACTGAGGCAAGGATCTGGGCGTTGTCGCCGGTGCATAGCAACACTATGCTTGGCCAAGAGCAGCGCATCGCAGTCAGTCGCCTGGTCCCAGGCGGGACATCCTAAAAATATTCCAGGAGCACCACCAAGGAGGAACACTGAAGGCGGTGTTCAGTGATCAAGGCAATTGTATCAAGGACTTCGGTCCAATATTGGGCTACCCCTGGGCATCTCCAAGGGGTGCAGGAAGATGGATGCACTTGCTGTGCATCTACAGCATCATACACCCACTGACAGTCCCATCTTTTGTAGCTGGACCGGTGTACGATAAAGCCTGTGTATGTACTTAAAGTGTATGGGGTGCAGTCTGTAATTGGATGAGAGGGCGCAGAATTGGGCACAAAAGTAATACCATTGTTCCAGACTAAGGGGGACACCAGTTCCTCTTCCCACGCAGATTTGGCCATCAGGGTGAGGACCGGCGACTACTCCTGCATCATAATGTAGAGATGTGTTATGAGTTTGCTTATCGGGTAGTATGTTAGCTGTACATCAGGGGCATGCAGTGGGGGTGAGGATCTCGGAAAGGTGCATGTAGGGTACGCAGAGCAGAGCGAAGTCTATGGTACAGGAATATATAAAGCGAAGTGTGAAGAGGATTGGATTTTATCTGCTGTACTGTGAGAAACTATCCCTATGGATAAAGATCACCAAATCTATTTGGCTGTAGCCTCGTGAGTAGTTGTCCTACACTCGCCTCAGACTGGGCGGGGAGGGACAGGTGTCCACACAGCAGCATAATTTGTGAATACACATGTTTGATTAGGGCACACTGGCGGAGCCTATCCCAGGCCCACACCATGTAGGCAACCGTGTCCGTCACTCCTCAAGGTCTCTGAGCAGGGATGAATAGAGCAGTGCATAGGGGCAGCTCTATCTGCCTCAACCACTGTATGCGGCTGTAATGGGGTGGGGTGTACCCAAAAGTGGGCAAAATGTGTCTGTGCACATTGATAGTAGAGGGCCATATCAGGGGCGCATATGGGAGAGTCATCATCTTCCACCTGACCCTGGCTGCTTGTCTGCCCAAACAAAGGTCAGAAGGTTGGTATACGGTGTTGAAGGAGCTATACCATAAGTGCGATAGGAATATTAATGAACAGATATAGGAATTCTCCCAAGCTGCAACAAGGACAGCCTTACCAAACCGGGATTGGCTCTTCCAGCCAGGTCATCAACCTGCCATAATTCTTCCTCCAGGTATCTTCTCACAAGGCAAAATCGGGATAATTGAGATAGTCTTTAGAAGTCAATAGCATGTTCCGATATTGCTGTGCCCATAATAGTTGAATCGATTCAAAGAAGGCAGTTAGCATGAAATACTGCCATAGAGCATTATAAATCCAAGTAGAAACTAGATATAGTACGGATTATGCCATCGGGTCAGTGTAAGCGGTGTTCTGGTCATCTATAAGTTTGGCAATATATTCACTGGTCCAAGGTTTGCACAGCAGCCTCACCAGCATCCTACCAGCCCTGTCACTTTCCCCATTTCGTCTAGCCACCTCATCTTTCCCCATATAGTGAATTTCTCTAGTTGCAGCCTCCTCATACTCTGTTATTTGAAAGCCTGATGGAAGCAAGCTTAGAGGCATCTCCAGTTTAAAAGAAGATCAGTTCTACTACACAAATTTCTGATTCCAATTGCGCAAGCTGCACACACAGTGACCGCAGTACCTCTGCTTATTTGGAAACACATGTGCCTCAAATATACGCTTTGCCTGCCTCCCAGAGTGTGGAGGCCAAAGGGACTGAATTTGTTTTGGTATAGAAATATTCTAAAATGCATAATTTTATTTTCTCACAAAAAACAGGATCTCAAAGCACATCTGGTTGGGGCCTCCATGTGAAGGCGTGGCCACAAGAGGCTGGGAGATTAAGTTTTAGCAGGACACGTGCATGGTTAGCAGCGTCCTGGGAACATGTTCGAGCTTGGTAGTCAACAGGGGAACATCCCCTGTGACCAACCAGTAATCGTTGCAAGACCAAGAGTTATGTGTGATGGAACCACAGGTGTCTTCCTTGCTCTCAGGATGTTTCACACACCAAATATCTCCAAGGTTGTTGTCTCACATTTTATTTACTTATTTATTTATAAAGTTTTATTAAGAGCGAAGAAGATCCCTGGGGATATCAGAGCTCTTTACAATAGGATGGAAGGAAGGACATCAATATAATATCGACATCAGGTAAGAATAGGAAACCAGAACAATCACATAATTACAGGATAATTGCGTCAAGGAGAGTAGTACATAAGCCAGGTATATAGTGGGCTACGAAAGGGGGCATGTGGTAGAGGAGAGCAGTATCAAATGATGGTACAATGGTTGTGTGATCAATGACTTCGAGCAGGTAAAACCTAGTCCAGTTAAGGTTAGAATTTATTTGTTAAGAATCTTTTGGCTTCCAGTTTGAATGCAGAGCTGTGTTGCAGCAAATGGATGCTGTCACTTGGTGTTGCTCGATCTATCCACTTGGGGATCAAGTATGACATTGAAATCCACCCCAGAAAACAATCCCTGGTCCATACCTCTGAGAAGAACTCAGGACTATTTACATAGGAACTATATATAGAGGCCACAGTTGTCCGGCCTCCTCAGAATGCCTTGTAAGACAACATATCTATCCTTACTGTCGCTCAGAACATTATGTGTATGCCTTGGCGTGGCCTTATGAATTAGAATGGCTACCCCTCAAACATAACTGGAGTATGTTGAGATGTGTCTCTTGGTGATGCAGCCCGTCCTCAAGTGTCTGTCATATGGGTAAACTAGGTGTTTGTCATGTACGAAGCATATGTCGATGTGGATTTACTGTGGTCATTTAACCATGGATATTCCAGGCCAGGCAATTAACCGTTTGCATGGAGTGTGGTGATCATGAGCTAGTAAGGCTATTCCCTGTGGGCAAGGGTGCAGATCAAGGATAAAAACATGGGTGCATAAGGATACGCAAGAAATCGCACTAAGGACAAAAACAACAGTAAAAACACAATAACAACACCAATTCCACCCAATCCAACAATCCCAATCAGTTGGAAGATCCCCCAACAACCTAAAAAATGGCAAACGGAGAAGAAATCATCCCTGCTGTGAAGAGAAGCCAGGCGTACAATCCAGGTATTGGGATACTGGGTGGCTGAGTGGAAGAGGAAAAGTGAGCTTACAGTTGAGCACAGAGCCGTATGATTTAGAGCTTAGTAACCAGGTAGTTCAGCTGTCAAGCGACCACATGGAGCCTGAGTCAAATCAGAGGTATCTCCCAGTCGCAATTGCCAATCAGCTGTCTTTTAGTCATTATTGCTGAGGGGATCACCATTATCAGAGCAATGTGGCAGTGTTGCCCACAGGGACCCACAAGTTTCTGATCAGCGACAGCTCCTCTGTTACGGCGGAAGAGTGTCACCCCACTGCCTCAGCCTGTAGTTAAAACATGTAGAATAAAATGATAATAAAGCAGTTTTATTATCTTTTTATTTTTCATGACTGGAGTTGAACAGCGTCTTGGGGGAGAACTTGCAGTGGTGGGCACTGCAAGTGTGCATGGTGGTTTGGCTGGCTGTCTTAGGACAGCCAAACCGTCATGCGCACTCAGATGTCTCCAGGCTATTTCCTAGAGAACAGCAAGCACAGGCTCCCAGTTCCCCTGGGAGCGTAAAATCAATCTGCTCCACCTAATCCTGGCGCTGCTCTCATGCTAGGTAATAGTATTACCAGCATGAGAGCAGCATCTAGATTGGCGCAGGGGAGTCTGGGAGCCTGTGGCCAGGAGAAGAGCACAGAGGTGGCAGGCTGTGATGCAGCAGGTACGTTTTAATTTGTATTTGTTTATTATTGTCCCGTTGCCTCACCACTTTTTCCTCCTGGCAACCGCCAATGTTTCAGAGAGAATTTCCTGGCTGCCTTGGGGTCGGTTAAAAGATGTGTTTTACCTTGCAGGTTAATACGGATCTTCGCCAGGTAGAAAAGCGAGTAAGCAGTGCCGGACTTCTGAAGGATGCTTTTTACCTGTAGGAATTCCCAGCGGGCTGCTTGCACCGCAAGTGTGAAGTCCAGATACAGGGAAACGGCATTGCCCTGATATTATAGGCCTCTGTACTCCCAGGCCAGCCTCAAGATAGCGACTCTATATTAGTTATTAAGTAGGCAGGCTATGATCGGTTTTGCCTGCGTGCCAAGTGGGGACCATGGGCCCAGCAAATGGTTCACCTGCTCAACAGTGACCATAGGCAATTGGACATTCGCGAACAAAGATTTAAAAAGTGTTCCATTGTGGTCATTGCAATGGATTTCCGAATTCTGAAAATACAGATATTATCCAGTATTATGGGTGTCTTTCATAGATTCACATGCCTGAATCATTCCCCGTCGTCAAGACGGGAGTCTCCGGAACATAGAAAAGCAATGTCCTATAGACATATATGGAGAAAAATACGCCTAAGGGCCTCGCCTTAGTAGCCTATTTATGTCCTTTTGTAAAAAGGACCAAACTCCAGAAGGTAGCCAATCAGCTACCACCTCCCTCTAGAACCTTCCTGTTAGGAGCCTCAGTCTCTCAGATTTTCTACCGCATGTTGTGCTAGGGAGTCTCCACCTGAGTTCTCCTCAGGTTTCCTTGTTTAAACTCTTTTCTTCACAGAAATTGGATATTTTCTTCATAATTCTGCCATGGCTGATGAACAGAAGAAGGGTCTCTTCAGAGCTTGTTCTTCTTGTGGTAAGAAGAGGCTCCATATTGATGATAAGCATGAAACCTGCGTATATTGTCTTTATTCGGATCATACTCCAAAAGAATGTAGAATTTGTAGAACATTCTCTACAAAAACTCTAAAGGACAGAGAAGGACGACTATTACTCTGGTTGAACAGGCTGAAAACCAGAGACAACCTGAGGTCTTCAGAGGACGGTGAGATAGCTTCTGTTTCCTCTAAATTATCCTTGAAGAGGCCAAGGGTTGCTTCACCTAGCCCTACAGATATTCCTCCTAAAAAGACTGTCAAAAAGTCTTCAGAGGCAAAATCCACAACGTCTGACAAGGAGGTTCCTGCCTTCAGGAAGCCTGTGCCGTCGTCGACGACGACTTCGTCGACGACTTCCTTAGCGCAGAAGAAGACTGTGTCTCCAGTCTATGTTTCGACATCGACGACGTCGTCAGCCTTCTCTTCGGCAACGACGACTACTCCTTCGTCGACGGCGGGTAAGCCTGTGTCGTCTATTATCCTCATTGAAAAGCCATCGACGACGATAAAGATTCCGTCGACGACGACATCAGTGTCGACGACGAAGCCAAAACCGTCGACGCCTACGCCGTCGACACAGAAACTCTCATCGACGAGCGTGCCGTCGACGAAGACACCGACGACGATGAGAACACCGTCGACGAGTGCACCGTCGATGAAGGTGCTGTCGACAAAAGTTCCGTCGACGAAGGCTCCAACGACGACGATTGATATTCAGTCGACGACGACACCGTCGACGACGTCATCGTCGACACTAGCGAAGCAATCGGAGCTGATTTCAGCGTCGTCAGCTGCCATTCAGCCGTCTACGATCTCACCATCGACGACCACGGCTGGACAAAAAGTATAAGGCACCAACAACAGCACCAGCCTGCCTTACTGGTCATCCCAAACCAGATTCTGTGGTTACCCAGGCGGCACAGAAAAATTCTAGGAATCCGTCATCTCCATTGTCAGCTCCACCGGACAAGGAGGGCAGGAAACTGGACGGTATTGGCAAACGCTTTTCCACCACGTCGGCCATGACTGTGAAAGTAGCTAATTCCATTGCGCTACTGGGCCGCTACAACAGGCAATTGTGGGAGGATATTGCTCCGTATCTGGCAGAGCTACCAGATACCGTGAAAGAGGAGGTTCGATCACTCCTTAAAGAGGGCCAAACGTCAGCATCGGAACTTATTGATTGTGCGATGGATGTTGCAATGACCGGCTTCAGACAACTGGCAGGGGCTGCGGTCTTGCGAAGGCAGGGGTGGCTTAAAGCTACATCTTTTCGCCAAGAGGTCCAAACTAAGGTACTGGACATGCCTTACGATGGTCAACACCTCTTTGGGGAGAAAATCGACGAAGCCCTACAAACGATCAAGAAGGATACGGACACAGCAAGGGCGCTTGGCACACTACAGTTTAGGAGCCAGTCCTTTCGAGAGAGCAGGGGAAGAGGTCAATCCTCTTACAGAGGATCTTACCAAAACAAATCCTCATACTCCTATAATCAAGGCCGATCGCAATACCAACAGCGTCAGCAGCAACAAGGTCGCCAGACCTCGTATGGAAAGTCCAACTACAGGGGAAAAAAACAAAGGAAACCCACTGGCGGACGCCAATGACCTTTTCCAGCAGCCAGTCCGTCCACAATCTCATTTTTTCAAACTTGGAGGAAAACTGACACACTTCCTCGACAATTGGAGATCAATTACAACAGATCGGTGGGTGCTCCAATTGATCCAATTCGGACATTCCTTGGAATTCAAATCAATTCCCCCGACAACTCCTCCTCGCAAAATGCAACACAGGAATTTACGATTACTCCGTCAAGAGGTCTCTTCTATGTTGAAGAAAGGAGCAATAGAGCGAGTACCATCAGCTCACAGAGGAAAGGGATTTTATTCCCGCTTCTTTCTGATACAAAAGAAAGGGAAGAAATGGAGGCCCATCTTAGATCTCAGGACACTCAACGCATTCTTGAAGAGTCAATCGTTCTGCATGGTTACGATCCAGGCGATCCTGGGCTTGCTAGAGGAAGGGGACTTTATGACGTCTTTAGATCTGCAAGACGCATACTACCACACCCCTATTCACAAAGGACACAGGAAATTCCTCAGATTCGCAGTGGCGGGTCAACACTATCAATTCTGTGTCCTCCCATTTGGCCTCAAGTCGGCACCTCGGATATTCACCAAGTGCCTCTCTCCAGTGGCGGCTTTCCTATGACAGCATGGACACCAGGTCTTCCCATATCTGGACAACTGGCTGGTGAAAGCACCATCTATGAAAGGCGCAGCCAAGTCCTCCAGCGCCTGTCTCAATCTTTTCCAGCACCTGGGCCTGACGCTCAATCACGAGAAGTCTACTCTACAGCCCTCCCGAGTCCTTACCTTTCTCGGGGCGACATTGGATACGGAATGTTCAAAAGCATTCCCATCTCAGGAGAGAAGGCTCAAGCTTATCACTCTGGCTACTGCAGTAGCATCAAAGAAAACTTTACTGGTCCGAACTTTCAAGTCCCTCTTGGGAATGATGTCCTCGTGTATCCTGCTTGTTCCCCACTGTCGGCTCAGAATGCGCCCACTGCAGGAGGCCTTGACCAGACAATGGACTCAAAGCACAGGTTCTTTCGAGAATCGCATTGTGATAACTCAACAAATGACCAAGGCCTTACTCTGGTGGAGGTCGCTCAAGAACCTCTCACAAGGACTACCATTCCTGCTTCCTGCAGCCCCACATGTGGTAACAGACGCCTCTCTAGAGGGATGGGGAGCGGTCCTCCAGGAATTGCAGATCAGCGGCAAGTGGACGGACCAGGAAAAGCAGCTCCATATCAACCTCCTAGAGCTGATGGCAGTTTTTCTAGCTCTGCAGGCTTTCGTACCGCGCATCAAGAACTCCCCAATGCTCGTCAGGACCGACAACACTACGACGATGCACTACTTGAACAAGCAGGGAGGAACGCGTTCGCTCACACTATCTCGCGAATCGCAAAAAATCTGGAACTGGCTTGTGATCCACAGTATCACGTTAAAAGCAGAGTATGTCCCAGGCAAGGACAACGTCATAGCAGATGCTCTAAGCAGACAGAGTTCTATGTCCCACGAATGGGAGCTCGACCAAGAGGTGCTCGATCGCATCTTTTCGGAATGGGGGACACCGCAGATCGACCTTTTTGCCACCAGGGAGAACGCCAAATGCCGCAACTTCGCAAGTTGGCATCCCCAGTTAAAGTCCCTCGGAAATGCATTTTCCATTGCCTGGCGCAACGTGTTTGCGTACGCCTTTCCGCCGTTCCCTCTGATACCACGAGTCCTCAGAAAGATGAAGATAGAGCACTGCACTCTGATTCTGATAGGCCCGTTCTGGCCGAGGCAGCATTGGTTCACGGACCTCCATCGCCTCTCAGTTCACCCGCCACTCCGTCTGTCTCAACATCCATCCCTGCTCACGAAGTCCTCTCTGTAACTATTAAAAAAGAATTCATCCAACACGGCATGGAGAGCACATATAGGGAAATTTAGCTGTGTGGGTCAGTGGACCCGCGAGAAACAGTGAAGCAAATGAATGTGCTAGAAGTAAAGACAGTTTTCCTGGCATTTGAAGGTCTTCCATGCACATATCAAAGACAGTACACATCTAGATGATCAACTAAGCAACAATGTCCTACCTAAACAAACAAAGGGAAACAAGATCATATGTCTTAACACAGAAAATATGGAGATGGTCAATACACAGAGAAATACCTCTATTAGCCATATGCCTACCAGGCATTCAGAACATTGATGCAGATAGGTTAAGGAGACAAGCAGGCACCACTCCCAATTGGGAGCTCATACAAGAGATAGTGCAAAAAAACTTCCAGGAGTGGTGTACCTCAGAAGCAGAAATCTTTGCAACACATGCAACCGCAAAATGCCAAAACTTTGCATCCAGGTACCTACAACAAATGTCCCATGATCAGGGAACTGTACATATGCTTCCCCCAATCCCAGTGATACCGCTAGCAACAAGCAAGTGGGAACAGACAACCATGATGTTCATGTTATGTTATGAGGATTTGTATAACGCACCAATAATCCGTGAGGGTATCCAAGTGCTCAGCTAGGTCGTAGGTGATAGACCCCCTGAAAGTTATTTGAAAAGTCGGGCCTTCAGCTTTGTGCAGAACTCGAGAAGTGATAGGGAGGCTATTATGTGCTGTGGGAGGTAGTTCCAGGCTTTGCGGGAAATGAAGGAAAAGGTACAGCCTCCTGCTTTGCTGCTGTGTATACGGAGTATGTGTGCAAGTGAGCGTCCTGTTGAGCAGATGTGTGTGGAGGGTTGATAGAAGTGTATGCAATGGTTTAGGTATGTGGGCCAATGTTGTGTAGTGTGTTTTATGGGTGAGGGAGGAGTTTGAAATGGATGCATTTGTGTATGGCTGGCCCCATAGTAGGCTAGATAAACATGGTTTTTAGACCTAGTTCGAGAATGCTCAAGATAGGATAATAAAACTTACAAGACTTGATGACAATACAAGTGTGATAATATTGCCACAGAGAGCCAGCCAGCTTCAGTCTAATGGCATAGCTCCTGAAGACTTAGAATTCAGACACCTGGGACTCCCCCCAAAGATGCATGGAAGTCCTGAGGAAGGCTAGGAGACCAACTATGTGCAAGTGCTATACAGCCAAGTAGAACAGAATCATCTATTGGTGGAAGAAAGTAGAATTAATGGATAACCGGATAAGAGACACTACAATGATTATATCCGAGACACTCCTTTTAGATGAGAAGCTTTCATAGGCCTTGTTAAAGGTATACCTATCCGCTATGGTGGCATACCCAGGATGCATTATATGAATGAGTTCTTAAAGACTCTACAGTCATCAAATATTCTTAGAAGTGGTAAAATGAGTGGCACCACCAAAGTCAGCACCCACACCAATGTGGAATCTTAACCTGGTACTAACACACTCAATGAAACAACCATTCAAGACCATGGACAGGGAGGAACTCTAGTTCCTAATTCAAAAGACCGCATTCTTGATTGCCATCACATTGTAAGGTTTTTTAGCTTCAGGCACATGAACTCTACCTACAAATGCATAATAACAGGGTTGTGATGAGGACTAATTTGTAATTCAGCCAAAAGGTCATATCACACTTCCATGTCAACCAAGCAATACAACAACTGGCCTTTTCCAAGAGCCATAAAAGCAAGGAGAAAAGGCATATTAGATGTCAGAAAATCAGTAGTGTATTAACTGCGGGAAACAAGACAGGGGAGTCAATTCTCCATTTCCTTCTTATCAACCAACAAGGGTTCCCCAGTCATGAAGGGGACCATAGCGAGGTGGGTAGTGCATGTCATCCAGGTGTATGTTAGAAGATAGCGGGAGTAGCACTAAATGAGAAATCATGCCCGCACTCCGTTAACAAACGAGCATTTGCAGTTCAATCGGTCTGCCTCTGGGACCTTTTAAGTGTTTAATCAGAGCTATTGGCTCTGCTAATGTGTTTGAACAAATGAAGAACAATAAAATATACATTGGCGATTCTTATGATGAATTGCCAGTGTCAGATGGATAATAATCAGCCCAATCCATTCATTTAATTAGCTAAAAATCAAGGGAAAAAGGAAAAACCAGAGGAATGACAAACTGAAATACCATGGGTCGCTCACATATCCCTTTGCAGTGCTTAAAAAGCACTCACATCACTTACATAATCAGGCTTCCCATTTAAACTTGCTAATCTCCGGAGCTAATTGCAGAATGCAGATATTTGTTTAAACGCAAACATAACGCCTTAGGGTGTATCCATCCATTCTCTCCAAAGTAACATCACAGTATTAGATGGGAACAGAGAAACGGACTATATGTTATTATCAACAGCAATAGGATCGAAACAATGGAGCCCTCTCCACTTAAGCATGCGAGTCTTGGAACTCTGCTCATGTGAGCATAACGCCCAATACGGAGGAAGTGTCCGTTTATTGCCCTCCATAGTAATATCCCAGTGTTAGAGGAAAACAGAGAAAGGGTGCACATTCTACTGGTGTTTGTTACTTCTGTATTAGTGCAGAGAACTTATAAGAACGTTATCCGTTGAAAAATGTTTATTGACTTGTGAACTAGCACAAGACTTCAAAGGTTTTGGGGAGATATAAAACAAGCATTGGAAATGCAAGAGGTCTCGCAATAGATAAGTTTGAGTTTTGGATATGTAAAATGTCAAAGTTATTTTGTTTTGTGTGAGTGGCGTTGCGTGGGTGAGTGGCGTTGCGTGGGTGAGTGGCGTTGCGTGGGTGAATGGCGTTGCGTATGTGAGTTGATTTTGTGTTGTGTGAGTGGTGTTGCGTGGGTGAGTTACGTTGCGTGGGTGAGTGGCGTTGCGTGGGTGACTGGCCTTGCGTGGGTGACTGGCCTTGCGTGTCTGCAAGAGGTGCTGTGTGGGTGAAAGTGGCACTGCATGGGTGAGTGGCGTTGCATGTGTGAGTGGCGTTGCATGTGTGAGTGGGGTTGCATGTGTGAGTGGTGTTGCATGTGTGAGTGGCGTTGTGTGTGTGAGTTGCGTTGCGTGTGTGAGTGTCATTGCGTGGGTGAGTGTGGCGTTTCGTGGGTGATAGTGGGCTTGCGTGGGTGTGAGTGGCATGGCGTGTCTGAAAGTGGTGCTGTGTGGGTGAAAGTGGCACTGCGTGGGTGTGAGTGGCTTTGCGTGAGTGAGTGGCGTTGCATGGGTGAGTGGTGTTGCATGTGTGAGTGTTGTTGCGTGGTGAGTGGCGTTGCGTGGGTGAGTGGCGTTGCGTGGGTGAGTGGCGTTGCGTGGGTGAGTGGCGTTGCGTGGGTGATTGGTGTTGCATGGGTGAGTGGCATTGCGTGGGTGAGTGTGGCGTTGCGTGTGTGAGAGTGGGCTTGCGTGGGTGTGAGTGGCGTTGTGTGTCTGAAAGTGGTGCTGTGTGGGTGAAAGTGGCACTGCGTGGGTGTGAGTGGCTTTGTATGAGTGAGTGGAACATGTTTTGTATTTACGTGACTTAGATATATTGATATTACAAATAACAATGCTTTTATTTATTTTTAAATAATTAATACTTAAATAATTTATTTAATTTGTAATGTCAATAGCTTACATTTTTGTAAATAACTTTTGTCCTATCAAAGAAAAATAAATCACAATGAAATGAAGCAGGCCAAAATGGTAATTTTAAACCTGGGTTTGCGTGAAAATTTCTTTTTACTACAAACCTCAGTAAAAATGAAGAATATAAAATTCCAAGACAGAGCTAGAGCATCATTGGCCAGATATGACAAATTGTTTATTTAATACGGTCATGGCTCTACGACCAGCTAAAGACATCGGTGGAAAAGAAGCTGGCGCCTCACACCCAGCAGCTACACTGCGCAGTAAAAGTCTCGAGTGTCATTTAAAATTTAATAGTGCGTCTGCTGAGCGTGGGGTCAGCGAGAGATGAGAATCAATACAGCTGGGCACGCTGCAACACCAAAGACGATTCTGCAGCATGGCAGCCGCTCTCTGACTTCCCTTCCCAAATACATCATATTACCCGATAAAAAGGAACAACGGATTCCATTCCCTCATCGTGAAGTCCGCGAGACCTTGCTCACAACTCCTAGAGGTGTGCCGAAGTCACCAGGTTCAACGATATGAAGAGCAAATAGGGACAAATAAGAATGTTTCGCGGACAAAATTACCCCCAACTACTAGTGTCGAGCTTTTTTGGAACCCCTCGAAAAAACACTGCAGGGGGCAGGGAGAAGTTAGGATGTGTTAGGAATGTTTCTTCACAACTAATTAAACGGCGTGAACAAATGATCCAATCATCAGGAGATAAAACATGCACAAACGTGCCAGTCACAAATAAAAATGTTTAAAACGGTCACACAGAACAGCCTTGCTAAAAAAATAAGTTAATGTCCTGTAAGTCTGAAGGTTGTGTTCATTTGTTAAAAAAAAGTAAAAAATAACCCATCACAAAATCAAATAAAACAAGTTACAATGAGCGTGCACCTCTCGGGCCGAGGAGAAAGACTTCACCTGCCAGTGAAACAAGATTGCACGGATCCAACCGCCCGAAGCCCGCCAGGCATTTCAATTAGTGAAAGAGCGGCCGGAGATCAAAGGAGGGGTGAAAAAAAAAGCAATTAGAGGGGAGGAGATGGGAGGCCAGCGCAGCCACTGCCAAACGAGTCATGGCCTGCGGCCGTGAATAGGTGACGGCGGGGGGTGGGGGGCGGGGAGCAGAGCTGTGTGAGGAACAGATGGGAAGGCTCGTGCATGAGAGACAGTCACGTGATTGGGATTTACGTGCACTGTCCAAAATCCGCCGCTGCCTTTGAGGTGGGGGGAGGAAGCGACAGGAGCTGAAAACGTGCTCGAGGGAGTGGTGGGGGGAGGAAGCGACAGGAGCTGGGGGAGAGGGTACACCGAACAGGAGGAAGGGAAGGCTAAGAAAGCAAGCTGGGTCAAGGAAGGGGGAGAAAAGGAGCGCTGGGAATTGAATTAATGATGGTGTGGGGGCTGTTGTGGTGTGTAGCTAGAAAGATGGGAGGAGGAGCTGATGATGCATGCACGCCTAACGCGGAGCGCCTAGTTAGGAAATTTCACGATAAGAAAAAGTTTGGCGGGATTCATTACGAAATCTGAGCACAAATGTGTTCATTGAGTGGTGAAAGTTAAAGCCTGAGCACGAACGTGTCGGGTTTAAAAAGCAGAAGTGAGTAATAAAGTCACACTTGTATGTTGAGCAAAATAGAAGCCAGATGGGGGCGGGAGAGCCTGGTGGGGAGGGGGGGGGGGCGGGAATGCGAGCGAGGGGAGGCAGGCGGATTGCTAGAAAGATGGGAGGAGGAGCTGATGATGCATGCACGCCTAACGCGGAGCGCCTAGTTAGGAAATTTCAAGATAAGAAAAAGTTTGGCTGGATTCATTAAGAAATCTGAGCACAAATGGGTTCCTTCAGTGGTGAAAGTTAAAGCGGGTTAGGGAGATGCGTGGTGGGAAGCCGGATGGGGGCGGGAGAGCCTGGTGGGGGGGGGGGCGGGAATGCGAGCAAGGGTAGGAGAAGTGTTTTAGGCAGATTAGGGAGATGCGCGTGCTTGTGTGGTCACGTGACCCGCTTTTGTGGCCACGTGACCTCACATGCATTGTGAAGAAACCGCAGTGGTTTCACTAGACGATCGAGCACTTGAATTCTCGATCCCTCAATGCGCTTGCGCGCATTGTAGGTCACGAGAACTAAAAAAACGTGGGCCCCAAAGTGTATTTGGAAGAAGTAATTGGGGCAGCAGGAATTGGGTCAGTGTGGAACTAAATGTGCCTAGCTGCACATCTTGAGAGCTTCTATGTTCCTTTTTTCCAGTAGAGGGGCCCTGTCGATGTACGGGAGCTGATCCTTTCACACATCCGCTGTTCTATTTGCCCTGCCCCAGTAAAGAGTGCGATGAGGGGTAATGCTGGGAGGGGACACAGCTACTGTTGGGGAATGAGGCCTACAAGGAGAAAGGCTATAGAGCATGCAGGACACACTTGGTGATGCGGTACGGGCTAACTGCCACGAGCAGAAGTAGCCCCTTTATTTATTAACTCTGTGCCCGGCCGTGAGGTGAAGGTGCACCTTTAATTACAAACAACCAACTATAAAACACAAAGGATACAGTCCCCCAGACCATTTGTTGATTTCACAGTTTCCGGTGGGATCATACAAAATCTCTCAGTCTCTATCTCGGTCGTGGATTTTCTCGTAGCCGGTACAAATACCCCTCGGCAACTCTTCCAACTCCTCTCCTCCAACATGGCTTGTGTCTCTGTCCGACATCCTTTCTCCTCCTTCCTCAGTGAAGGCAGGTTGGAATTTTTGGTTTCAGTGTTCACCTCCGCGGCTCCGCTGCCACCAGCACCTCGGGGCACTTCCTGCAGCGAGGCTGGGGGCTCTTGTTCACTTGTTCCATCTGTCTGCCAGACTTTTTTTTTTCTTCAAAATTCCTTTTTATTGAGCATCAGGTAAAGCACAACAAAAAAGGTCGTGACCTCAAGGGCACCCGAGTGCATGCAGGTCCCGGGGTGGCGATACAGTCTATGATGGGTTCAGCTTCACATGGTCCCACGGCCTGCTTTCTCCCTGTGCAGAGTAAACAATGCTATTTTAAGGAACATATAACAACCCCCAGAACAAACAACTTCCCCCGCCCCTCCCGGTGGTGACAAAATCATAAAGGAAAAAAGCAAGAAAATAATACATAGGAGGCAAGTTTTGACTTGACATATTGACTAGTAAAGAGGTTAAGGCAAACCCAAAATATAGCTTATGGGTCCCAGAGTGTCAACGTGACAAAAGGGAAACCTATAATTGGAAGAGGTGCATGGCCCGTACCGTCAAGAGGACAAACCGCCGAAGGCAGACCCTGAGACAAAAAGGCTACCAGAGGACCCCAGCTAAGCACAAAATCTTCGTAATTGTCCCGAAAAATGTCCGCAAGACGTTCCATGGAAAGTATTCCACACAGTCGGGCTTGCCACAGCGACGTCGCCGGGGTCTCTGTCTTCTTCCATGCAGCTGCAATAGTGAGCTTGGCTGCTCCCAGACACGTTCACATAATCGCTGTCAGTCTTAGTTTGCCGGATCAAGGTGGGGTCTCTAATTCCAAGGAGAGCAAAGTCAATGGAAACCGGAATTGGATAACCCAATATGTCTTTGATATGAGATAAAATCTCATCCCAGAATGGGCTAATATTAGGGCAATCCCACCATATATGCCTGAAGTCCCCCTGAAGCCCACAGCCCCGCCAACAGAGATCTGAGGTATCCGGGAAAATTTGTCGAAGCTTAGTAGGGTATAAGTACCAATCATGTAATGTTTTATAGTGCGCTTCTCGGAGAGCCATGGACTTGTTATGTTTGGCAAGGTCCCCCCATACATGGTCCCATTCCCTGTGTGGTAAATAAATAAATAATACCCTATTTTTGAATGTATAAATGAATAACAGATAGCTCAATAAATAAGAGTCAAAGTTCGAGGTAGTAGGAGTTTCGCAGGTTTATTACAGCATAAAGGACATGAACAGGACAACCTGCATAGGAATAGGATGGCAGGGCCCAGCAGCTGCTGGGGCTGGATCTGGGAAGAGCGCGCTAGCATTTAATAACAATACACAAGCATATATAGTAAAACAGTTGCATTACAGTACATATGATAGGCGGAGCAGTGGGTGGAGCAAAGGCGTGACGCGTAGCAGTCGCGAAAGATAAGGGTAAAAAGAGGTGTAACAGGGCGTATACATAGACATGTGATGTAAACGTAACAGAATATGTCATGAATGGGGCGGAAACCATGGAGGGGGCTACCTAAGGAGCCGGGACCTCTAACCTGATGGTGCGCGCAAACTGGCAATGACGTATCACTAGGAGAAACTGGGGGCTATGAACTCTGTGCTAGGAGCAGAGACTGAAGTCTGGAGAGTCAGGGCGACATGTACCTAAGTAGTATCTAGTATCTGATGTTTAGAGAACATGTTGATATAAACTAGAAGTCAGGAGAGGAAAGGCTAACTTGATTCTAAGACTGGACCATGCATTATTCTACATGTAGTGCGTGATGAAGAATATTAAATGACCATTAAATGCAGTATTTCTCTAACGTGGAGACGTGAAGGCTAGACAATGACGGAAACTATTGATGCGGTTCAGTAGCTTAGGAATGCAGAGAAGGAGGACTGAACTGATAACTGGAATCATAACATTTTCTTGGCAGACTCAGAGGCAGAGCCAGGCTGAACCGGGCACTGCGAGGCAGGAAGTAAGTGAAGGGTCGAGGATACAGGTGGGGGCTGTATCGCTCCTCAGCGAGGTTTCAGGAGACAGGAGCTGAATCTGATGTCCAGGCCCTTTTGAGGCCTAGAAACGGGGACTTTATAATGGAATAACGTGCACACTGAGAAACGTGGCAACGTAGCTTTACATAGACCTGATATTCGTAGTATTCACGAGGACTGGAAACTGGCATATTAGAGATGGACACAACTATAATTGCGTCTTTAATCAAACATGGAGAATACATATGCATATTAATCATGCACACATAACATATGATGGAGGAGGCGTAGGGACACAGAACATGGCAAAATTTACTTTTCCACATTCCCTCCTTGTCACTACGTTTCCATCAGGAAACATCAATATTCATGATACCATCTATCATTTCATACAGTATCATTTGCTCGTCTCGAATTATCCTGGAACGGGATTTAGAACGGGGCTTGGGACTAGGAATACAAGAGGTAGCACAAATGCCGCAAATCGCAGGGCCACATTGTATACAGAGACAGCAGCTGAATATGATCGCTACTGCAATACCTAGAAAGGACAAGACTTTCCATCCCCAGGCGGAAATTATATTCCAGAACCAACCGGACCATGTCCAGGTGCCTGGATCTTGGTGTATCAGATGGGCAATTTTATGGAGTCTGGTTATAGCTGAATAAACAGACGGTGCGTTATTTGGAATGAAAATGCAGCAACTAGATCCGATGACTCTACAGGCCCCGCCCCTATCGGCCAGTATGACGTCAAGGACGAGACGATTCTGTAAAACGACAAATCTCATAGCAGATTGCTCTTCAGTTAGATTACCTAGAGCAGAGGCAGTCTCATTTACCACAGCTTCAAGAGTTCTTGTTAACCTACGGATTAGCTTACTATTCTGGATAGGTCCTATAAAGAAGAAGAAACCTCTATTGAAATCTGTATACTGTTCTAGGGCAGTTTCAGTATAATCGACAATGGGGGACTCCCTTCTATGTCTAATGTGTACTAGATGTGTGTTTCTATGATAATCAGGTGGGGCTAGGAAAACTGGTGGCAGTAGGAAGGCAATGTAACAGGTTCCCTCCCAATCGAGGGGCAGACGAACATATGCAGTTTGACCACAAATAAAATAAGAATGACGTGAAGCTTTGAAGATAGATTTCCCACTGTCACTATACTTGACAATAGTAGTACAATCACTATGTCCTACATGTACGGAACCATTATTCCGGACACATAATTCACCTCTGACTGGCAGTACTGAAATAGCAGGTAAGTCTGGAGTAGTATCAGACTGAACATTCAGGACCATGAAATTCGAAGAATAATTACCTAAATTATACACTTCATTTTCTAGATCTAAACCTGTTCTGTGGGGGAGACCTTGCTTGTCTGGGAAACATGTACTGTTAAGAAAAGACATATCTGTTGAGGATGACGTTAACGTGGACCATGCTCCACACGAACCATTATGTGAGAATGGATAAGGAAAAAGTGGCAGAACTCCCTTCGGTGTCTGGAAAGGGGGGAGTCGACCACACACCCAACAATTAGTGGCATTGCTGGTCTGGTGTGAGTAATGTAACATGCGGATGAATGAGTTATTTCGCATAGCGAGGCGGTAAGAGAGTTCATGGGGAGGTAGGTCACTAAACATGTGCTCTATAGTAGCATTAGAAGACATATTTACATGAGAAACTGAAAAGTACAGGTAAAACGCATAACTGGTGCAGGAAATCATAATGCTGAGAAATAATATGAAACATAGAAAAACGATACATCGGATTGAGTTTTGACTGACTCTCTCACTATGGGGGTCTATTTTATACATGTCAGAAACAGTCTAACCGTTTCACCTAGGGGAGGACTTAGACAATCAAACTGACTGACTTATTTTACTAGACCGGAGTTTTAACTTATACTCCTGTTGCGGAGTTTTCTCTAACAGGGGAGGGTTTGTAGCAATGTCTTTTGCGGGACAGTCCTTGAGAACAATATTTTGGCAATCCTTCAAATCCTGGGAAATGTTCTTTAAGACGGGTTTCAGTCCATTAAACTGTTTTACATGAGAAAGGTGCACCCAGCCTTTGCGACCTTCCAACTTCACGGCTGTACGGGTGGTGAGGAGGACCTGTCGGGGCTCTTTCCAGCGAGGCTCCAGCGGACTTGATCTGTCAAAATTCCTCACCATCACCATGGATCCTGGAACGATTTCATGCGGTGCCACCTCGGTATTGTCTGGAAATGCGGCAGCAACCTGTGAACGACATGAGTTGAGGGCAGACATCAAGGAAGCTAGGTAATCTGTCAGCATATTACTTGAAACATCGGTAATACTTCGGGGTCTAGGAGTACCCCACATGTTAGGGGGGCGGCCGAAAACGACCTCATACGGGGACAGACCTGATCTGGAATGTGCGACCATGCGCATATAAAATAAAGCGACTGGTAGAGCTACCAGCCAGTCCACACCTTTCTCTTTACACACTTTTGCAATTCGGATTTTCAGAGTCTGGTTATGTCTCTCTACGAGACCGGCTGCTTCAGGATGGCGTACACAATGAAACTTCCACTGGTACCCCAACAAAAGGGAAACATGCTTCATCAACTCGGATGAGAATGGCTGGCCGTTGTCAGAATATACGACTCTAGGGAGTCCATAACGGGGGAAGAACTCACGAACCAACTGCTTGGCAGTGGTCGCGGCTGTGTAATCTGGGACTGGATATGCTTCTGTCCACCTGGACAAAGCGCATACAACTACAAGGACATACTTGAAACCTCGACATCGCTCCATCTGAATATAATCCATCTGGAGGACTTCAAAAGGGTGGTCAGGGGGCTGGAATCCACCTTGTTCCACCGGGACACTTTTACCTGGATTAAACTGACAACATATCATACAGGTACGGACTTTCTGCTTGGCTGCAGCTCGTAAATGCTTGTTGAACCAAATGTTCTGGATACTGTCTAACATAGCTTTTTCTCCTAAATGTGCTGGACTATGTGCGGTATTAATAATGACTTGAACCATAGAGTCGGGGAGAAACCATGTGGCTCTACCCTTCGTTAACCATCCTTGATCTGTCTGGACCCCTCCTTGTTCGGACCATTTCTTGATTTCTTCGGGAGTAGCATGTAACTGGATATCTATGACATCTTGTGTAGGGTCCTTAACTGTCATGCATGTAATCGGATCTGGAGTGTGTGTCATGTTAACTGGAATGTCTGGAGTTTGTGCTGTAAACTTGGCTGTGCGATCTGCTAGATCATTACCTTGAGAAATAATGTCAGTAACTTTCGTATGTGCTTTGCACTTCATGATAGCAATAGATGTCGGTAAATGTATGGCATCTAACAGAGCTTGAATAAGGAGACCATGCTGAATCTTGGTTCCATGAGAAGTCATGAAACCTCTCTCCTGCCAGAGCACTCCGAAGTCGTGTACGACTCCAAATGCGTAACGTGAATCTGTGTAAACATTAACTTTCAAGTTCTTGGCGTGTATGCAGGCTTGTGTCAGAGCAACTAGCTCTGCTGCTTGAGCGGACAGGGTGTCAATACGGTGTGTCTCAATAACTTCAGTGTCAGTAGTCACTGCATACGCGGCGACTAGTTCTCCTGTACTTGTTCTCATACATGAACCATCCACATAAAGTGTCAGGTCGGGGTCTGGTAACGGAATGTCTGTTAGATCTTGTCTTGGCTTTGTCGTAATGTTAACTACTTCCACACAGTCATGTGTGGCAGAATTCGAAGTAACTGATGGTAACAGTGTAGCAGGGTTCAGGATGTTGCAGCGTCTGATTTCTATGTGTGGCTGGAACAGTGTCAATTCATAACCTGTTAAACGTGCAATTGTCAAGTGCTGAGTTTGTGTTCGGTTTAAAAGAACTTCCACGGAATGTGGAACTTGTACTGTCAAGGTATGTCCTAAGACTATGGAATCACTTTGTCTGATAGCTAGGGCTGCGGCTGCAACTGACTTGAGGCACGCAGGCAGAGCCTGGGCTACAGGATCTAATGTGCTCGAAAAATAAGCACAGGGCTTGTATTGTCCTGCTTGATCTTGTGTGAGAACAGATAATGCTGTACCTTCACGTTCTGTGACGAAAAGTGTAAAAGGCTTACTGTAGTTCGGTGTCGCTAGAACTGGAGCTTGGCATAGGGCTTTCTTTAACTCATTGAAACTAAGTGTATGTTCAGATGTCCAAGGGAGGACAGTCGGTACGGCTGCCTCCTGTGTCGTTAACTGTATCAGTGGCTTGGCTAGAAATGCATACTGAGGAATCCATTGTCTGCAGTAAGAAGTAAGGCCGATAAAAGCACGTACCTCCTTCTGGGTCTTGGGCTGAGGAAGACTCGCTATTAACTGGATACGGTCTGGTGTCAACTGCCTACCCCTCTTGGAAGTAAGTGTCCTAAGTAGACCACTTGCTGGACACAGAATTGAAGCTTAGAAGGGGACACCTTGTGCCCCATCTCGGCTAGGAAATACAAGACTGTAAGGGATGCTCGCTCGCAAGCACGTTCAGAACGGGCTGTGATCAGGAGATCATCGACATACTGGAGCAGGGCAGTGTCAGTTGGCATGTGAATGTTGTCTAGTTGTCTCTTGAGTGCTTGACTGTAAATGCTAGGGCTTTCTGTGAAACCTTGAGGAGCTCGTGTGAACATATAGCTCCTTCCATTTAAACAAAATCCGAAAAGGAACTGGCTGTCTGGATGAATAGGGACACTGAAAAACGCGTTCTTGAGGTCTATGACAGTGAAGAACGTGGCTTCGGAATCAATGGCTGTTAATAGGGAAGAGATGTCTGGGACAACTGGGTACTGAGGAATAATACACTTATTAAGCTCTCGTAGGTCAATCACTAATCGATATACTGGGGGTGCATTTGGATCAGTACGTTTCATGACAGGAATGATCGGAGAATTACATACATTGGAGTCAGTTTCTACAACCACTCCTTGAGCCATGAGCTCGTCAATAATTTTGGATAAGGCTGCTACAGCCTCAGGTGGCAATCTGTACTGTCTGATTCGTGGTAACACTACACCTGGCTTGAGAGTCACACGATAGGGTGTGATTTGCATGTAACCTACATCAGTTGGACCTTGCGCCCATAAGTGCTGCGGAACATTAGACAGTCTTGAATCAAAATCTCGTAATACATAGTGACCCTTAAAGTCACGTAGGAACAATCGTATTCCCTCTGGGGAACAGCATATAACTGCACCTAACTCTTTCAGTGTCTTAATGCCTAATAGATTTTCTGGACATGACTTAGTAAGTAACAGATCAGTAGTGCGGGACAATGGACCTACTTCTAGAGTAACTGGCTTTGATATCTCATTTACGATAGGCTTTCCTGAAAATCCAAGGGAAACATTTCTTGAGCCTGAGAGCGGAGCCCCTGGAACTTCGGCGTGACTAATTGTGGTCCTACTTGCCCCTGTATCAATCAAAAACTTTCTGTCTTTCCCTAATACTTGACTATGAACATAGGGACCTTCTTGATCTACAGGTATCTCGATGAGAGGCAAGCCTACCTCCCTCTCTAGGCTGTTTCATGAATACTGCTGGTACTCAGGATACTCAGACTGTGCATACTGGTACATCTGCTGTGTGACATGCTGTGTTGCAGCAATAGGCTGCGGTGTTGTAACTGTCTGTTGTGCATTCTGTGGCTGAGGAATCTGGGAAACTTGTTCTTGTCTAGGCGGACGTGGTCTTTCTTTAGTCTTACCAGTAGCTATGTTGTGTTTCAGAACTGCACACTCATTTATAAAATGACCTGGCTGTTTACAATAATTGCAGTTCCCTTTAACGGGAGCTGCAGGATGACTGGCTTGATTTGGACCCCTCTTCTGACTGTCTTGAGGAACAGATTGTGCAACTAGTACTTTCATTTTCGTGTCTTTCATACGTTTTCTCTCGTGTTCTTGCTCCTCTCTGATTCTGTTCTGGTGGTATTGGAGCATCTGCAACATCTGGGACGGGGTATTAGCTTGCCAGGTACTTTCGACTTTCAAAACTCGATTTTTAATTTGTGGACTTGAATTCTCGACTAATTTAGTAACAAAAAGGTGAGGGTATGACTCACTACTTGTCTTGAGGCCACTGTTGATGCTAAAACATTTCTCAAATCTGGAATAAAAATCACTAATATCCTCATCTTGCTTCTGTTTACAGGCTGAGATTGCATCCCAGTCTTCTTTTCTAGTTGTCAATAATCTGGGTAAAACTTGAATCAATAATTCAGGTAATTCTTTACATTTATCTCCGAGACCGGTACCTGGTACTCGTGCCTTATCTTCAGCTTCTAGAACTGCCCAATCGATCTTTTTCTCTCCCACCTCCCATTCTTTTTCCTTGAGCTTTTCATACACCCCTGCGGGCAGCAGAACCTTTAACATTTTAATTATATCTGGATACGTGTATTCTCCCATACGGAGCATGTCTTTTAATTCTCTATGGAACCCTGCTGGATCTTTGTCATGACAGGGAATTAATTTCTTCATCTCGAGGAGTTCCATCTTTGTAATCGGAGTGTAAACAAACACTCGTTCTAGTTCGCCACCCGTTCCTCTAACTGGGTGGACTTCTCGTAACGGATTCTGTCTCTCCATGTAAAATGGTTTACTTTCTGGGGGTGAGACATGAACAAAATGCGGGTTCAGAAACGTTCTATATTTGTGACGCTGTTCTAGAATGACACTAATTAAATCGGTACCTAGACCTTTCCATCTATACTGGAGTAACTCGTTCAGGATATCATGTAACGGGCCTGGATCAGAGTGCTGACCCTCATACAATGTAATGAGGTGCTGAATCATATACATACCCACCAGTCGTTGCTCGGCTGGGGGCATTTTCAGAAACATTTGTGCCACTATTTCGTCTGGAAAAGTGGTAGAATCAGTAATCCATCGGACTGCTGATCGGGCTAGTTCTTGTTCATGCATGGTACTTAACTCACTGTAACCGATTCGTGATTTCAGAATGTGATCGGTAGCTTGGAATACTTGTTCTAGAGAACCTTGTTCTGGTGCTGGATGATGAAGAATAGACTTGTGTTCTAGGCGTAACTGGCGATCTGGAAATCTAGATTTTCCTACATACGCTATTCTGGCGGAATTCTCGTCGTCTACCTCTTCAGTATCAGAGTTACTTTCTTTCTCGCTTACTTGTGCTGCTTTACGCTGTTCGTGTAACTTTATTATTTCTTTACGGATTTTCTTGTACATACTCTCCATAGCACCGACGGTCTTGTGCTTACCCTCGGCTATATTATCACTCCACCTTGTCAGGGTTTTCATTTCAGCCGGATCTTTAGACGGGTAATCTTGTTCTCTTATTAGACAATTGATCAGAAACTTTAATATCATGAGCTGGATCTCAGCTTTCCTTTGAGACATGGCCTCGCTAATGCTTTCTGGATCATCCCCTGTACGGATGAAACAATATATTCTGTCTAGATCTTCTTTCATATTCGGTAAGGTGACTAGATACTCGGCCACCTTTCTTACGCGGAATGAATATAAAACCATATTATCCTCGCCTGGGACTGGATCATAGCCGCATTCGGCAAGGGATTTTCTTATTTCCGCTACAGTCTGATGTCTGGGCGTACGCTGTGACGCTTGTGCATGTAATTCGGCTGTCGTTAAACGCTTGTGTGGCGGCGGGGTTTGAGGAGTACCTCCCCCTGCGGCCCCTAAACTAGAGTCGTCTACTGAGGCTCTTCGTCCTGGCAGAGTGGGAAATGGAAATGTAGGCTGGACTTGTATGGCGGGCTGGACCGGGGGTACCGTAACAGGTACTCCGGTGTCTGGAGGAGCGGGAAGTGCCTGATTTACAGGGACTGGCGGAGCGCGAACAGGATTTGCATATTCTGGGACTGTGTCGTCCAAATAGGACGAAATAAAAATATCAGCTGCGGTCTGTTTGTGACGTAGCTTGGTCGGGACTAATGGTGGCGGGAAATTACTGGATGCCTCTGGGGTCGCTTTTGGCAAGCCCTCGGCAAGGAGAGGATACATACCCCTAATAAGGGCATGCCTCTGTCTGTCTGACTGTTCGGCTTTGACTTGTTCACCTATCTCGATTAGTTCTTTTTCTTGTGCTCGTTCTAAGGATTCTCTACTTAATTCTGACTTTCTGATTTCCTTTTCGGTTCTTTTATGAGCTTCTTTACGCCATAGCTCGATGGCATCTTTCTGTGATTGTCTGGCTTTCTTTTTCCATAATGCTTCTTCTACTCGCATGATGCATTCGGCATCCCATGTACCCGATACGGGCCATCTATACTTTTCTTCTAACTGTTTGGTATACTCTACCCATAAGTCTAGATACAAAATGGCGCTTATGCCATGCTTCTGATACATAAAATGACCTGGACTGTCCCTAGGCGGAACTGGAACTGCTTCTTCTAACAAACCCTTTCTAGTTTTTAACTGACGTAATCTCGAAAAGAGGGACATTGTAAACTTGAATCGGAACACAATACAATAGACGAGGAACAATAACAATTGGGAGAACAATTCAGGCATACCACGACATTGGAAATACATTGAACAACATCATAACATAACAGTTCGGACAGAATATTACCTGGAATACTGAGAACAGAAACACAAGAATTTCTCGAGAACGGAACAGACTAGAGTTACTGGATGCACTGCTGAAACAGTACGGAACATACCGGTCCCATAAAGGGACGCATCAAGACCCGTATCCACCTAGGTGAACACTTCGTTTGTGGGTCTGTGTACCACCAACCCACGGACCAGAGTCAATTTAGATTGACCCTGTCTAGATACTACCCCAGTAATGGTACTCACCGGGCAGCAAGAACGGAAGGCCTCGGACTGGACTGGACTGCTTCGACGACGGACAACGAACTTCGGACTTAAGTTACGGGTGGACCTCCGGATACCTCGGACCTTGGACTCTTGGCTTGGGCTCTGGTCGGGACTCGCCGCATTCCTCCACCGCCTCGTCTGGATGCTGGACCGCCTCCTCCGTCTCCTCCGTGGGCCTGAGGGATACTTGAAGCAGAAATATCTGCACGTGCACGGTATGGTTCCGTCACGGCTGCAGAGGGTCAGGGGGCCGGCGTGGCTTCACCGGCGCGTGGGGAAAGGGCAAGTCCCTGTTCGGGCGCCATTATGTGGTAAATAAATAAATAATACCCTATTTTTGAATGTATAAATGAATAACAGATAGCTCAATAAATAAGAGTCAAAGTTCGAGGTAGTAGGAGTTTCGCAGGTTTATTACAGCATAAAGGACATGAACAGGACAACCTGCATAGGAATAGGATGGCAGGGCCCAGCAGCTGCTGGGGCTGGATCTGGGAAGAGCGCGCTAGCATTTAATAACAATACACAAGCATATATAGTAAAACAGTTGCATTACAGTACATATGATAGGCGGAGCAGTGGGTGGAGCAAAGGCGTGACGCGTAGCAGTCGCGAAAGATAAGGGTAAAAAGAGGTGTAACAGGGCGTATACATAGACATGTGATGTAAACGTAACAGAATATGTCATGAATGGGGCGGAAACCATGGAGGGGGCTACCTAAGGAGCCGGGACCTCTAACCTGATGGTGCGCGCAAACTGGCAATGACGTATCACTAGGAGAAACTGGGGGCTATGAACTCTGTGCTAGGAGCAGAGACTGAAGTCTGGAGAGTCAGGGCGACATGTACCTAAGTAGTATCTAGTATCTGATGTTTAGAGAACATGTTGATATAAACTAGAAGTCAGGAGAGGAAAGGCTAACTTGATTCTAAGACTGGACCATGCATTATTCTACATGTAGTGCGTGATGAAGAATATTAAATGACCATTTAATGCAGTATTTCTCTAACGTGGAGACGTGAAGGCTAGACAATGACGGAAACTATTGATGCGGTTCAGTAGCTTAGGAATGCAGAGAAGGAGGACTGAACTGATAACTGGAATCATAACATTTTCTTGGCAGACTCAGAGGCAGAGCCAGGCTGAACCGGGCACTGCGAGGCAGGAAGTAAGTGAAGGGTCGAGGATACAGGTGGGGGCTGTATCGCTCCTCAGCGAGGTTTCAGGAGACAGGAGCTGAATCTGATGTCCAGGCCCTTTTGAGGCCTAGAAACGGGGACTTTATAATGGAATAACGTGCACACTGAGAAACGTGGCAACGTAGCTTTACATAGACCTGATATTCGTAGTATTCACGAGGACTGGAAACTGGCATATTAGAGATGGACACAACTATAATTGCGTCTTTAATCAAACATGGAGAATACATATGCATATTAATCATGCACACATAACATATGATGGAGGAGGCGTAGGGACACAGAACATGGCAAAATTTACTTTTCCACACCTGTCCAAGATGTCCCTGTCTAAAACTTGCTCCCAAAAAGTGATATAACGTGCCCGTGGGGAATGTATGGTGTGAAGCAGCATGTAATAGAGAGCCGAGATAGCGCCTTTCATGGAGCCCGCCCTAAGAGCCACAAACGTCTCCATTTCCGTAAGATCTCTAGTAGCCACCTCTCTAATGTGAGGTGTCGTGACCCAATGTTTGAGCTGACGGTAATGGTAATGTTCATTCTGCGGAAGCTCGAATTCCTTCCTACATTCATCAAGCATCAAGACATCCTCATAACGGAACAGATCAGATACTTTGAGACAGTGTCCCTCCCTCCAACTGTCAAAGGGCCCCTCATGTAGCGCTGGAGGAATTCTGGATTAAAATGAATGGGCGTTTAAGGAGAAGGGAATGAGCTCCAACCCTCCCTTTTTGGAACCTTAAAATGGTCAGAGTCGTGCAGGTGGGGGTACTAAGATATGCACTGGGAGGACGATCTCTCCTGGGTTTCCACAGCACGTCCCATTTATAATGCCCTATTACTGCGCGGTCCATATGGAGCCAGTGCTTGTTGGATTCCCTGACCGACCACTTAACCGATACCCGCAATTGGGCAGCCTGATAATATAAAGTAAAATCAGGTAGGGCCAATCCGCCCTTATCACGAGGGTGTCGGAGCACATGATAGGGCAGGCGCGCCCTCCCCCCTTGCCAGATGAATTTAGTGATCAGATTGCGGAGGCTTGGTAACATAGTACTCTCCAATTCGATAGGGAGGGCCTGGAATAAATATAAAAATATAGGTAGAACCGTCATTTTTATTGCATTCATTCGCCCCAGCCAAGAAATGTAGAGGGGCGACCAACGTTTAAGGTCTTGTTGGAGCTGGGTCAGCAGAGGAGGGTAATTCGCTTTATACAGTTCACCCAACCTAGCCGTGAGATGTACTCCCAAATAGAGCAAAGAGTATTTAGCCCATTGAAAAGGTGTTAGGGGTTTCAAGCAAAGCACCTCAGCAGGAGGAATGGTAAGATTAAGTATGAAGGATTTCGTAAAGTTTATCTTAAACCCGGCTACCTGCTCCAAGCTGCGTAATTCTCTTTGTACTACCTGCAACAAATTCACCAGGTCCGCAATCGAAAGGAGAATTTCATCGTCGAAAAAAGAGGCCTTATACTCAAAACCACCAAAGGGGATGCCCAGAATCTCATCGTTGGACCGAAACCTGACCGCCAAGGGTTCGATACTAAGGGCAAACAAAAGGGGCGAAAGGGGGCACCCCTGTCGGGTGCCTCTGCTGAAAGCAAAAGGGGCGGAGGAGCAACCATTTACCGTCACGTGGGAGGTGGGATGGTGATAGTTGGCCTTCACCATATTAAGAAACGTATCTCCAAACCCGAATTTCTTCATAGTTAAAAAGAGGAAAGCCCAATCCACCCGATCAAAGGCTTTTTTCGCATTAAGACCCACTAATACTGCGGGGATCTTAAACCTAGAAGGTTTTTCGATCAGATGGATTGTACGCCTGATGTTGTCATGTGTTTGCCTTCCTTTTATAAAGCCAGATTGGTCGGGGTGGATTAACTCCGGCATCACATTCTCCAAAGGCGCAGCTAACATTGCAAAGTAAAGCTTAGCATCCAAATTAAGAAGCGCGATGGGTCTGTAAGAGCCGCAGAGTTGCAGATCCTTACCAGGCTTGGGGATTACCGTAATCACTGCCTCCGCCATTGAGCCGGAGACCTGGGCATCGGAGGCGATGGCCTGAAATGAAGTCGTAAGATGAGGAATGAGCTCCGCCGAAAAACACCTGTAAAAATGAGCTGTAAGCGGTCAGGCCCCGGGGATTTATGTAATTTGAGTCTTGAGATAGCCTCCCGAACCTCTTCCTGAGTTATGAGGGAGTCCGAACGATGCAGCTGACGCCCTGGATATCTGCGGGAGGGCAAGGGTGTCTAAAAATTGGTGTTGCCGTGCCGTGTCTGGAGTAGTGCCCTGATAGAGTTGACCATAAAAATCCCCGAATATGTTGGCTTTAGCGGAGTCGGAGTGTGTGAGATGTCCCTGACGATCTAAAATCCCCCCAATAAAGTCCCTTTCCCTTTGTACCCTAAGGTGGCACACTACGTGCGAGCCCACCTTATTGCCCTGCTCGAAGGAATTCCGCCCGATTGGAATATATGGCCCTTAGTTTACCCCAGAGAGCGCTGAGCTGTCTCTGAAGAACTCGGGTTGGGTTGGCTTTGTGTGCTTGCTCCACAGTCTCCAATTCCTTCTCAAGAGCCTCCCTTTCCCTCGCCCTTTGTTTCTTCAATGTCGAGTTAAGTTGAATGCATTTCCCACGAATCACGGCCTTAAAGGCATCCCAGGTGTTCTGTGGGGACGTGTCCTGCGGATCATTATGCACAAAAAAGTCAGCAATAGCCGCTCTTATGTCCTCTCTGGCCACTGAGTCTCGAGTGAGAGCTAACGGGAAATACCACCTCGGAGACCTCGGAGTGGTCCCACTCCAGAGAAGGCCCAGGGTGATCAAACTGTGGTCTGAGACTGTTATCGGAAGAATCTGGGCAGCCTGGAGAGCCCCTACGAGGGATTGGCTAATAAAAATATATTCAATTCTGGAGTACGTCCAATGCACATGGGAGAAATGTGTGTAATCTTTGGTGTTTGGGTGTAGGAAATGCCAAGCATCAAGTAAACCCTGGTCAGTGATTTTCTGTCGCACCCTGCTAGAAAGGTGTTAGTGGAAGCCCTATTAGTACTAGAGCTATCTAGAGACCCCTACCACGTAAGATTAAAATCCCCCATAAGCACAATGGGACCTTCAGCATATCCCCCTATTTGATCAAGAGTGTGTGAAAGGAAGACAGACTGTCCCGAGTTAGGAGCGTACAATGAGACAAAGGTGCAAAGCTTGCCCCTCAGTCGACCTTTAACAAACAGCAATCTCCCCTCCCTGTCGTGCTTAACAGCCTCGAGTTGGAAATTTGCTGAGACATGGAAGGGCAAGGCCACCCCATTTTGTTTTACAGCAGCAGAGGAGGTATAAATCAATGGATAGCCCCTGTGACGCAGTCTAGTGACCTCTGCACTCTTGAGATGAGTCTCTTGCAATACTACCACCTCAAATTTGCGGTCATTCAAATATTTCCAAATTTTTGGGCGCTTCTGTGGGGAGTTCAATCCCTTAACATTCCAAGAGGCAATGTTAACCATCAACAAATGTATCCCCTCCCCCCTCCCCAGACTGCCCCACTGACCACACCATCCCACTGAACAAGACAATTTACACTGATTACATGTCCATCTCTCCCAACAAGGCCCCCCGTCGATCCCCCTCACCACTAGTAGGTTATAAGCCTGTTTCTCAAAAAAGAAAAAATCAAGAACAAAAAGCCACCTCCCACAGTCACCACCGGGACCCCCTCCCCCCCCCCAAACCCCCCCTCAAATTAACCCAAAAACTCAAAGCCGTAGGATCTGTAAATCCCGGGCCCAAACATCCCCCAGACCCAAAAGGGGGAATACTGGGTAACACAGACAAGACACGAACCTCCCGATCGAGAAGTCATGAAAACTAGGGAACAGCATAGTGACAAGTAAACAAAAAAAATAAAAACCTCAGTGTCCTTGGTATAGAAATTCGGGCAACCGTCGGTGCCCCCGTGGTCCCTCCTGCCGGGGAGCCCAACAGCGGCGCTGCCATTATCCAGCACAACATGAAAAGTCCCAAGTTCACATGTTGAGCAGGCATGAGGATGTAAAGATCCAAAGGGGAAGGGAAGCGCCAGTGAGCCCTCGAGGCCATGCGTCCAGAAATGGGATCCTTCCTGAGTCCCCATCGACAATGTCTAAGCGGGAGCCTTCTCTAGCAAGGACAATCCCAGGGGATAAGAACTGCAAAGGCCCTGAGGGGCGAAACCGGTTTCCCCCGTTTCCGTCGAGCCTCCACTCAACGGACCGATCATCCATAGAACTGCTGACATCAGCCTCCACTTGGAAAGCCCATCGAACACAAAGCAGGCACTCCTGAGGCCAGGAATTCCCCTGTAGGGCAAAGAATGCTCAACGAAGTCTCGTGACCGTTTGCCAAGGGTTGGGGCTGCCCCTCGACGGTGCTGCCGATTCTGAAGACTCCGAGCCGGGAGACTCTTCTGGAAGGGGAAGCCCCAAAAAACGCAGCCCCTCTGAAAGTTCAGGGATGTAGTGAGTTTTGTTGCCATATTCAAAGATGAGGCCAAAGGGAAAGGACCACCGGTAGCGAATATTATCTTCTTGCAATTTAGAGGTAATTTGTCTTGACGTTTGTCGGCGGGCCAGGGTTGCAGAGGCCAGGTCTTGGAAGAGAGAGCAACTATGGCCCTGAAAGGACACCTTCTTCTGTTTCCTTGCAGCCGAGAGAATGGCTTCTTTCACCCCAAAGGAATGGAGCTTGACCAACACATCTCGAGGGCGCTTGCGACTTCTCCTGTCGATAACATACCCACACGGTGGACTCTGTCTAGCTTGATTTTGAGCTGTTGAGGCGCAAGAAGTTCGGCGAAGAGACAAGTGACAAAGGCCTCCAGATCAGTCCCCTCCGCCCCCTCCTCCAGATTCCTGATCCGAATATTCTCCCTCCGGGTTCTGTTCTCCAAGTCCTCTGCTTTAAGCATAACTTGCTGAAGCTGGGCTTGAAGGGCCTGCTGTTTATTCTGCATTTTGATCTGAGCCGTCGCCAGAACCTGCGCTTGCCCTTCCACCTCCAAGATTCGGGTTCCCACTGCGTCCACATCCTGCCAAAGAGTTGTAAGCTTTTCAGTAAGATCAGCCTTTAGTTGGTCCACAGAGGACCGAAGATCCTGTTTGAACTCAAGGTATAACTCCACCTTGAAGTCTCGGAGGGTATCCACCAGGTCATCCCGCGTGAGCGCCATCTCCGTCGTCTGAGTGGTGACCCCTGCGGAGGGTGTCTTCTCCGAAGCCTTAAAATAATGGGAGACTTTATTAGAGTGTTTCTTATGAGGCATATGGTCTCCTCTGCAAACCTGCACACTTCTTAGGGAATGTCAAATCCTGGCAGGGGACTAGATGACGGGAGTTCCGTGTCTCGAGGAGCGCCCCTGACGTCCGAGGAGATCAGACCCCCATTGATTGCACCAGATGGAATCCCCAGAGCCAGCAGGAGTATAGGAGAAGGTACAACCAGCTGGAGCTCCCTCTAGCGCTATAGGCCGCTTTCAGCTCAACAGACGATTCCCCTGATAGTGTCGGTCACCTTGCCTCCTCACCGCTCTACATCCTTTGCTGCTCAGTCAGGCTCCCTCTTTCCATGCCGCCGCCATCACCGGACCCAAATCCGCCGCCATCTTAAAGTCAGGCAGGCGAATCTGGAGCTCTTAGCTCTCCAAAAAGAACATCTTGAAGTGAAAAGGGGGACGAGGAGGCCCAACCACAGAGCCTCACAAGGCCCTGGGACGTCCCCGCCTCCGCCCCACTCCGACAGCGCCTCCGCAACACGTTACCACATAAATGGCGCCTTCGCTTGAGCACATACCTCCATCTGGGTCATTGTTTTCCATTGGTTTGACTCTCCAATGCGGCCTGTTACTGCTACGGCGCCCCGACGGGAGGTCCCCGAGATCAGATGGGCTCCCCCCTGTTCACTCCGGCGCTCCGGATCGGGCACGATGCTCCCGGCTCAGGCACTCATAAAATGGCGCCCGAAGCCCGGGAACCCTGCCGGCTGGCCCCTCAATCCACGCCCGTCCTCCAGGGCTGAAGACATCACCTGTTGGCCGGACAGCTCCCAAGACGCAGCGGACACTGAGGAGGTGCAAATCCCCGTCCCTGGACACCAGGTAAGTGCATGTCACGATCGGTGAGGTGCGGAGTTGAGCAAGTTCACGACTGCCCCGCCATCTTACTTGGCCACGCCCCCTTCCAGACAGACTTTTTTGAACCACAACACATTCCTTGCTACTCTCCTCCTTCCATTTCTGGCCGTAATCAGAGTCGCTTTCACCCCAACCACAGTCCAGGACTCTTTCTCAAACGGTGTCTTGAATTTAGACCCTTGCTGGCGACTCTTCATCATCACTCGATCACCAATCTGTATGTACACCTGCTTTGCCCTCCTGTCATGGTTGGCTCTCTCGTTATTTCTCCTTGGTTTATCCTGTGCCGCTGCTACATCTAGCACCCCCAGCACCCATCTGCTGCTGACTGGCACATCGTCCTGAACGACTCAGTGCATCACAAGTTCACTTGGAAAGCAATTTGTGGTGCTGTGAGGAGTTTGGCGATAAGCCCTCAAAAGTTGATGCACACATCCTTCCAAATCCACTTGCTGGTCAACACCAATCCTCAACGCCTTATTAAGGGTGTGCATAAAGCGTTACACCTCTCCATTCACCTGAGGCCATTGTGGAGTCCCCTTCCTGTATGCATAAACTCTCTGAACTCCTCACCTTGGAATGGTGGTCCATTGTCTCTTTTGATTTCATGAGGAAACCCCAGCATGGCAAACGTCTTCTCCAGCATTGGCCTGACATGTTTGAACGCCGTTGAGCGCACCACTTCCACCACCGGGAACTTACAAAATTGGTCCATTAGCACCAACTCAGCACGCCTCTCCGGGAATGTTCCGAAGTCCATGCTGACTGTCATCCAGGGTCCAGCACTAGCCTCTTCCGTTATGATCGGATGTATGGGGGTTCACTCCCAGTTATGAGACACAAATGGCAGCCCCTCACAATGTCTTCAATCATCCGGTCCACTCCAGGGAACCACACCTTGGATCTGATCCGGGCTTTGGTTTTGGCAATTCCTTGGTGTCCTTGGTGTGCCAACTCGGCCGTTCTTCTCCACAGACCCTTCGGCACAACTATGAGCGATCCACGGAACACCAGGCCTTCCTCACTTTCTCTCAGCTCATCTCGGCAGTTCCATAATCCTGTTCTATTCTCCCTTTTTTCATCTGTCAGTCATCGGACCCCATACAGAAAGTTTTTCCAATTGTGCCCCCTTAAGGCTTCTTTCACCTCCGTCAGACATCCATCTCACCGGGTGGCTTCCACCAATTCCTCCATCGACAGCACTCTCGGGCAGGCCAGTTCCGTGATGAGCCGTACATAGCGTTCCGACCATTCATCCACTTCCTTCTGCTCACCAGGACCAACAGCCACCGGATGTCGCGCTAGGTAGTCCGCCAGATTGTTGGCTCCAGGGCGGTACTGCACCTTAAAGTCGTACTGCTGAAGCTGCACTGACCATCTCTTAATGCGCGGTGGCTCATTTCTCGCTGATCCACTAAACAGAGGTACAAGTGGTTTGTGGTCAGTTATCACTTTGAATTGGTGTCCACAAAGATATATGTCAAAATGCTTGCAGGCCTACCAGATGGCCAGCGCCTCTCTCTCTACTTGTGCGTAACACGTTTCGAAAGCCGTTAATGCTCTGCTTGCATATGCAATAGGCACCCACTCACGCCGGTCCGTTTCCTGGAGCAACACAGCCCCCAATTCCACCAGGCTGGCGTCGATGATCAGTTTAGTGGGACTCCCTGGTTTGAAGTAGGCATTTGTGGCCCCTTGTGGAAGGGTATTCTTCACGTCTTGAAACGCCTGGGCAGTCGTGCAGGTCCACTCTCATTTGATATCTTTCTTTGTCGGAGCCCTGAGGGGTTCTGCGAGGGTTGCCAGGCGCGGAATGAACAGACCACAGTAATTTGACATTCTGAGGAAACTCCTCATCTCCGTGGAGTTCTGGGCAACTGCAGCCATATGTATTGCTTCCATTTTCGCAGGGTCCACCTGTAACCCCTCCTTCGAGAATCTGTAGCCAAAAAACTCGACCTCTGTAGCGTAGAACTGGCACTTCTCCTTGTGCAGAGTGAGGCCTCGTTCTCCTAGCCTCGCGAGTGTTGCCCTCAATCTTTTATGGTGCTCCTCCAACGTCTGTTTAGCACATCATCACTGACATTCATGACGTCGGCCAGTCCCGACAGAGGCTCCCGAATTGCATCCTGGAAAACTTTGGCTACCGAGGATACACCAAAACTCAGTCTCTTCAACCGGCGCAGCCCGATATGGGTGGAGAAGGTGGAGATGTAGCTACTGGCTTCGTCCAACATCAGCTGATGATAGCCAGAGTTCAGGTCCACTTTTGAAAACCACAGTGCCCTGTTGATGTCCGCAATGATTTCATCGATTGTAGGCGTAATGTGCCTATCCCTTTTGATGGCCTTGATGGTTAACCTCATGTCCATGCACAGACGGATCGCCCCCGGCTGCATGGGCTTGGGCGCTATCACCAATGGCGACACCCACGGGGTGGGCCCTTCCACCTTCTCAATGACACCGGCTTTTTCAGGCTTGTCTAGTTCCGGCTCCACCAAAGGACGCAGATGGAACGGCACTCTTCTATGTCGAAGCGCCATAGGCCAGACGTTCTTGTCAATGTGCAGCTTCACTTCTACTCCCTTCAGGCAACCTAAACCCTTGAATAGGGCTTGAAACTCTTCCATGATGTTCTCGGCATGCGACTGATGAACTTGACGTTCGAACATCACAATCCCCAGGTACTCCACCGAGTGGCAACCCAGCAGGGTCCCTGCGCTGTCTTCCGTTACGTGGAACTTCATCAGGGCTGCTACGTCACCATGTTTGAGCGCCACTTCTATCACCCCCTGCAGAGGAATCGGTGTGTCGCCACCATATGTGTATATTCGCGCTTTTGTGGGCATCAAGGGTGTGGCTGGATCGAGCTGTCGGTAATGAGCTGCTTCTAGGATGTTCACCGACTCCCCTGTCGATAAGCGCCATCATGGGGGTATCGCCCACTAGAATCTGGCACATCGGAGGCAGTAGTTTGTTTCTGGTTATTCCTCCCCGTGAATAAAATGACCAATATCTTATCATCATCTTCGTCATCCAGAGCTTGGAACCGTTGACAGGTGGCATCCAACTCACCAGTTGGTCCACCCGCCTCTGTCACTTGCTTGACTCTGTCCGGTCGCTGCCCACGAACACCCCGTTGCCGAGGATTTTAGGCTCATACAGACTTTGGGAAAGTGCCCCATCTTTCCAGACTTCAGGCGCATCTTTCCATTTGCTGGGCATCCTCGGGGCGAGTGCTTCTCCAACCCACAGTTATTGCATCCTCTTCTGTGCTGTTGGCCACCTGGTGCCCCCTTTCCTCAACCGTAGCCTCTTTGTATCGCCTCCACACCTTCCTCCTTGACCGCTGTCTGACTCGCTGAGGCGGCGTCCGCCGGCTTGCGCGCTAGCGCTACTTCCATTTCTTCTGCCCTGGTGTCTGCCAGTTCATGCGACCTTCCTAGTATGAGTATCTTGTCCAAAGAGATGCCTGGTTGACGTAGGATGAGCTTTCTCAGTTCCGAGGACCTGCAACCCTGGATCAGTTGCGCCCTGATCTCCACCTGTTTGTCGATGCCCGTACACGAGCTCACAAGCCTCCGCAACCTGGCGTAGAATGTATCCATAAAGTCTTCGTCTTGCTGCCTTGCCTGTCACATTTTGAAATGTTCAAATTCCGGGTTCAGCTGAGGGTCAAAATGACGATTGAGTGCAGCTACCACAGCCGCGTAATCATCTGCATTCCCTGTGTTTGGTAAATCCTGGAATAACTCGTATAGCTCCTCTCCTCCCATGTGGAGCATAGTAGAGCATTTGACCGCCCGGTCTGTTTCCTTGACTGCTTGAAAGTAATTATCCTACCGCCCGATCCACTTTCTCCGACGTGGCGCTGGGGTGGCATAATCCGCGAGCTGGCTAAATGGCAACAGTACGGACAAATCTGGGGTGACCTCTCTGGTGCTCCACCACCACTGCCTCCAGCTGTATTGCTTCCTGCTTGCACAGACGTTATGTTCCTCTCACCCATGTGCTCCCTTCTTTCGCTGCTCTTTGCTGTCCTTTATTTTTTTATGTTATTGTCTCTATTTGATGTTGCATGTGCCAGTGCTTGTTAGGATTTGACCACTCGCCTCCCTCCACGTGTTACTGTGAGGCTCACACACAGGCCACATGCTCCACTGGCGCACTGTCTCATGGTGCGGGGGCTTGCAGCCCCTCTTGGCCTCCCGGCAAGCCCGTGCTTCCTCTGGCCACCCGGGCGCGCACACTCACTCGCGGTACCTCTACTCAGGCCAACGCGGCTGCGGCTTCCATGTCTGCTTGTGCGCAACAGCACATTTGCGCCGCCCGCTCACTACTGCCTCCTCACCTTTCCCTGCCAACACACGGATGGAATACTAAGTCTCAGGGCCTCCACACGCGACCAGCCGCAAGGGAATGGGGACACGACCCCAAGCCCCGCGGATGGCATGACTGATGAGGCATGAAAATCGAACTTGAAGGTATGCTCATGGAACATCAACGGGCTGGGGGGCAAAACAAACGACGCAGAACTACTAGTATTTATACAACAATTTGGTATCATATTACTCCAAGAGACCTGGTCAATCACATCCGAACAGATAAATGGCTTCAAAGAAATTCAACAACATGCCATCAAAAATGGCTTAGTAGGCAGAGCATCCGGAGGTCTATCGATGTATCTGAATACCAGCATCCCATGGTCTTATGACATAATCGACACGGGACAAACATGGATCCAGTGCATCAAAATTGAACCTCAGCCTGTCCCCAGTCCAGGAGCACAGGTCACACAAGACTTTCGGTCATTGGTTATCTGCAACATCTATATACACCCAGAATCCAGGAGGAAATTAGAAAAAATCTTGACCCTGAAGGCACTCGTCAAATCTCTGCAATCCACCTTCCCACAGTCGGGGCTGATAGCTTCTGGGGATTTGAACATGTTCCTTTTACAGAGGGATCACGCACAGAATATCCAATGAAACAAACGGAATGGGAAACCAATTCCCCCTACAATAACTAACCATCTAAAAAAAGATAAATACGGACAACAATGTGCCCTAATGTTCGCGGAACTGGGAATGCTTAATTTGAATGGCCGCTTTTCGCAAGATCAGCCCGCATCTTCGACCAGAATTGCCAAACAGGCTCAAGCTGTATTAGACTACATCATAGTGGACCTCGAGGTACTCCAAACAATTGTCAACTACAGAATAATCCACAAATTGGAGAGCGACCACAGTCTACAATCATTTGAGCTGAGCTTCCAACATACCAGGGCTCCAGCATGCAAAGATTTGCTCCAAATCCCGAGTCCCTACAATCTCAAGCGACTAGTTTGGAATGGGAAGAACGTCGAAGAAATTATGACATTTGTGAAAAGCGCGCAGGCAGAAGAGGGCGTGCAAAACTTATTGTCATACCAGGATAATTGGGAAAACATGATTGCAAGTCTAAGCAACAGATTTGGCCAGCAACCCCAGATCCACAAAAGAAAAACTAATGAAGCACACCAGGAGCTCCTGGGCTCAATAGGGCTCAAAAAAAGGATCCCAAATCAGAAAATCAGAAAACTACAAGGAAAAAATCCAACAAAGGGTGCAGACACCAAATGACAAATCCACAATTTAAGGCAAAAATACAAAAAAGACATATGGTCGGCAAAGACAAAACATCAAACTGAAATTTGGCTACAACTACTAGAAGCCAGCAAAACAAGCAACAATCGGAAATTCTGGGCAGAAATCAATAAAATAGCAAATAGAACTGCCCACGTCTTTAATGCAACCATACTACAGGAAGACTGGATCCACCATTTAGAGCAAACACAAATGACCAATTCCCAAGTAGACCATCCAACATATAAGAAAAATGAGAAACAAGAAGATGATCAAAACTTTGGTGAAAATTTGATCACGTCTCGACAAGTGCAATTGATCCTAAAGAAATTGAGGTCGCAAGGTGCACCAGGCCCAAATGGCTTGCCAAATGGACTCTTTAAACATGACCAAGCGTTTTGGGCTGAATACCTTACCCCTTTGTATAACAACGCTTTTCAAACAGGAAGCATTCCCCCCTCATGGAGAGGGAGTATCCTGCATCCAATTTACAAAGCAGGCGCGCGAACAGACCCAGCGAATTATAGGCTGATAGCGCTTATTGACGTAGAGGCCAAAGTATACGCATCCAACCTCCTGCAAGCACTGGAGGACTGGGTCAGCTCCAACAACATTCTGCCAATTACCCAGACGGGGTTCAGGCCAGGAACCAACACATCATGCAACCTGTTAGCACTAAACCTCCTTGTCGACAGTGCAAAGGCCAAATCAATAAAACTCTATACCTGCTTTGTCGACTTAAAAGCGGCGTTTGACACAGTCCCAAGGGAGACCTTGTGGAAAAAGATGGATAGCTGGGGCATACCATCGAAGCTGTTACAGGCCATCATTGACCTATACACATCGACCTGGGTCAAGATAAAAATAGGCAATGGTGACAGAACAACAGAAAAAATCCCCACCCGAAATGGCCTCAAGCAGGGATGTGTCTTGGCCCCTACCCGCTTTAATATCTTCACCGCGGATCTGGACAAGAGCATTGCGGAGATTGAAAGCGGCCCGCCCAAGCTAGCTCAGCACAAAATAAGGAGTATGCAGTACGCCGATGACATCGTTCTTTGCAGCCAGACCCCCTTGGGATTACAACGCTCCATCACAAGGCTGCACGAATTCACCCGTACGTACGGGCTGCAACTCAATTACAAAAAAACAAAAATCGTCTGCTTTGCATCACGGCCAGGGCGGCAAAAATTCAACTGGCACATTGAGGGAAATATGATAGAACAAAGCCCCTCTTACAAGTACCTGGGAGTACTGGTCGACGCAAGATGGATATTAAAAGATCAACGACTGCACAGAAAAGCTCAGGCCAATAAATTACGCTTTGCTTTAAATCTAGTAAAAACAAAACTGAATTGTCCTTCCAATTCACATCTGTTGAAGGTGATCGCAACAAAATTTTTGCCATCGATCACGTACGGCTCAGAACTATTCAGAGGCAAAGACGCAAACTTTCTCAATCTCCAACAGTCAGTGCTGTTCAAACACATCTTTCAAATTCCGAAGTTCGCTTCACAAGCGCAAGTACGCCTTGAATTTGGGCTATTAAATCAGCACCAAGCCAGACAAGCGGCAATACTAAAAATGTACTGGAAATTAAGAGCAGCTCAAGAGGACACGCTGATGGGTCTCTGCTGGGCCGAAATAAATAAACAAACAAAAGGAAAAGACGCATGGAAAACAAAACTTGAAGAAGGTCTGTCAAATCTTAATATGCAAGAGGCCTGGAACACCAGTCACACTTTTGCGACCTTCAAAAAAGCAGCCAATGGTGCGGCAAAACTAGAATCTTGGATCGCTGACAAAGCCGCACTAGCAAAGAAAAAACACGGCTGGATGGTACTTGCAACATATGAGAGGTGTGTCCCGCAACCATACTTAGTTAACCACATAACACCATCTACACAACAGATGCTCCTACGAGTACGGCTGGGAACTTACATCTCAAAAGACCAGACCCCTGCATGGAAGCAAACGTGGCCAACATCACTCTGCAGACTCTGTGGTCATGCAGAAAAAACTTTGATTCATCTTCTGTGCATTTGCCCAACCCTCACAAACCTGAGACGTTACTATCTCTTGCATATATTTCGCTCATTTCAAGTCAGAACATGTCGGCCGGCAGTCATGCTAGCATTGAACAGCCAGCAGCTGCAGACAGCCTGTAGGGCCACCAGATTTCTTCAGAAGGCGAGCCTCCTAATAATGCAAACTTAAAAAATGGCGAACAATGGTACCAAATCAAAGGGTTAAGGATTACAAAAGACTCCGATTTCAGCAAATGTCAAATTGTTTTATTTTTTTCTGTCTTCCCTTTTAAAAAGAAGGAGGAAGAAAAGAGAAGGGGAAAAAAAACAGTATCCTACAAAGAGTAAATGTAGGTTTTTATTTATTTTTCATTTTAATGTTTTTATGTAATATTCTCCTTGCAAATTTTGTAAAGGTTTTAATTAACCACATACAATAAAATATTTACTTACTTACACTGCTCCCACCAGAGTCCTGCGCCTCACGGGATGCCAGGCACACCGCAGGTCTGGGTGCCCCCTCGTCGCCAATGTGGTGAGGGGTATTGCAGGGACGGGACACAACTACTGTTGGGGAATGGGGTCTACAAGGAGAAAGGCTATAGAGCACGCAGGACACACTTGGTGATGTGGTTTGGGCTAACTGCCACAAGTGGAAGTTGCCCCTTTATTTATTACCTCCCGTCCGCGCCCGTCCGGGAGGGTGAAAGTGCAACATTGTATGGTAGTGGCCAACTAGCTCACTACAGAGAGGTCATGTGGATGGAGGGGAGAAGACTCCCTTCATGTCTCCACAATTCTCCGCACTGCCCCAGTAGAAAAGCACAGAGATTGAATGTGGCAGGTACACTTCCACTGGTCTCTTGGTTGCTGTGCCTAAGAAGAGAGGCCCTGTGGGTGAAGTAATGCTCGATCCCATCACACTTCCACTGTTCACCTTAATGCAGTCACGACAACTGACACACTTGCGGACTCTGAGCGTGGCTGCAGCACCAGGCAAGCCTCAGGAGAGTGTTAGGCTAAGGCTGCAGCAGTGCACACAACAAAAGAAATGTAATTAAGGACTAATTACGAGCACCTCGGCTGCCCAGCCCACAACAGCATGGGCAATCCACGCCTCAGTAGAGAGCAGCTGAGAGGCTGAGGTAGACGCTGCACATTCCACCGCAGCACCGGGCAAGCTGCGCCTCAGGAGAGCAGCGGAGAGGCTGAGGCAGGCACTGCACAGCCCGCCGGAGCAATGGGCAAGCCGTGCCTCAGGAGAGCAGGGGAGAGGCAGAGGTAGGCGTTGCACACTCACTTCACAGTGACACTTACTGGTCTATGCGAGCGCGATGAACGGGTCGGCCAGATCCGATGACGGACTTCTACCTTGCCAATCAGTGCACTGTTCTGTGCAATGCCTGAGTACAGTGCAGGCTCAGTTGAGACACTACTCAGGTAGCGGTCGGTTTAGTGGTACCGGCTGGTCCAAAAATGGTAGTCCAATTAAACGAGCAGTGGTGGGAGCTGCCTGAGCTGTTTAAAAAGGAAAACTAAAATGATAATAACTAATGTTATTATCATTTTCGTTTTCCTTCCCGCTTTGGGGCGGGCCAGTGGTGCAGAGTTGGCTGGAGCAGGGGCCAGAGGGAGGAGTGTTAAGCACACTTTAAAGTGTGCAGGACAATTTGGTCTTCGGTCAGCCAAACAGTCCAGCATAATTTGCAGGTTCCCGACCGGGCTACATTGCACAGCCTAGTGGGGAACATGTACAGCCTCCCTGTCCCCATCTGCGCTCTGAACCACGGTGCTCAGACCAATCACAACGCTGCTGTAAGGCAGCGTTGTGATTGGCCAGGGGATTTTGGGAAGCTGTGTGTTTCCTGTTGTGGTGTGGAGAAAACAGAGGAGAGGCAGTAGCACCTTTTATTTTTTTTACTCCCCCTCCGCTCCTCCCCCGCCTCACCACCTCCATTCAGTAGCAGGCGCTATTGTCACTGCAGTGGCCCTCCTATAGGTGTGTCTCTATATGACATGTGAGTCTCTCTTTGTTGTCTCACTGGGTAAAATCACACTGACTCTCCTGACGTCAATGCTGATGCGACGCCGATGTCGATGAATGGGTTACATTAGAAAACAACAAGATAAAGGCATGCAAGCATCGTGCATGTTGCTGTTCATTCCTGTGGCAATACTCCATGGGAGTTAACTTGTGAGAAAAGATGGACATGCACCAACTATTAACCATTTGCAGGCCTATATTTTTGAATGCCACAGACAAAAGCCAATCCAAAGCGGTGGGAGAAGTCAGACCCCACAAAGTACATACAACAGATTGCCTGACAGTGCAAGTGCTGTCTACGCTCGACCTAAAAAGGAGTCATACGGGTATTCATAGCTAACCGCTCCATAAAATGCGTACACATTTTCACAAAACACTATTGTGTGGACATTCAGGTTAACAGGGAAGTACATTTGAGGCAGAAAGTATTACGACACCTGTTTGCAAACACAGACTCACTTCAACTCACCCTCCCAAGTGGGGAAATACCGCTATGTAAAGGGTGCACATCAGGTGCATCCAGGAAAGATTTCCACTGCCAAACGAAAAAATGACTTATCTTTAGGAGCAGTGTTGGAGCTTGAAGAATTTTCAGGATTAACATGTTACACACACTTCCACGCCCCACTCCCCAACATCCCAGAGATGTGATGTGAGTCAGAAATAAGATGGAAAGCAAAATACATAGAAGAAGAATAAAAAGTCCAGGAACGACGGATCACCAAAGAAGTAAATATAGAATCTAAAGATGGCGGCCATACACAGGGCCATTGTGGGCATGTCTCAGATACCATAGGGGAATGGCTACACCAGCAGATTGTGCAATGGCCAAAAAGAAAAAGAAAAGGAAAAAGAGAAGAGGACAATTCTGGACCCAACCATTAGACGGCAGAATAATTCACAGAATGTGACTCCAGAAAATTCTTAAAGGCGCAGAATATCTCCTACAGGTAAGTAACCTTTTCATTATTGTTTATCAAGATATCTCTTTGTATACTTAAAGATAATTAATTAAACACATTTTTAAAAAATTAGCATTGTAAATCAGACAAAACAATAAGTCGGCGATTTTAAAACAGAGCGAAAACTTTCATACATGACATACATTTCACAGGAATGTTTCCCAAGAACATTCGAAATATCTAATACCAACACATTAAAAGGAATGCTTTGGGGTCTCATTTATTTCAGGAACTTGTACCAGCGGAGAGAAGAGACATTTTCATGTAAATATTTAGCATTCTTTACAGAAAACTGAATGATTCCAGAGCAATCATCTCCATCAGCATGTCTCCCAATGTAGGGACATTCTGGGAGCTAGGTGAAGATTCTAATTCTTTCTTAGAACTATGTGTTCTTCAAAGGCAGCTTTTATGGGAAAACGGCTAGTGATATATAGTTAGATAATATAATATAGCCTTTCAGAGGTACTAGCTATGATATTGACCAGATAGGAGTCTATCAAACTGGGGATCCGCGGAGGGGACGCATGCAGTAGGTAGCAACTCTACGCTTAGTGCCATTGAGCACAGGGTCCTTTCCCTCCACAGGCTCATGATGCCATTGGCTTCATTTTAACAAATTGTTTGAGGATTCATCTCAAGGCCAAGTACCATAGTAGGCACACTAGGCTTTATTGCACACATGAACAATGTTTATGACTGAACTGTAATGTACTATCACTTATGAGTAAGGTAGGGATCTGTGCACCCGTCCTGAAGAAGAGGCTTTATGCCTTGAAACATGTTGACGCACTCAGGAGGTAATGTACATTAATTACACTACACCTCCATCACACCCCTTTTAACAATACCAGCACGGAGGTATATTAAAGTTTTTTAGCCCTCACTTGCCAGGTATTTTTTAGATATTCACTTAGCATTCACCTCTGACCCTACCATTCACAACCCTCACACATTGCACATAGCTAATGTATCAGTGCTCCTGCGTATTCGCTGGTCAGTAGCACGCCGCGTTCCGTAGAGGGACGCGAAGACCCAGTGGCGTAACAAAACTTCAGGGGGCCCCCCTGCAAGGTAAGTGGAGGGGGCCCCTCCGGACTCTATCAGGTGCTCTCTGGCCGAAGTGCTGTGCTGAGAGGGCCCCCTGGAGCTTGGGGGCCTGTGTTAGGCCCCTGGTTGCAACTGCGATAGGGTTGCACTGTACATAAATCCCTGACTCTCCTTTTCAGCCCGAATGGAGTGTTACTATCAATGAACACAACTTTTGTTATAGATGGCCATATAAGTGAAGGCTAAAACCTGGTTTGAAGAAGATATATGGTCAAGTCTCTGTCTTTTTACTAGGAAAGGTTAGACCCTGGCCAGTGTTCCTTCGAATAAACAATTAAGTTGGTCTAAATAAAATGATCGAATCACATTTGTATCTCTCATTAAGTTCTCACCTACTAGAAAGCCCATACGCTGTCTGTTGTAAAATGTATTGCTTGCTTCCAATGGATTTAGAACCCACCTATTGCTTACCATTGGTTGATTTTATTGTCACTCACATTTGCGGTCTTCTTACTTGTAAACTTGAGCGGGCTTTCCTTCTTCTCATGTTTGTCACTTCCCTTCACCATGGACACATTACTTGGCACATTCCACTGCTCACTTTTCAGGCACTACGTTTTCCTTTTTTTAACCATTCCTAAAGAGTGCATATGTTTTCCAGGTGTTTCTTCACTGTCTGCACTCTCCCTTGTGCCCGTGTGTTCCTCCCTAACCCGCTCCATTACCCGCTCACCCATTTACATTTCCTCCACCAGCGCTCCCTGCTGCTCAATCTCCCCATTAGTTTGCTTTCCACCCTGCGCTCCTCAGTACAGCTTCCAACATACTAGGGCCCATCGTGCTGCATCTGCCCTGCCCTCTGTCGCTTTCCCATACAGTCCTGATGCTTCCTAAACCCCTTCTCTTCCATGAATAGACTGCCCGCTCGTCATATTTTGCCCAGCACCCCAAACACTCCACGTTACAATCTCTCACCTGTGTTTCTCCCTTTGCACTTGAACCCCAAAGAAACTGAGTATAATTGGATCAGATTTGTCAGAGAGTAAATAAACTGCACGACTTTTGGATCAACAAAGCTGGGGAACAAATATATCAGCACCATCTCTAAAGGGGCACAGTGGCACTCAGGGAGGCCCCTAAGACCTACAATCACGGCCATGGGTGTCACAGTGGAGGAGGTCGGGCCCCTTCCTTTCTTTTACTGAAGTGAACTCCTCACCCCAGCTGTGCTCCTGCCCTCTCATAGACCCTACAAAATAGTCGCTCCATTCTGCTCCACAAGTTTTAGATGTGACTTCAAGGATTCAACAGTTTTACAATATTACAATTGTTTGTTCTCACCTTAGAGAGGAAAGAATGTTAGCAGTCCCTAGGCTACAGCCTAGTAAGGCCCACATTCCTTTAATTAATGAGAAAAGGGTGGGATGGGGAGAGGTCTCTAAAAGGGGTGTGGTCCAAGTATTTAAGAGTGCAACTTAACAAACGTGTACTACAATCCTGTGCTTTCTTTACACATCATTCTGCCTAACCAGTATAGAGGCACCTCTTGATAATTTCCTGCTATTGATTCCAGACATATCACATAACATTCAACACACACCTAAAACAAGGCCGACCTATTGGCTCTGTGATTGCTTGTTAACTGTTAGATATAAAGATGCTACAACCATGATTTCTTGTAAATAATTTGAAATGGTAATTATAAATGGGACATATGTGACCATTACTCTGTGTGCAATATAGAGAGGCTAAGGATTGGGGATCATGTAATATGAACAATGTTACGGCCCACTGACTCACACTGCCTTCAGCCTCAGCTCCTTAGCTCTAGTCATGCCCCAACATGAACACTCTCTCACAACCAGAACACACCTGGACACCTAAATGCGACTCCTCTCACATATACCACACAAGCATTGGAAAACATAATTGCTCAGCATATCTTAGACCAGACATCTTAGTTTTGCTCATATTTAGTAAATTATAATTACAATGCAAAATTACACTAAAGAGAGTTTACAAATGTTATCAATATCAAAGTCTTTACTTATATAAAATATACAGTGAATATACAGTATCATATTCCTAAAACTATCGGCAAAACCAGGATGTCCCAAAGAGGATACCTATCAGCTTTGCCAATGCTTGCTTTTTTTCTACTTGTGTTGTGTGTGACCCATCCACATCCTTGTATGCATTCTATTTTTAAAAGCCTTTGTTGAGTCCAAAGCAATCACCAGCTCCTGTTTTGCCTCTTGGCACCAATCCAAATTTGATTTTACTATATCTCTGAGCTGTCTAGTGTGCACACTTATTTTCATCTGTAGCTGTAACAGATTGTTGCTATAAAGCCTGTATTAGACCATTCACCTTTCATGATATTTCCAGTGGGCCCAAGTCCCCATAGGCCACTAGGATAACTGCTTATTTACATTAACCAAAGAACTAAGGGCCAGATGTAATAAGACAGGATTCACAAAAAGTGTACGCAATTTGTGCAATGACTATTGGCAAATCCTGTAGTATTTTGTAATGGGAAGGGGTATGTTGAGGACCTGTAGGAAATTCACCTTTTCTACATGGTGACCTGGTATTTATCATCTTTTGCTCGACCCTATATTTTTGCTGGCTCTAGAACTCTGTACACCTTACCCCACTTAACCAGTAGAAAGAGTCAGTACTCCTCCTCTAAACATGGTTGAATTGTCACATACCAAATTGGTATATTTCACCTACCTAAAAGTACAAAGTATATGGTACAAGGTGTACCAAGGGCCTGGAAGTTAAATGTCATTAGTGGACAGCAGCACCTATTGTGCCATCTACTACAGTGACAGTGTAAAACTTGGCGTGCGGCATACCAGCGTAGCCTGATTGTAGCAGTATAAAACCTTAAATTTGACATGTCAAAATAAAGGCTTTTTACAGTTTAAAACCTCCCTTTTAAATATGAATAAGACATGCCTATGCAGGCCTGGTCACCCAAAAGGTTGGGTGCATGCTATTTAAAAGTAGGACGTGTAGAAATTCAATGATAACATGTATTTACATGTATTATCACACAAAAGCTATTTATCACTGTGGTAGTCATAGCTGTCCAAAGTAAACGTAGAAACAGATGAAAATCATAACACAGTGTACAGAAAAAAATCCTAAAACTGTATCTCGAATAATGAGACTAACTACACAATAATTAAAGGACTATTTTTTAGTCAGATTTTTAATAAATATTAAGGAAAAGAAACCTTTAGAAAGTTACCTTTTCCCTGTCAGAAGCCTCTAAACGCTCATCTCCATTTGCTCTCCTGCTGCTGCCAGTCAGTAGTTAGCATTTGAATAGGTGTAAATGAGTGTGAAATGTTTCCCTTGAGCAATTAAAAGGCGGACCTGAATGGGAAGAGAGGACCGATCTGAACTTGACAGAATATGCAGGGTGGAGCTGTGACCATCCTTTTTGACATTCCAGCATCAAAGTGTGTTTGAATGTCTGGGGTTTTACTTATAACACTTAGGGAACAATTCAAAGAGGCTACCCCTGTCACAGGCAAATGTTAGCCGACACCTGAGCTGGGCCCGTCCATTGTCCCCCCCCCAACCAAGTAGGCTCCAATCACAGTGGGTCTTTTTTATATTACAGTGTTAAATCCTACTAGAGTGTAAAACCCTGCGTGACAGGTCTGCTGGGGTTTACAAATGACACTGGGGGTGCGCTACAAAGGTCGAGAACAAGATGTCAAAGGAATTCTTGTGTATCTACTGTATGGTTGCTGGAAATCCATCCTTCGCTCTACCAGACTTCTGTGTCCAGGTTTATAGGGGATACAGTGGCTGCCTCAAACTGGATTTTAGTGTTAAATGTTAAAGGTATTACCAGGTATTACCATAGTACGCTTTCCACACACACCCTCAGCCGTCAAAGTCCAAGTTTAGTGTAGCCGAAGACTTCCACCATCTTGGAAATGCCCAGATTGAGTAGGGTTGGCCACAAGAACTTTTACTGGGTTCTTTAGGGTATGCCAAGGGGTACCTACCCACTATCTTTTGTCAGACATGAATGTGGCACCTCCAGGCACCCACTTCAGAACACTTCTTGACATGTGCAAAATCAGAAGAGGACTGTACTTGATATCTTTTGCACTCTGAGAAGTGAGAATAGTCAAGGAGACTGGAATTTAACCCCCTCTTTTACTCAGGACAAAGAAGTTGACTCTAAGGGCATACGGCTGGCCTCCTGTTAAATTTAAAGGGATACAACAAGCTACGAGAGGCCTTTTCCTGCAACTGCTCAGCTGTCCAGTAGCAACAAGAGCTGTACTTGACTCTGTCTGTTTGGCCTCTGTCTGACACCCTGTGAGTCTTTAAGTGTCTCCCTAAGGTCCTGGGGGCTTTAGAAATGTAATCTTGTGGTGGATTGTGACTTAGAGGACTAAAGTCAGAAGATAAAATCTTCGACCAGGACAAACCTGGTTGGAGTTTCTGACCACACTACATTGTGTTCAGCCTCATTTCGCACCTAGGTCCCAGAATATTTCAGCCATTGACTTTTATTAGCACTTTATGCTTCTTTGAGCTATTCCTAATTAACCAATAAAACAAGAGATATTCCCTTGAGTAGAACTAAATAAAACGAGCCAGAAAGTCAAAGACAAATACAAGATTCACGTGTGTAAAAAGAATTCTTACAATTTATTGAAAATACAAACATTAAAAAGAGTGGACCGATAAGAAACCACTCAACACAATTAAAAACAAAAGAGATAATCGACATTCAATATTGGCCAGCAAGATTGAAACACAGAGACAGAAAGGACAGTAAGACATTGAATTTGTACAATACTGGTTGTATATTCGGACTCAATTTCTGACACCTGAGTTATGCACACCAGAATACAGTATATCAACAAAGATGTCTAGGTCATGAATTATACTACGTGGTGCGTCGACGCGTTTCGGTGGTTTTCCACAGTTTTGTCCACCTTTATCAAGACTACGTTTGATATCTGTCGTGGTATAGGGGTCAATATAATCACCCTAGAGAAATGAACACACAATGGATTACAATAAGTACATGATAATATACAGTTGTCATATACTGCTTTTTTGTCTTGGTATCCTGTAATAAAAAGATGATGATACTAAATGGAGATACATATCTGGAAACCTCTCTGGTACAAAACAGTTAAATGTGTGTTTGTATTTATTATCAAAGATGGCGAATCCAACTACATTACTTGGATGGATAGGGGATAGATATATAATCCCTGTGTAACGGGTTGCTATTCTTTTTGTAGTGTATTGAAACATACATTTTAAATACATGCATATCAAGAAATCACTTATTCCTCTAATTTTTCAGATTGTACATAATCATATTCATAAGAGTTCATCATTTCATATAAACCCTTGGCTTGGTGAGGACCTGTTGTATTTGGCTAGAATGGCCAGATTCTATACATTATCCCACTCACACTGTGACACAGCCAGTAACGCATAGACTGCTGAAGGCAGGTCCGCCCCGGGTCGAAATGGCTCTTAGAGGTTGCAGGCTGCGCGACCGCGGAAGGGGTCCCTGGGGGCCCCTGGAGCGCAGAGGCCCCCCCACACTGCGTGGGCTGCGGGGGCCTGTGTTACGCCCCTGCGAAGACCCCTATGATGAAGCATGACACCAAGGGCCCTTTTGGTGTGTGAGGGGTATTTAAAGAACACTGTGTGCGCCCCACCATCTTAGGAGGCACACCCCCTTGTTTTCCTTCCCGTCTTTCATCTATCTTATATGGGTGGATTCTCTTTGTTTATAAACTATAACTGGGGAGATTGAATCCGCCACTTGTGTCTGTATAGACGCATTTCCTCTCCACTCCCTCTTTTGATAAATATAGCCTATCAAACTGCAACATTTTTTGGTAGTGTACATCTCTCTAATTTACAATAAATTATAACATTTTGGTATATGTAACTTAGTTGGCATGTGTATATTCTGCACCGCATGTTATATAATAACATCTTTATTACGCTGTACTACCTTGTTTTCCTCCATTTAATATGTTTAGGATATCACCCTTTAAGAGATGGGAAGTTATGTTTATTTTTAGGAGAAACAGAATTTGGATTGTAGTCCTATATGTAGGTTAATGTTTGCACTGTAGCTTAAATCTTGGGCCTCCAATGGGAAAGGTTTGCTGTACTGTAGGCAAGTGGCAGATAGTAAGGTTGATATAGAAACTAAGCAGTACCCTAATCTCCCTAAAAGCTGCATTAAATGTTCTCCCTTGAATAGATTCTCCCTACGTGGTCTGCTTGCTGTTGTCCAAGAGGCCATTTCCCTTCGAGCTTCTCTCTGGACGGCAGTGGATCTTGTGGCCCTGTAACTGTTCTTTTTGTGGGCTTTTATCACTTCTCGACCTGCATCACCTAAATAAAGCATTTGTGGTTTTCTCAACTGCATCTCCTCTTCGTGAATATTCAACTTATTTTTGACAACGAGTTAAAGAAGAATTGTCTTCTCCACTTCAAGCCCACTGAAGGAACTTTGGGGCATATTATCAAGTACGGCGTTAATATTATCGCCGGTTTAGCGGCAGAAAACTGCTGCTAAAGCGGCGATAATGGGCTTGATAATATGCCCTGGAGAATCCCAATAAAAGCCCATGTTCACACCAGAACATGGACTTCTATTGGAATTCTCAAGGGCATATTATAAAGCCCATTATTGCCGCTTTAGCAGCATTTTTCTGCCGCTAAACCGGCGATAATTTTTAACCCCGTTCTTGATAATATGCCCCCCAAATTTTCTACGGTTTTCCTTTTCTCAGGAGTGTTCGTTATGGGATATATTTAGCAAAGTGCATTGAATGTTTATCTGTCTTGCCTCAATTACTTTATTAACTGTGTGTATTTAACGCTTGTTTGGCATGCATGGCCTGCTTTCTTATTTTTGAATTGCTTCACATTCTTTTATCACGTCATTTCTTCACACTGTTGTATCAGCTCTCACATACGCTGGAAATTCCTTTGTCCTGTTGCTAGTTGGGATATCTTTGATGCACACGTTTTGCATGATAGACCTTTCAGAAGGAATACATGCTCTATTACGCACTAGCATTGCATGTAGGGATTTCATAAAGGAAGGCACAGTGCTTGTGTTTTGTTACATTACGGACTGTGAGGATCCATACGATAAGGTAAATTTGCAAGTGTTTTGAGGCGATATAAGGATTTATTTTTGTGGCGGTCTCCTATTTATAATCATCCTTGGATTAAGAGGAAGTTGACGCAAAACTTAATGATCTGAGTTTGGTTCATTTATTTCATCATCAACCTGGTCAAACGTCCTGGCAAACCCAAAGTCAAATGGCAACAGTAGTTCCGTCCATTTGAAAATTACATTACTGTTATTAATGGCAAGGATAATTGACCAGACAGTAAGAAAACACTTTTATTCACTACGCTTGGAGATGTGGGGCAATAAATCTTCAATAATCTTCCTGATATAGAGCTGCCCACTAATTAATTTGTTTCCTGGGATGTTTACATTGTAGCCATCAAGCATTTAGAAAGGAATTTCAGTAACAACCAAACATAATGCTGGATAGGCACACTTTAAAAAAAGGAACTTGTTTGCTGATGAATGCATCGAGGAGTATATTTCCAATGTACACATCCTAGCATCTAAATGCAAATGAGGAGAGAATATTGACACTTATTTGAGAGACCAGTTTGCATTTAATTGTCATTGCAAGAAAGTGTATGGACGTTTATTAGCCTGTAGAAATCCTTCTCAGTGAGGTTTTAGATATTGCTAAAGGTATCGAACTTTCATCTATGTCTACACAAGCGTTAGCCAGCACTAAGCCTCTTAATTCAAGTGCAGTTTGTGCTGTCTCTGACAAGGTAGAAGCGTGTTGGGTTTACTAAAGGCAAGAATATTATTCCTCAACAGAAGAAATTCATTTGTTTCAGATGTGGTTCGAAATTACATCTAGGGAATGATACCAATTGTCCTGTAGTGGGCAAGAAGTACATATATTGTTTAAAAAATTGGACATTTCAAGTCAGCCAAAAGCACACCTTATGTACCAGCAAATGCTTTGGAAGAGTTAGAAGAGGATGCAGTTAATAACTTAGTATTAACTGTTAACGGTGAAGCTGATGACATGAGTTCTTTCTAGGTTTAGTTCACATAGGCAGTGTTGGTCTAGAAATTATGGCTGACTCTGAGTCTCCCATAACTATTTTCACTGACATCACTTTCTGTAAGAAGCAACTTAACTAAGCATTAATTGAAGCAGATGCTCTTTGTAGAAAGTAGTAAATCCAGAATAGTTTTAAATGATTTATTTGAAATTTCAGCACAGCAACATAGAGCAGTCTTATCTTCCTTAGGCTCAGTGCAACTGACCCTCAGATACAGAGTATTCTAAAGTGAGATTCTTAAAGGAACTAGAATGTGGAACAAAGAATAAGTATCATTCCTAATACATGAATAATGAGATGTAACATATCTCCCTTTTGTGGAAAAAAATGAAAGGAAGCAAGAAGAGAAATTAACCAAACAAAGACTAACCAACAAAATCTACTAATTTCATGGGTAAAAACCTTGAACGTGTAGAGTCCTTAACTCTACCGGCAACAGAGTCATTGTGGGAAATCGTGGTATCAGTTATGTTACGTTGTAATCGATGTGAATTGGTTGGCATGGCCAAATCAGAACCAACACCAGAATTGTTAATTTCCTTTGATCCAATCGTGGTCTTAAAACTTCCAGGACACTTAGAAACATGTCTAACATTCCATAACTTGCCATCCTTAGTAATTAGACTATTTCTAAAAACCTTAGTGATCTTAATGGGTTTAGAAAACATATTCATACACTTACCCACAAAACCTGGTTTCCTAATTCTAACAAAATCTCCTACTTTAAAATTATGCTCCTTGGTATTCTACCTCTTATCATACCACAGGTTATACTTATTTTGTTTTTCTTTCACTTTTACATTGGTATTAGGCACATTATAATCATTAGTTATATTATTCTTGCATTTCTCTTTCAGCCACCAGGGGCAAATATTAGAAGCAGGATCCCTGCCGTTTAAAAAGCAGAATGGACTTAGGGCCATATGTAGGTAAATTGTGTTTTGCGATTCTCAAATTGCGATTTTTTTGGGAATCGCAATTAGAGAATTGCAAAACGCAATGTAGGTAGGATTAGCAACATTTTTTGCGAATCCCACTTATTCCTTATTTGCGAATCGCAAATTGAGATTCGCAAATAAGGAATACCTTCTCATTCATTCCTATGGGCTAGAAGGCCCATAGGAATGAATAGGAAGACATTCTCAATTTGCGATTCTCAATTAGAGAATCGCAAATTGAGAATACAATTTCAGTGTGGTAAGGGTGTCAATAGGACACCCTTTTGCACCCCTGAAATTAACATGTGTGCACATGTGGGTTCTTACCTGGAACAAACTCAGTATTAAAACAATATTCTTGTAATCTTGAAGTTAAACTAGCAATTCTCGCAGTAGAATTCCATCCTCCACCTGGCGAAAGAATGTTAACTAAAGGTTTGTGATCTATCCTTAATGTAAATCTGCTTCCCCATATATAATTCCTACAGTGTTCAATTGCCCATACACACGCCAGTAACTCTTTTTTAATGAGAGCATAACGTCTTTCTGTTTCATTTAAAGTTCTCGAAGCAAAACACACATTCCATTCTTCATTGCCACACTTTTAAGACAAAACCCCACCTATACCATATAACTTGCATCTACAGTGATAACACAGTGTTTGTTCATGGAAAAAGGTTTTAAAGTGGGTGCATTTATAATATCTTGCTTAATGATGGTAAAAGCATCCTGTTGATCCTTACCCCACTCAAACAATGCATTGTGTCTTAAAAGCTTCCTCAACGGCTGCATTTTTTAGGCAAAATTAGTCACAAACTTGCTATAATACTCACACATGCCCGCATAGGACAATAATTGTTCTTTGTTACTTGGAGCGGGTGCATTTACAATGCTGTCAACATTAGATTTCTGTGGTATTACCCCATCACCAGTAAGAGTGTGACCTAAATATTCAACACTTTTTTAAAACAATTTACATTTGTGTGCCTTAAGTGTCAAACCACTTTGTTTTAGTCTTGAACAAACTTCTGACAAATATTTGAGATGTTCTTCCTCATTTGCAGAAAAGATTAAAATATCGTCTTGAAAACACTTTACGAAATTATCAATGTCTCTGAAGATGTTGAACATGACTCTTTGAAATACTGATGCCGCCGAGGCCAAACCGAACGGCATTCTGGTATATTGGAATAATCCTTGTTGAGTGATAAAAACTGTTAACGATTTTGATTCTTTAGTAAGTGGATCTTGATGGTACGCAGACCTCAAATCAAAAGTTGAAAATACTTTTGCACCCTCTAACAATGAAACCACCTCAGTAATGTTGGGTAAGGGGTGACAGTCCACAACAATGGCTGCATTTAATGCTCTTAAGTCCACACATAATCTAAAAAGAATTATCTGGTTTGCGAACTAAAACAATGGGTGAAACCCACTCAGAGGAGTTAATTGCTTCAATAATCCCTTCTGACACAAGCTCTTTTAACATGTCCTTTAACTCCTCTCTAACATTAATGGGTACTGGTCTAATCTTTTGTCTGAAAGGTGTTACATTACTCTTGAGTTTGATCTGATGGGAAAAATCTTTGAGTTTTCCTAATGAATCAGAAAATACTTTCTTGTAATTGTCTTTTATAAGTTGTTTTTCCATGTCTTCACAACCTGTAACTGAAATATTATTAGTATTCATAGATTCATCCAACATGACTGGTTCTTTCAGTCTCGGATTTAAAATTATCCCAAGCTTCCATTGGTCCCTCCAACCAAGTACATTTATCCCTTTGACAGAGACATATAGCTGTACATTAGCCTTTCTATTTTTAAAACATAACTCTGTGTAAAAATAACCTACCATATCAATGCGAGAACCGTCATAACTTACAGGGTTTATATCAGATGGCAAAATCTTTTGCATGTCAAAAACACAGCTACGTTTTTCTTCAAAATATTGTTTAGATATAATAGTCCATGGAGACCCAGAATCAGCCATCAGATTTAAATCCACTTCTGGTATCTGAACAATACACATAGGTGAATTCCTAATAGGCATGTTATCTGGATTTTTAACATTTGCTATGCTATCAACTAATGACACAACAAAACCTTGATTTTGTGACGCATTATCATCTCCTCCATTTTGTAGACTTCCTGTAGGCCCTTCTAATGTACATGAGACCCTTGCTCGATTTTGAGATGTGAACTTCCTTTGATCTCTACACATATTTGAAAAATTTTCAATCCTGCCACAGTCCCTACATTCTCTTTTAATAGCTAGACATCCTCCAAACAAAGCCATATGGTTTTTGTTTCTACACCTGTAACAAACTGAATTCTTCCAATTTTTATAAAATCTCTTCAAATATACTTAGAACTGTGGGCGGAATTAAATTAGAAGAATCATTTTTAATTTCCGTTTGACGTTTGAGTGCACAAACGTCTTCTGATTTATAAGACCTGTTATTTACATTCCTTACAGTATTCATCCATTTTTTTGTTTGCTCAAACGCTTTTGCAGTGGAAATGGCTTCTGATAGTTTGGGATCACCCATAACTGTTCTTGAGTTTTTTTACACCTCACATGGACAAAAATGTGGGCCCTTATCATTTCGTCAGACATTTTCCCCAAATTACAATGTACACTCAAAGTTCTTAAGGATGTTAAAAAATCATCAAATGTCTCATTTTCCTCTGGTATCCATGTATAAAATTTGAACCTATTCAGAGCTATATTACTTGTAGGTTTAAATCTTTTTTCCATCCTGAGTAAAGCTTCATTATAAACATTAGTAGCTTCTCCATTTTCAGCAATAACAATTTGCGGTAAAGCTCTGAAAATCATATGTCCCTCCGAACCTAGACAATGTAAAAGAATACTTTTCTTTCTTTCCGCACCCATTCTATCACCATCAATGGATTTCAAGTAGTTTATGAATTCCTCCTTCCATCTAGACCATGGTAATGGAGGATCACCTTTAGATTGTAAAAACTTAGCTGGTGGTTCAAATTGCATATTTTTAAAATATGTTACACCTAAATAATGTGAAAATTGAAATTCTGTAGTTTCATATATTTAAAAAAAATTAAACAAAAAGTGGGTTTGGATATAATGAAATATGTTCCTTTGTAATAATAAATTATTTCCTTTTCTAACTTTGACTCTGTCGATAAATTGTACTTCCTGAGAATTAATATATTCCTTGGAATTTAAATTAAAACAACTTACTTTTTTTAGTAGATGTAGAATCAGTTCTTTTGTTTATGAAAATTCCTTGTAGGCAATGTAAAACTCTGTATAGAAACTTGTGCCGCATAGTGGTTGCTGTGCAGGTAGCTATGTACACATAAAATGGCCACCATCTCGTGTGTGCAGTACGTCTATTCGTCACGCATTCCACAAATTTATTGCACTGCATGAGGACGTACCAATGTCATTTGGACTCGAAACAAATGAAGAATGACGCTCTCTCCTGCGTTCCAAGTCGTGGAGATTCAGGGCACACGCTCCAAACAATACAAAAATGTTGTGGATCAGCGTGCCGAGATAAGGTGATTACTTTTAAAATTTTAAGTCGCGCAGTATTAAACGTTTGACATGCGCAATGTTAAATGCTTTCCGTGAATCCTTTAGTTCTAAAACAGCCTAAAAGTCACCATAAACTCACGGTTTAGCGTGCGCTGACCTGATTTTCTTCTATTCTTAAAGAATATTTTCCTCTTTCCTCACAGATGAATTGATGACTTTTAAATCCATATATAAAAGAATATACTGGTTCTGGAACACAACTCTTCTGTGCTGCAGCTCCTTGTTGAGAATTGTTTTCCTCCCCTCGTCACCAATTGTAGAAAGTAGTAAATCCAGAATAGTTTTAAATGATTTATTTGAAATTTCAGCACAGCAACATAGAGCCGTCTTATCTTCCTTAGGCTCAGTGCAACTGACCCTCAGATACAGAGTATTCTAAAGTGAGATTCTTAAAGGAACTAGAATGTGGAACAAACAATAATTAGCATTCCTAATACATGAATATTGAGATGTAACACTCTTTTAAAGGCTTTTGGTGATCAGAATGTCGACATGTTTATTATTTTCGAGACACAATGAACTTTATGGGTGCATCATTTTCCCAAAGTTGCATATGGCAATCAGAGGCCATGACAGAGTGGATTGGGCATGATCTAGGTAGATTGGGAATTGTGTTAAAACCTGGACATGCAATTCGTATATTTTTAGGCGGCATGCCAATTGCAACTGTTGATATTAAGGATGGTAATTTTGACAAAGGTATTGAAATCATATTAGACACGTATGTCAGAGAGTTAAAACATAACATTAAGTTAAAAGCAGGAGCACTTCCTGTTCAACATCAAGTTAGACCTGTTCCACTCAGTTTTGGAAGTGAGTTGAAAGAATCGTTGCATAATATGTCTGTGGGATCCTAGGTTATAGAACCACCTGCATGTCAGTTCTGTAACCTAGGAGTGATGCATGTAGTGGCAACTGAGCTGGATGTTCTAGACGAGAGAAACTGAAGGCTCGGTTAAAAGTGGTTGAGGTGGATCTGTGCTATGTTTGTGGATGGGGTCTCTATGATCTGATAACTTCAAATAAAACTTAAAAAGGACTTTGGCTTAGCGGATTACTTTTCACAATGTACAATGAATGCGTTATTGAAGCCACTAATTTGTCAGAATGGGTTCTGGAAGTTGTTTTAGCACCACAAAATCAAGCAGAATAAGTTTGTGTGGTGATTTGTGTTCATTAAACAAAAATATCATACTTGACTGTCATTCCCTACCAAAAATACAAGAAATGCTAATGGCCATTGGGGGGTTTACTTGTTTTTTAGGTCTCGCCTGAGCTAGCGCATGCGCTAGTTCAAGCGAGACCGTTAGTAAGCGGGTTTTCAAAGTGCTACCAGAGAGGCTTTTGCTGGCCTCAAGCTTGCGGGCACGGTTGTGTGAACGTGCACAGGCCATCTGGCTTTTGTAATGGCTCATTAAGCCTTACAATGCTCCTCCATCCCCTCTGTCTCTCTGAGAGCCCTGCTGAGCTTTGGCTCGTAGCCAAATATTCAATCAAATGGCTACTTCCAAAGCCTGCTTCTACCAATCGTCGATGCTTCGCAGAGTTTTTATTTCTCTACCCTTTAATCTCAGAATCCTGTCTGCAAACACCTTTTATTCAATCAAATGTTTAGCAATTTACTTTTTCGTAGGCATTCCTGTGCAATCTACTGCTCGTCAGTCAGGATCCTGCTACATTTAAAATGTGTGACCGTATGTTAGGCCACATAAAGCAGCTGCACTTGCAACCTGCACACAAGAGTATCCTTTTAAAACAGTTCATGTGAATCACAGCACCTCCAATGGGCAAGGACACAATTCCGTGACATCTAAATCTGGCAAGGATGTAATGAGGTGTAACTTAAGATCTGTGTAACTCAGACTTGTAGTGCCCACATTTAAGCACAGCCATGTTTTCAGCATTGAAGGTGTTGTAAAGAATAATTGCATATTGGTGAGATTATAATCACCACAGCCATGTTCTCATTCTTTCGTGCTAACTGCGTGTAAGTGAATGTGCCAGTCTATGACAATTTAGAACCTCTTTTTCATATCTTGATAGTTAAGGAAAGAAAATGTAAAATAGCTTGCTTTTTTTGCAGTTTTCGTAACCGGAACCTGGTCTAATGGCATTGGAGGTCTTTAAACCAGAACTAGACTATGTTACACATTTCCCCTCTTAGGCAAGGGATATCAAGCAGTTTGCACGGAATCACAAGTTGTTGGGTCGAGGCCAGTCGTGGTTCCCATGTTCTGGCCACATCTCCTCCCCAACGACTAAGTGTAATAGAACTTTCAGAGGCCAGCGGGGTGCAGTGTGGGAGGCCAGCGCGGGTTAATTAGAGCCAAACAAAAGTACTAGACCAGGGATTTAGCAAAAGTCTGAGTGTCGACGAAATACACTAAGTGGCTGTTCCCCCACCACCCAAGAACTTTCGAACACAAGTGGGCATCCTGCTGGCCAATATGTGCCTTTCACCTTGATGCCCATTTGACTTGACTGGGTCACACCAATTATTTAGTTAATCTGGCTCCCAGGGGATCAACAAACGTGATATTCCACGGCTTCTTGCAACTTGCTTTTCTTATTACTGCTGGTACCAAACCACCATACACTTATTCAAAGCGTTAAATATATGTGTTACATGTATGAGTTCCCCTTCGTTCGCTTCCAACCCTTTCAGCTCTATTATTTACCTTCGGGATAACGGCCTACCAAGACAAAAACCTATAAGAAAACTGTCGAACTAAATACTCCAATCATGTCGTTATTGAGGAAGTGCCACTTTCCAGGATGTAACACGCGACCGGCAGCACCTGCGGCGCAGGGGGCGAGGGGGGGCTCCACTGGACCCAAGCCATGGCCAATGAATATCTTTGAAATACGGGAGACTCGGGGTTCCCCAGTCACATTTTGCGTTACGTCGCTAAATCTGAGATATTTCACGCAGAGGACTTTATTAATCCCAACACTAAACACGGCCTGTACGGTACTGCAATGGGTGCCACGTGCCAACGGGGAACCTGCATTGTGTGCAGAGTACATTAGAGGGCGCCCGAGCACAATAAGAAACTGTGATTTCAGAGGCACTTCAACTTTTACACAACAAGCATTTACAATGCAATAGGTCTGGCATTTGCAAAAGTTAGAGCTATTGGCATTGTAAATGACAAACCTTTTATTTATGTGTTGGGTTTGAAAACAGATAAATAAATGGCATTGTCATTTACAATTCCAATAGCTTAATCTCTCGCAAATACGAGAACTATTGCATTTGCAATACAATAGTTATCGTATTTACGCGAGTTTGAGCTATTGACATTGCATATAAGAATGCGTTTTATTTATGTTTCAAAAACCAAAACATAAATAAAAGGCATTGTCATTTACAATGCCAATCGCTCAAACTCGCCTAAATGCGAGACCTGTTGCATTGCAAATGCTTGTCTATAATAGATCTCAAATCAGCTTACTATCAAATGCCCTTGACAAAAAAATCTCAAGATGTGACTGCGTTCGTAACTCCCTTTGGCACCTTTCAATATTTAAGACTACCGTTTGGTTTATCATCCTATGTTAGTATGTTGCAGAACCACATGGGCACCTTGTTTAAAGACGTCAAAGGGATTCAAGCATTTCAGGACAATATATTGATTTTTGCCAAAAGTATTGAGAAACATAACCTGATTTTGAACATAGGCTCAGCATTCAGTGTGAGAAAGGTATGACTCTTCGCAAGAGATAAATGCAAGTTCTTAGTTGAAAAACTTGATTACCTTGGTCACACCATCTCAGCTGATGCCATCAATCCAAAAAGAGTCTTATTGATGCTATCATTAATACACCATCGCCTAGAGAAAAAGATTCCTTGAGGTCTTTTTTTAGGTTTAAGCGAACACTATGCTTGATTTGTTCAAGGCGATACTATTGCCATTGAACCGTTGTGACGACTCGTACGCAAAAAGGAGACAGTTTTGTGGATGATAGAACATGATGAAACTTTTCAAACCATAAAAAGACATGATTATCTCTGCACCTTCTCTGCAATATTTCTGTAATACTGACAAGTGCTCTGTGATTATTGATGCGAGTTACATTGGATTGGGTGCTGTTTTGACACAATTGCACAAAGGTGAGGAGAACACCATAACGAATGTCTCACACACACTCAAAGACCAGGAAAAACTTTACAGTACCATTGAAAGGGAAGCTCTAGTGTGTTCATGGGCAGTTACATTTTTTAAGACTTACCTTTGGGGTAATCAATATGATCTTATCATTGATCATAAACCAATCTTGTATCTTTTGTTTGGTAATGGTACAGATTCGGCTTCTTTGAGACTTGTCTTAAGTTGCAAGAATTTAAGTGAGACTGACTGGTTGAAGGGGTGTGAGCAAGATGTGGTATTGTGTGAAGTTAAGAAGCTTGTCGTGAATGGTTGGCATCCCATGAGAAATTTGTCGCAACCCTTTGTCCCTTTTCAGCAGATTGCAACAGAGTTGTCCATAGAGAATTGTATTTTAACCAGGCATTGTTTGTTTGTTCCCTCAAAACTGTTAGGAAACACGTTGATTCATATTGCACATATTCGACATCCTGGCATGTCAGGTACAAAAAAAATATTGAGAAAGCACTATTGGTAATCTGGTTTGGATGCTTTTGTGCCATAGTTCATAAATGAATGTCTAGGGTGTTTATTATCTGTCAAATACTGGAAAGTCATTGAGATGAAATCTGGATTTAATCCATTACCAGCACAGCCATAGGTCAAGGTTGCTTTTGATTTTGATGGACCTCCTAATGTCTTACTACAAAATATGATATTTATAATTGTTCTTACTGACTACTATAATAAATGGGTGTGCTTGTGCCAAATGCAGACAATGTTATAGATTTTTGAAGATGTATTTTCCAAGGAAAGAATACTCTAACTCTTGGGTCTGACAATGGAACCTATTTTACATCTAAACAAATGGTAGAGGTTTTAAGGAAATCTAGTATAAAACATGAAAAGACACCTTTGTATATTCCTTCAGCAAATGGTATACTAGAAGGCTCTATCACGGTTTTCAAGGAGGGCATAAAACAGCTCTAGTATGTATAATGAATGGTAACAAATATCTTACTAAGAGAATTTGGAGTTATTTTAATACTTTACATTCAGTCACTGGTTTGCAGCATTTTTTCTTCTCAAAGGAACAGAGGCAAAAACTCACTTAACAGCGAATTGGACAAAGGATTTTTTAGATAATCACCATTTAGATCATATAATGAAGGAACATACCAGTATTGATGAGTGTGTGAGAGAGCATTTCAATTACATCTATAAACTGGATGATAAATCACTATATGAACAGGCTACATGCAAATCGAAAGAGTTTCAAATGGGTGAATGGGCCCTGATCAAGAAATCCCACAAAGTACAAAAAGGTGTATCGAATTGTTGAGGACCACTACTCATGGTGCGGGTCTCACACTGCCATTCTGTTGAAGGATCAGGGTTGGCGGAGCAAAGATTCTCTGGTAAAGGCCAAACCTTTCCAAAAGGATTTGATAGAAGAAAACATATTAGTTGTGCTGGAAACTGTTATACATTGTGGGATCTGCATTCAAATGTGGAACATGTTCTTGAGGATGTTCTGCAGGGTCAATTTGATGTTTCACAAAATGTGAATTTGGTTAGTACTAATGTAGAAATGTATGACCATGATGATCATGTTTGTGTGAAGAGAATTCCAATCTTGCACATTCTTCAAAATGTTTAACTAAAAAAGAAAGCCAGTCAGATTTAATGATTATTTATTATATTGATTGTATTTTGTGCCCTCATAGAACCTGTTTTTACTTTACTATTTTAGGAAAGGTAAATATTATATAGTGTCTTTACCCTTAAATTGCCTTTCTTGTGTCATTGCATTCAATTTTGTGTGTCTGTATTCCACTGTTATCCAGTAGGCAGTTTCCTTTCCAGCTTCTCTCTGAGCGGCAGAGGCTCTTATGGCTCCTGTAACTGTTCTCTTCTTGGGCTTTTATTACTTCTCGACCTGCATCACCTAACTAAAGCATATGTGGTTTTCTCAATGATGTCTGGTCTTTGTGAATAGTCAACACTTGGTTATTTAATCTTCCTCAATTTATTTATAGTAATAAACCTGAGAAATTATAAAATCTAATGAGGGACAACTTGAGAGCCATGCATTCTAGAAAGCAGCTGCAGCTGGGCCATGAGACACGGTTGTATGCGATTTAATGGAAAAACAACTTCATGGAATACCATTACTGAGAAATCATTTCAGCTAAACTATTAAATGGAATTTTCAGAATGAAAATCATTTACCATTTGATAGAAACCAATTCATAGAATGTCTTTTGGCTTGAAATTGGCTTTTGCATGCTTACAATTAAAGGTGTAAATGCCAACGGTTGCAGGCCTTACTTTCCGAAACAGTTTATTCTTAGGTATTTCTTTTGATACTTTACTTCAAGGGACATTATTTCAGATTTGTTCTTTTACATTATTAAAAAATTTACTATGGATGCTTTTAATTTGCTGACCCCTCCCCACCCTTGAACACCATTAATTTGTGACTCCTCACAAACACTATCAATCCGTGTTTCCTGAAAACACCTCACACCTAAACTACACAAATCCAAGAAACTGAAACCCCCTCACTACACCTTTCCCTGACCCCTAAACTACACCCATCTCTGAACCTTAAAATCCCTTTTTATCTTCACACTCCTCCCATCTCAGAACACTGTAATCTCTCAATACTTCTAAACTCCACCCATTCCCGAACCCTAGAAGCCCTTTTTTAGGTTTAAACCCACCCATCCCTGACCCCGTAACACTCCTCACCACCCCCAAACTCCACCCATCTTGAAACCTAAAAAACCCTCGCCCCCCCTCATACACCACCCTTCCATCACCCCTAAACTCTAGCCATCCATAAATCCTAATAACCCCTTCCTACATCTAAACAGTACGCAGCCATGAACCCTTAAAACACTTAAAACTCTTCACCATCCCTAACCTCTACCCATCACTGAACCGTCACCAGACCTAAACTCCGATCATCACGAACCCTAAATACACCTCAGCACCCCTACACACCACCAATTCCTAATCCATAAAAAAACCCTCATTACCCCTAAACTCCACCCATCCTTGACTCCTAAAAAATGATTTATATGCCTGAAATCCACCCATTGTGACCCTGAAAAACACTTCATCACCCCTAAACATTAACGATCCCTGGAGCCAAAAAGTCCCTATTAGTCCTAATGTACATTTTGAATTTTCCCTAAAATTATCTTGCCTTTAAAATGTTTCCTGTAACTTTCGATGTAGTTGTATTTCCTTCAAATTGTCTTTCCTTATAATTGATTTTCCAGATTTGGTTTCCTCCAATGTGGTTTCGGTTTTCCATTAGTTCACATATATCAATCAGACACAGGTGTACGGAAGAGTCATACAGTGGATGGCTGTATTATCAAACCCGAAGGGCCTGATTCACAGAATGAACTTAAGACTAAATCCTAAACTTACTACTATTTGGTATTCATAGAATGCACTTACTACTTTCGGGATTCACAGAGTGAACTTACTACTTTCGGGATTCACAGAATAAACTTACTACTTTCGGTATTGACAGAATAGATTTAAGACTACTAACTCTAAGTCCGAACTCGGGCCGTAAATTCCGGCCCGGAGGCGGAGCTTCCGGTTTGGGGGCGGAGCTTGCGGCCCGGAGGTCCAGCTTCCGGCCCGGAGGCGGAGCTTGCGGTTTGGAGGCAGAGCTTCCGGCTCGGAGGTGGGGATTTTTGCCATGCTGAAATCTCCAACCCCAGGCCTCGGGGTAGTTTAGGCGCTATAGAAATACATTTTCCTTCATTTTCATTCGTATATAACATTGCATTTGCCTCTGTAAAAAATAACCGGTTGTTGTTTGATATGGGAAGCTACACTGTGATAGTTCAGCTGCATATAACCACCACCTGCAAATCTTTTCAAATGTCCTGGTGCATCCTCTAGCAGTGTACACCATGTGTTCCAAATTAGCACAGTGATCAATGCCTTGTTTCCATTGCCAGGGTATGGGGTGTCATGGCTCTCTTTTTTCGTGCACTGCCCCTTTTTTGGATTAAGCGCTACCCAGTCCAATGAGTAGAAGTGTTGCCCTGGTGCCGACCATTTTGTCTGCGTCCCAAGAGGGTCACTTTGAGTGCTAAGTAAATTATTTGCCCCAAGACATTAGGGAGACATTGTTGAATATTATCTTGTGTGGTGTTATAATGGGGCAATCTAATTTCGTATGTATCAAGGTGCCACTCTCAAGGTGACATCTAGTGCAGTTTGGGGTTGTCCCTGATTTCATTTTTGATAGCCTGTCAGGGATAAAATAGATTCTATATAGATAATGAAACTGAATGAGACAGAGACAGGAAGAGATAGCTATTGTGTGGAGCAACATTTCACCTTTCTCCATTCATCATCGTCAATTGTACCAAGGTTTGTTTCTAAATGAAATCTTAACTGTGCTGTTGGGTCTGGGGTGTTGACTATCAGTGAGTGGAATGTCCTTAGTACCCCACCTCTTCTGCATTTTTGATTCTAGTGGATTCAAATGGGGAGTCGGGGAGTCTTCAGTTTAGACCTTAGGGGTTCGAGTATATGTCTCAATTGCAGAAATCAGACAATTTGCGATTTGTGCATGTGAAGTTCTTTACTTAGGTCAGTGATTGGCTTAATATAACCTCCCTCCCAGACATCATTTAGCCTAGAGATACCAACTTAGTTCCAGGCTTTAAATTTGAGGGCCATCTTGACCGTTGGGAGCTAGTTACCCTGCCATGGAGGGGTTTCTAGTGTGTTCCGCCTGTACCAAGTGATGTGTTTTAATGCTTGACACCATGCTGTTCGTACCAGCTTGGTCACCTTGGGTACGTTTTTGGGGATCATGGAGTGGTATAGAAGGTGTAATGGGTTAGTGTCTTGGAAGAATTGCAATTCTATTCTATTCGCTGAGTCGTTCCTGTCTCTAAGCATCAAGTCATTAATGTTTATGTGTTAAATAGCCCTATAGCAGAGTTGAATATCAGGCATGCCAAACTCTCCATCATACATGGCCTGTGTAGATTTGGTCCAAGCTACCTGTGGTTGTTTGCCCAACTGCAAGTATTTCCATAGGGTGACTTTCAATTTATCAAAGAGGGATTCTGTAATAGTTTGTGGAAAGTTTTGTAGGATGTATAAGAACTTTGGGAGGGCTATCATTTTGAAGAGTGCTATCCTGCCTGTGATGGAAAAAAGGGCAGTCCGTTTGTGAATATTGTGATCTAGTTGTGTCAGAAGGCGGGCAGTTTTAAGGGCCCATGCTTGTTGGGTGCATGTAGGAATGTGAATTCCTAAGTGCTTAAAACTCCATGTGTGAATTTGGAGATGCAGCTGCCACATCATACCTTCCTCAAGGGGAACTAATAAGGATTTACTCCAATTTATCATAAAACGATGCAATCTTCGTGTAGATGCAACATTTGCATTATGCGAGTGCAGGTTAGTTGTAAACCTCTCAGGAACAGGAGCACGTTTTCAATAAATGGGCTCTTCCAGCTGATCTGCACATTGGAAGCCTTCAGCTAAGGGATCTTTTCTCATCCACTCCACCAGGGGCTCAATCGCCAATGCAAATAAAAGCAGGGGTAGTGGGGTATCCCTGTCTGGTGCCTTTCTCTTTTGGACAGGGGTCTGAAAGTACCCTGTTGACTTTAACTTGCGCCCATGGGAATAAATACAAGTTCATGAAGTAGGTCAATATTTCTTCTTCGCTGCAGCCAAATGCAAAGATATTGTATCTTCTTAATTGGTTAAATATCAGCATACACCAGGGCAAGTAACCTACTATTGTTTGGTTGAATATAACTGTGTGTTACTTGCTAAATATTTATAACTGCAGTGTAACTTTCCTCAGGTGAAAACAAACTATGGGAGTCAGTAAAAAACCTAAAAGACACTAAGAGGGTCATTAGGATGGCGGGCGGGCGTCCTTGCCGGTAATAGGGACCACCCGCCATATGTGCGGGGGTTCCATGTGTGACATTAGGATGCGCCCGCCACACTGGCGGGCGCATCCTGCATTTTCAACATTGCGGCGGGCGGTGTTTACAGCACCGTCCACCGCAATGCCAAAAATACATGTTGTGCATGTGCATGCACAACGTGGCAGGCACCACGCGGTGCCTGCCATGTTGTGCATGCACAAGTAGGGGGGTACCATAGGTACCCCCCATGTACCCCCCCACACCCCCAACATCCTGGGGCCCGCAACGGGCCCCCAAACTAGAAAGCTGCATGCCTTTCCGTGGCAGCATCGCCGCCACGGAAAGGCTCCCTCCCGCCTGCATCCTGATATGGATGGCGGTGTCTAGCAGACACCGCCACCATATGAAACCCTTTTCCGCCCGGTCGACTTGTCGACCGGTGGGGAAAAGCGGTAGACGGTCTTCCCGTCCGCCGTGCTCCCCCCGCCATACTAATATGGCGGGGCAAATGGGTGGCAGGCGAGCTAGGATGTAGGGCGGATTGCCACCGCCCGCATGGCGGTGGCGATTCGCCCTACATCCTAATGGGCCCCTAAGTATGGTTTATTGACCCTGCATATAACTCTGAGGTATTAAAGGCAGATGGTTTTCTTTAGTGCCGATCATTCCTGCCTACTCAGTATGTTTCTAATTTGCATCCTTAGCCACAGTGCAGTCCAACATTAGAGGGCACAAGTATTCTCCTTGGAAACACAACCCTAAAGTTGAGAGCCGCTGCCCATGAGATCCTAAGATCCTACTCGCCGTGCCCTAGAAATTTTCCCCTCCCTATATAAGGGCCAGGCAAATTGCACAGATACAGTAACCAAACCTTGCTTCAACTAAAAGTGGTTTAGCACCTAGAGTTGTGTAACAAATGCACCCAATCAGTCCATGTAAATTTCCAATTCGATGTAGAGCATTTTTGATTTAACAGACTAAATTGTTGTAAATTGTTGTATACATCACATATATCCATTAAACAAATTTACACAATGCACAAATACAAATATAATATCAGCATACCAAATGAAAATCATAACTGAAAAAAATGTTCATTGCATTGCTAATGGTAAATTATATAATTTTATCTTGATGTATGCGGTCAAAAAGTATGTAATTCCCTCACCAACCAATGGATGTAGTCGAAGGTATGTGTTTCCAAATACCAGTGTTTTGTTACTAAACATTATCTAATTTAATAAATTGTAAACATACTTTGATACACAGTATATGTGGGACACAGTAGAAAGGTATCCAGAACGATATAAAAAGTGTATAGATGTAAGGTGACCAAGCACCTTCTAAACACCTCTCCCTCATTTAGGGTCTTGCTAATTAAAGTTAACCATTATGTAATAGTTACTCCTTTAAGAATTTTGAGTAAGAGGTCTAAGAAGTATTTATTTAATTTACCGCGTATAATATTACTACTTTTAGTCACAAGTAAGAATTTCACTCCCTCTAAAACCTGTGTAGTAATAATTTTTCTAAAACAGGATGGAGGATCTATCTCCTGGCCTGTATATAAAGAAGACAAAACAAAATAAAGTGGATTCTGATGTTTATATCTGGGAAGAAAGACGCAATAAAATAAAATGTACATTTGTTTCAATATCATCATCGGTAGAAGGACCAGGACCCACGGAAACTCAATTGCTCTCCCATTTCATAGTGTCTTCTCCCAACAGAAGTTTCTCTGGCCCAAAACCAACAAAAAACTAGTTTGGTAAAGAAAATATCTTATCCAGATAAAGTCGCTGCCATACTCAATCTCAATTGTCTGAACTTTCAGGGCTTTTTAGCACTGAAGGCATTTTCAAAATGGAGTCCCCACTCAGTCCCAAAACTTTAACCATAAGCTCTTACCTTCTAGCCATCATATTCCTATATACTTTGACCTGGGTTAGAGTCAAGCTAACTCCATCAACTGTTTCCAGGAAGATTAAGACTGACAATTGCCTCCATCAAGGTTGTGTACTTGCGACCTTTCTATTCAACCTCTTCACAGCTGACATGGCTCCTGTGTAGAATCAAACTAACCTCATTCTACCGAAAATTGGAAGGACCAGGATTGCGATACTACAATATGCAGATGATATCGTCCTCTTGGACCACTCGAGAATCGGTCAACAGAGAGCTCTCAATGTTCTGCACAGCCATAACTTGGCTGATAAAATGGCGACAAATGGCTCAGAGACCACCATTCTTAGTTTCAGGTACCCAATTAATAAACCAAACTACAGATGGAGCCTGGGAGCTCTACAAATCAAAATAGCTGACTCTTATAATTATTTGGGTGTCTGGCTAACCTCTAGAGGAGGGTACAAAACCCAACTGAGATATACCACCACAAAAGCTGAGTCAACTATAACCAATGCGTGCAAATTGAATAACTCTTTGGAAAGCCCATCCACCGGCCCAGTAAGACAAGTATTGGCCGCCACTCTCTTACTAACAATTACCTACAACCTGGAAGCCTACCCGGGTCAGTTAGCTCACATCTTGGATAAATACCAAGTCAAGGCTTACAAAAGGGCTTTAGACTCTCATTGTATCGTTGGAGCTGCCTGATAAGGCTGGAATTTGGGCTGGTGGCCCAAACGTGGGTGTGTATGGTGTCCTTTGAACATTACTAATATAGAACAATTGAGGTGCCTGCCAACACTATGAAATCAGCCCTCCAGCCCATCTTCACCCAAAATGGGAATCCTTGGTCACAATGCTTACAGCACTCAATCGACACCCTTCAAATTGACCAAAATGTGTCAAAGAGCTTACAGCTCACGTGTGCCATGCTCAAAACTGCTCTGTAAAAAAAAAAAACATTATCGAAGGCAAGCGACATGTACAAGCTTAAAAACTTTAGAATCCTGCAAGCAGTGGGGCTGTTATGTGTCAGTGTACAACTGTATTCCCTTTAGATCACAACCATATTTTTCTAGTGCGTTCTGCAAAGACTACATAACTATAAATCCTGTTTGCAAGGCTAATGGGCTTATATATTAAGAAAGTAAACCCGGGATGGCAGTCCCTTACAAAAATCGTAAATTGCAGACTTTGTAATTAAAAATATGAGTCTTTTAACCCCTACTTTGCTGTTGTCCCTCACTTCTGTTGCCTCGCCGTACACTGCTAAAACTACTATCACCCATGGCACTAGACCCTGTAATTAGGCTGTGAATTTGGTGTTCACTATCACGGAGAGGATGGAATTGGCACAATTTGGCAAATACATCAGTATTACGATGCAATTTCTAGAAGATTGACCATTAGCAACAATTTTCACTCAGACCCTACTGGTACCAGAACCAATTGACAAATAATTAAGCCAAACTAGAATGGCCGATTTACTTCCATATTCTGAGAAGAAGTGCCTCCAACACCTCATAGCCCTGCAGGTCAAAGACGCTAAGCTGCTTCACATGGCTCTGATACCCAGCGTTAGCTAACTATCAGCCAGCCTTCCCAAACCAGTTTGCAAGAGACAAAAGCTGGTATGTGGTTATTTCTATTTTAAATCAGATTAACCTTTTTAAGATACTGTCTGAACTTGATAAATACAGCCAATTTTTTTCCCACTATGTCCATCGGATTCTGCATTTTAATATGTGACTTATTCAGCGTGTCTTTAACCATATTTCCTGGGTTTTATTGATCATATGCATCAGTGTTGTATCATTTGGAACCGTGTATTACTTTACATTGTAAAGATTTGTATTCATCATGCAATAAAGATAATCATAGACATATTCAAAAGTCTTTCCCCCCTCAGATACTTGTTATCCAGCCTCGTATTACTTCTCAAAGAGTCATTACTTGATACTAGTAGTATCTTCTATTTGAATGAGTTAATCACCATATGGTATGTCTACATAGTAGCTCAAAACCTGCCAACACTCTGCCTAGGCTGCTTCCAGTTTGGGCACACAGTACCTTGTCTTCCATATGAAGATAAAAGGACAAGGGCTCCACAGAGCATAGGTATATCTGCTTGCTGAACTCTAAATCTGGCAATATTTTAAAAGTACCGATGCAAGGGTACAAATGTGCCTTACCCCTGTCAATACTAAGATTCATGCATTTAAACTGCAGATATATATATAGAATAAATAATAGCTCATAGAATTTGAAGATTCTGTATAAAATCTATATAACTCCTTTGATGGGGTGGGGAGGGGGGGGGCTCCGATAGGATATCAGAAGATTCCTAAAAATAAACAATATTTTAATTTGGCTCAGGGGAGCATTTAGCATTTTGCCCATGTAGCTCTGGTCTGTCTAATCTTGATGTCAGCTTGCTTCCAATGACAAGTGATTAAAGGTTAGATGTATGAACACTAGTAATAGCGATTACCAAATAGCATTTTTTGCAAATTGCTAGTTGGTAATCGCTATTACTAATGTACAAGGGGCTATTTAGCCCCTATTCCCTAAATAGCGATTCATAGTGGGCTGCAAAATGAACTGCCTCTTTATTTTTATTGAGGTAGATCGCAATTTGTGACCCATTATGACTCGCTGCCATCAACGTGATGATGTCCTGCTAGGGTCAGCAGACCACCATGTCTGTGATTGCTTTTAAATAAACCAACCAAACAGTGCAGCCTGTTTTCCTTAAAGGAAAACAGGATGTGTTAAAAAATGAAAAGTTTATTTTTTAAGAGCAGGCAGAGGTCCAAGGGACCACTGCCTGCTCTTAAAAAATATCAATGTAACTACTTTCAAAGGGGAAGGGGTCCCAAGAGTTCCATACCCATTTGCGAATGGGTTACCACCAAGTTTGAGTTGGCGGTAAAGTGTGAATGTTTTGCGGCCACATTTCGGTCACAAAACATTCGTACATACCGATGCGAATCAGTATTTAAAAGGGACGGCCAAAACACGCCCCTTCCAAATACTGATTCGCAAACCCAAAATGTGATTTGGTAACAGTTTACTAAATCGCAATTTCAGCTTTGTACATCAGAAAAGGAATTTTTGCGTTTGCCAATGGTCCAATTCTGCGACTCGGGCTGTTTGTGAATGCAAAAATGTTTCATACATCTATCCCTAAATTCTTTGAGGCTATTTGCAAAAGGTCAGCTAAGCTCTGGTATATTTAATGGCATTAACACTTTTATTTTTCCTGCTACTTGAATTTGATTTCAATTTTCGATGTCTTTTGTTTTTGGAATAGTTTTTATTAATCACTCAGTACATTTTAACTTGTAGTGTTACATAAGATTTGATTGCTTTTTTAAAAAACTTTAAGAAAACAAAAATAAACTTAGAATGATAAAACTGACATAATTCATAATGTTGGGACGAAGTGGAATGCACAATCTATTTTACTATTTCCTTACCGCAAATTGGCCTTGGCATCACTTTGGAATTTCTGTGAGGACACCTCTATATGCATGTATCCCCAAATTTAATTTATTGGAATATCTTTCCTTTTATGTTGAGGAGGGAGCTTGGCAGATAATTGCCAGGTTCGGACAGCCCCTTTTTGTGGATAATACAATAATCACTGGTATTTAGAATCTTTTCCAAATCCAACATGGCTGGATCCCTCAGCTCGTTTTATCAAAAGAGGCATAAAACATTTGAAAGTTGTAAGCCAGCTATCTTTCTTTAGGGCCAGCAGATCTATTTCCCCACATATCTACAGATTACATTTTCCACTGATATGTTCTTCAAGGGATAAATGCAGTGTAAATTATTAGTGTGACAAAATCCTGCTTTGTATTCTTTGATCTATATTTAAGCCTAGCCACCTCCAAACCAGAAACAACCTACTGCCACAGGATGGCCAGTAGGGCAGATTCATAATTCCTCCACTCTTGCTTATAGCAGTGGGACAAACACATCATCTCACAGACCTTCCTACTTGGTCCAACCAAATTGGAGGAGGCAAAGGAGGCTTCATTCATTATGAAATTTGACTGAACCCAAACACGTTTAACTGTATTCGAAACTGTGTTGAAATATATGATTGCAGTTTAAAGTGGGTTTCAATGTCTTTTTGTTTTTGTTTTCACTTGCAAGTCAAAGCTATAAAACCCCAACAAAACTAAAAAAAAATGACCTTTTGCTTTTGTTTTCACAGGACTACACCATCTTGTGCATTGTAGCAAATATGTCAGGAAAGTTTGCAATAGGTGTTGCATTTGGACTTATTTACCTGTATACAGCAGAACTGTACCCAACTATTATAAGGTATGTTTTTTCAAAATGTAATGAATATAATGTGATATAAAATGACCAAATAATGTAGGCAAATGTGTTAAGATTTGTAAAACACTGCTGACAGAACTTACATTGTGTGCCTTTCTACTCTTCTTTCTAATATTGTTAGACATTTCATTGAAGCGTAACTGTTTTCAATCAGAGTAGAAAAAAAACGGAATACCTTTTTTGGTCAGGGTAATTTACAGTGACCTTTTCACTTAAGGAGAAGGGTTGTGTGCTTATGCCTTACTTAAATGATGGATTGTAGCTCGAACTGAGGAGTACCAAATTGTCACTTCTTGACTTGTTGTGAAGTTCATTCACTACTTTGTTTCATGGTGATTGGTACAAAAAAGCACCCACATTTGCTTGTGTAATGCTTGTGTTTTTATGTATTATAGAGCAGAATAGGGTTGAAGAGGAGGAGCAGGAGCAGTCTGGCTTGTGATGGTTGTGATGGCTAAGATCTGGGAAGGGGAAGGCATCTCAAGACCACTGACCTTGAATCTTGATTAGAATGAATGAATGAATTTGGATTTATATAGCGCTAGCTACCCGGAGGCCTCCTAGCGTTTGCGGGGCGGAGAGACAGGGAGGCAAGTGCTGCTAGTGTGAGGTAGTGAAAAGATGAGTTTTGAGATGTTTACGGAATGCCAGCAGGTTAGGTTCCCCTCGGAGGGTGAGGGGGGAGAGAATTCCAGAGGTTGGAGGCATTCAGGGAGAAGGAGCATCCACCCCACCTGGATCTGCGTAATTTCACAGAGGTGGCACGAAACGCTGAACTGGAGCGCAGACTCCTAGGGGGTTGATAGTGGGTGACCAAGGACAGAAGGATGCCTGGGCCTGATTTCCACATAGCTTTGTGGGCTAGGCACATGGCCTTAAACTGTATCCTGGACCGGATAGGAAGCCAGTGGAGGTTGCTCAAGGCGGGTTTCGCTGTGTGTCTCCGGGGAATCAGGAGCAATAGGTGAGCCGCACAGTTCTGAATGACTTGTAGCCTCTGGATTGTGGACTGAGGGGCGCCCAAATACAGAGCATTCCCGTAGTCAAGGCGGGACAGTATGAGGGCTTGGACCACAATCCTCCTAGCCTGGAAAGGGAGCAGGGGAAGAATCTTTCTAAGCATTCTCGTTAGGCCAAAGCAAGTAGCAGAAAGCTTAGAGGCTTGGTGATTAAAACCAAGGGAGCTGGCCAGCCACACGCCTAGGCTCTTTTCTGCTGCTTTGGGATGGGCATAGGGCCAAGAAAAGTTGGCCAAGTAAGTGTTGGGCGGGAGATGGAGATTTGCCCAGAAACATCAGTTCGGTCTTGTCCCCATTTAGCTTAAGGTGGGAACGATCCATCCATTCGACTACCGCCTCTAGGCAAGTGCCAAGAGCGCCAGAAGATCCCTCCGGGTGGTTGAGTGCCACCATAAGTTGGGTATCATCTGCGTAGGTAATGATTTTGATGTCGAATGGAAAGACGGTTTCTGCCAATGGGGTCATATAGGTGTTAAAAAGCGTGGGGCTCAGGGACGAACCCTGGGGGACCCCACAGCTAAGAGGCCACCTTTTAGATGAGGCAGCTTCCTCAAAGACTTGAAAGAACCGGTCCTTTAGGAAGGATTGGAACCAGGAAAGAGCTATATTTGTCACTCCCAAGTTTTTTAGCCGCTCAAGCAGGATATTATGATCAACAGTGTCGAAGGCGGCACTGAGATCTAACAGAATGATAGCTTCTGAGCAGCCCTGGTCCAGAAGTCTCCTTGCCTCCTCAGTTACCGCCAGTAAGGCCGTCTCTGTCCCTAGTTGTGGACGGAATCCAGTTTGGGTGATATGAAGCAAGTTGTTGGATTCCAAGTGCTGCACCAGAGTGGAGTTTATATGTCTCTCCAGTAACTTGCTCAGCCAGGGTAGGAGAGAAATGGGACGGTAATTAGCCATGTTGGAGTGATCAAGGTTGGGATCTCACCTGTGCGCATTTCCATGCCAGGGGCACCGTGCCGGAGATGATAGAAGCATTTAGAGCATCTAAGATGACTAGGCGAATGGAATTGGTGACTAATGAGAGGTACTGTGGGGGCGGCGGGGTCAAAGGGGGAACCAGAGGTTACCCTGGAGATGAGGGTGTCTAGGGACTCAGTGTCTAACAGTGGGAATTCTCCTAAAGAGCAGTGTAGTTCAGGGTGTAAAGTGGTGGTGCTGTGATCTGTGGGCTCTGGTTGGTGGGGAGGGAAAGGCTGGCAGATCACCTGGATTTTATGGTGGAAATATTCTGCTAGGTTGTTGCCCCGGTCTGGGGCTTCCTCCGTCTTGGGAGGTGTATGCGGCACAGAGGAGAGAGACTTAGCGATGCGAAAGATCTCTTTAGGAGAGTTAGCAGCTGCGTTGATTCTCTCCTCATAGAAGTTGGTTTGGGCGGTTTTAATCTCTGCCTTGTACCTCCTAATTGTCTCTCCATAGTCCTGTTTCCTTTCTTCCGCGAAGTTCTGTCTCCATCTCCTTTCAGATTTTCTGCAAATCTGTTTAAGCTCTCCTAATTTAGGGGAGAACCAGGGTATTTATTTTTGCCTGAATCTCTTGTGCGCGCGTTTTTTTGGGAGTACAGTGTCCAATGAGTTTTGGATCCATGAGTTGAAGTAATTGTTCGCCATCTCAGGGTTAGGGTCAGTCTGGGTCTAGTGGTGTAGAGAACAGCGGTCCATTGGCTAAAGGAGAGATTTGACCATTTCCTATCGAGTGTCAGCATAGTGTTCTCAGGAGGAGAGGGGGAAGGAGTCTCCCAGACCAGGGGAATAAGCGAGTGATCCCTACAGGGGAGGGGGACGGGAGAGTCAACATAAAGATTCTGGTTGTTACTAAACACTGGGCCGAGGAGATGGCCCTTGTCATATGTGGGGGCAAAGCCTTTCTGTTTAATTTGAAGTGCTGCGAGGCTGGTAGATAACTCATTGGCCAGGTGGTTAGAGTGGTCATCCATGTGGATGTTAAGGTCTCCTAGTATTGTAAAATGAGCTGGAGTTAGGGCTAAATTGGCGACAAGTTTGGGAAGTGCTTTGAGGAATTGACCTATGGGTCCTGGGGGTCGGTAGAGCAGTAAGCCGGAGAAGGTGCTAGTGGGAGAGAACTACAGGGAGAAGTTCATGCACTCGCAGTTTGGTGGTCAGTCCGTAGATGACCGACAGCTGAAGTTGTCTCTAAATATTAGTATTGCGAAATGGTAGTCCACAGTTCTTTTCAAGTTATTTAGCTTAGGAACATGTTTTCTCTCTGCTACACACTTAGTGGATAGCCAGTTGTGACCTGGGATCTTGCTGTGCCTGCAAGCAGGCCCATTATATCAAACAAAAAGGCTCAGGGGAAGAAAAATGTTAAAAAATTGGAAAGATATCCAATATATTAGTTAGAGAAGCCCTTCACAACAGCCTAGTAGTATCAAAATTATACATTTATTTATTTTGACATTTCAAAAGGTTTTGTTTAGACATACAAATAATCTCAAGCAAGAAAAACGCTGGTATACAAAAAACAATACATATAAACCAGACAAGTGGCAACAACAATACATATCACAAAAAAGGAACACCATAAACATAAATACTGTGTCCTTATAATAAATTAAGCCACAGAGAAGCGTCGACGGCGTTTCGACCGATACTTTATTTAACGGTCATCTTCAGGACTCAAAATTGTTCTTGAGCAAGAGATCTGTACAATAAAAGATACAATTTTAACAATAATTCCTGATAATAAATTTTACAGTAATGTCAAAGTAGGCATCTCATGAAGAAAAGGGCGGCCGAGTGAAGGACAGAACCCCGTGAAAGAAAAGGGTTTTAGAAAAGATTTATGACCTTAATCCACACCACTAAGTGAAGGGGAATCCTTATACCAATGTTCATAAAAAACAAGAAGGCAAAATTACCTTCAACTTTAAAATGGGGGAGATAGACCGATTTAAAATTCAGGTCCTCCAGAATCACTGTTCAGTAACTAAAAATTACCAAAAAGAAACAAAGGTCACATAAGCTACAAAGGTAGGCCAGAAACAAACCAATGTAGCCTAAAGACTATTGCACTTACCGCAGAGAAGCGGGTAAATTCACAATAAAGTATAGCTACTTGATAGCATATTGTAGAAGTCGTCAAATCATTCAGCTGGCCACCTAATGGCCCGAGTGGTTATATAGGAATTTTCTCACCAACTCATCACCTGTAGGCTATTAAAAAATGCGAAACGTGAGTGCAGGATAGACAAGGCAATAAATAGTCCAAACTGCGGCAACAGTTCATCAATTGTGACCATTAACGGATATTTTGCCACTTACATTATAGTCACGTTAGTTTATCAAACAATACAACCGATATCTAAAGCGCCCATGCATCACGAAAAATAAGTGCAATAAAAACGCCCGACCTGTATCGCATCAAAACACACAACGCATGTGTAAAACGTGTGTGTCAAGTCCAAGCATTTACAGCATTTAAGCATACATAAAAATATTTAATTGCCCTCATTTCTGTGGACGCGTGCCAAAGAACTCGATCGTGACAAATCATGCAGTGTTTACGTGCCGCATTCTAAACACAGACGGCATAGAGACAAAGCTTACCGCCTATTCAGTTCAAAAAACTCCAAATGGTTTCCGCGTGCATGAAGCCGGAAATACGGCAAGCACGGTCGGCCAGATAGAAATACCGTCTAAGAGTTTTAGAAGAAGGACAAGCAACCTGCCAAAAGGCAGCGCCATCTTAGACTGGGCAAAAATACATCATGACGGCAATTATGATGTCCCAGTGAATGCCGGCACATATATATGTGCACGAAGAAACTTGCTATAAAGTATGCAAAAATAGAATAGCAATTCAATACGGGTTGTTAAGTAGATAATTGTATTTAAAACAATCAAGAGGGGACCAGACCTCATTGCCAACTTGAGGCGGGCAGAGTATATATCTAGATGTGTAGATAGAGAATAAAAACAGCTGTTTTCATCATAAGAGGTCTAGGTACACATATAAATAAAGAATTTTTTACCAAGGGGAATTTGTAAAAATAGAGAAAGCACACAATGACAATGAGAATATTAAGCATTTAGCACAAATTACATTTACAAAAGAGATTCCGTGAATATTCAAACATAAAATAAGCAGTTACATTAAAGGTGTATTTAACTCCAAATATAGAAAAAAATTGCAAAAGCAAACACAGTGTGTACAGTGGATATAGTACAAATTCAGATGATTAACCATAAAAATGCTATACATAAAGACATATAGTCATATCTGGTCAAAACAGGTATTAATTAACCACCACAGAATGGCATTGCTCAATTGAGTTCAATCCCTTATTCACACTGTCACATCGGAGTATCCACCGACACTCACTTCTATTCAGAATGTTTGAAATACTGCCACCTCTCACAGGGACATGGATAACCTCAATTATTTGCCAGCGCATCTCGGATGGGGCATGATTCTTTTCAGAATAATGCGCAACCAAAGGTGCGTTTTCAGTTAGACACCGTATCCTGCTTTTATGCTGTGGCAATCTGGTCTTTATTTTTTGGGTTGTCTGCCCAATGTAGATAAGCTCACATGGGCACCAGATCGCATACACAACATTAGTTGTGTTGCAATTGGAAAAATCACGGAGATCATAGGAGATATTCCCATGTATGAACTGTTTGGTGTTCATGCTTGTGTCACACATAAGACAGCCTCCACATTTATAATGGCCTACAACCTTGTCCAGGCCCCATAGAGATGTAAGAGTGGCGCCCTCTGCTCGAGGTAAGGCAGCCCGGACTAAATGGTTTCGAAGGTTTTTTCCTCTTTTGTAAGAGAATCAGGGCAATTCCTTGGTGATTCCAGTAGAAACCACAAGTGGCCAATGTCTTTTAATAATGGTCGAGATTTGATTGCTACGAGTACCAAACGTCGTGATGCATGGAATACGTTTCATCCGTTTTTTAGGTCTAGGGGTGAGAAGAAATTCTCGGTGGTTAAACCACGCTCTTTTCATTGATCGTTTGATCAATTTTCGAGGATAACCACGTAGTCAACTAGTCCACTTTGAATTTAAAAGGTGTCACTTTCAGTGGCACATGAATTAAACTCCACAACTAAGGCTAATGCTCAAATCAATACATTTAATTAAAATGAAGTATATTAGGCTCCACAAGGAAGACAGTGAGTGGTTACGTTTTTAGAGCATGAAGGTTTATTAAAACGTTAAAAAGGTTTACAAATCCAAATCATCTAATTAGTATCATTCAATAATCAATAAATGAAAGCATTTAGAAACTATGAAGTTAAAATCTATCAAGCCACATAAATGAGATGACAAATTAGTATGAAGTTGTGTTCCACTCTTGGGTTGCTTGTGTTCTGGTTGAGGGAGGCCCTGGGCAGGCAGTTCGGGCTGGACTGTTCCTACTGGAGCAACTGAAGCAAGGTCAAGACTGATTTGCATATGGCTGGGTCTAAACTGAGATGGCATGGTTGGCAAACGAGCAGTGGGTTGGAATGCTACCGCAACAGATTGCCAATGATTAGACTTATTGCAAGCATTCCTTCCATCAACTTTTGTGTGTTTGATGTATTGCCCTAAGTGGCAAGGATATGCCTGGACATGGGTCCCGTGGTCACTGTGGCACTAGAACAAAGCTACACCTGACTGTCAAGCCCCAATCAGGGCTAACCCGGTTTGGGTGGCTTGTGTTCTGGCTTAGGGAGTGCCTGGCATGACAGTTCAGGCTGGACTGTTCCTATTGAAGCAGGGTCATAACTGATTTACATATAGCTAGGTCCAAACTGAGGTGGCATGATGGGCAAAAATGCTACCCCACACAATTGCCAATGGTTAGGCTTGGTGCAAGCATCCCTCTTATCACCTTTTGTATGCTGCCGTAAGTGGCAAGGGTATGCTCAGATGTGGGTTCTATGCTTACTGTGCCCCTTGAATCAAGCTACACCCGACTGAGGAGCCCCAATAACCGGTCTGGGGTTGCTTGTGTTTGTGTTCAGGGAAAACCTGGCTGGCAGCTCAGGCTGAACAATTCATATTAGAGCAAAGTCAAGACTGATTTGCCAAAGGCTGGGTCAAACTTAGGTGGTATGCTGGGCAAAAGAACAATGGGTTTGAATGCTACACTGAGCGATTGCCAGTGGTTAGGCTTACTGCAGACATTCCTCCTATCAGCTTTTGTGTGTTTGATCCATGGACAGGCTCGCCTTTTGTCTTGGGACAGCCTACTTGTGGCCCACATTGTGGGAGAGGAAGGCTTCACTTATCCGCTGTGTAGTGGTAGTGGGTGGGAGTGAAAATGCTGAGAACTGTGGTAATTGAATTCACTCTGGAATGTCTTTCTGCAGCTGCCCTATTACCTCCAAATCAGCGATGCTGAGTCATGAGACTTAAAACTGTGACAACTCTATGATATCATTTTTGAGCAAACTGTCTACACCTTGTTTCTGGTTTAAGCTGAGGACATTGAAAATGAACTCTGGATGAGCTTTCTGGTCAAACCTTTTTCTCTGTGAAGTCGGGAAAACATAAGAATGAATTATTTGGATATGTATCATTGTTTCATACTGAGTATGAGAAATCTGGGTGAATCGAAATTACTGGGCCCCAGTTGTGATATCTAAGGCCTTTCATGCCTGGTTTCCCGGGGCTCCGCTACTGCAGACCCCCACAATGTGGAACAAATAGTAGTGATGCATAGCAATCCAAGCCTTACGCGGGGGAGGTGCTGTGGGTTAGAAACTAAGAACTCAGTAATACAACAAATAACACAGTAAATAATTGTACAGACAGAGCTGTTTCTTTAAAAAGGAAAAAATACATGCAAAAGCAGGTGGAAAAACCAATGGGAGCACGGTTTAAGGGGGCTTCAAAAACTACAAGGGCACACACTAATGAATGATCACAATACTCAAATAACATCCTAAATGCGGACTCGATTCAGTGGTTCTGAGTCAACGTCAACGGTTTATGATCCAGCTGCCCCATAACCCTAGAATTATAATACCTTCATAGATGCCAGTAACAATCATGTAGCATAAAATTATAAAAATGTGAGGCTTTGTCATAGGGTGTTAACCATACTGTCAGCAGTAGAATATAGACATTTCACCTTTATTAAATATTTCAGGATGTTACCACAAATATGGATGTATTTTGACTTTCAATATTATTTCATACCTTTTTTGGAGCCACCTATGCAGTGGCTCCACTGAAAGCAATGAACGTTGCCAAGGAGGTACCATGTTTATTGAGTCCTCTTGGGAAAGGTTTTTTGTTTTAAAAAAACAAACTACCAAAGCAAGCTAGGGATCATTGTTCAGGTTCTCCATTTTATATTGCGATCCTGAGAAGGGAAATATAGTGATTGTAGTCACACCGCCTCAGGTATAGCGAGGGCGTAGTTGACAGGCAACCAGGTTTAAGTTGGCAGAACCAGTTGATATTCCCCTTGTGTAAACCCCAGTGCAAACAGCCCATTTAATAAAAACTGCCTCACACAGCTTACAAATGGATACCAACCCTTTTGGGAACTGGTATGTGATCATTGGTTTACAACCACAATTGCAGTTGCAAACAACTGGTAAATAGCATTGCGAATAGTAAGTAGAATGCATTCCCTTCCTCCTTTCACACTGTCTCCATCCTCCGATTCGCAGCTTCTTTTCCGACTACCAAAGTAAACTATGTGCATTGTGACTAGCCTTTTTGTAGTCGCATAGCCTGTGATGTTGTGAGTTGCAGGCTTCGCAACCCTTAATTTACAACCGAAAAAGGTTGTACATTTGTCTTGAAGTTATTATATAGTACCTGCCTTGTATAGACCATGATTTGTGGTAAATGGAACTTAGCAGACTGCAGTTTGATAGGAATTGATAGGAATTGTGGTGATAACACGCCTTCTTTTCTCCAGGTCCTGACTACACAAGAGGCATTAGCCTAAGTGTTTGTTTGTTGGCCTGTATAGATGTAGATTTGAATAATACTTGAAATCTTTGACATTACTATTTGATGTATTGTATGCTTTTATTTATTGCCAACGTGTACAGTTTGCTTTCTGTGCTCGCATCTATTACTTTTAAAAACATAACAGCAAATAAGAAGAGATCCATGATTTGTAAGAAAAAAATGAATTGCAAAAGATCTTAATAAAAAAGGAAATTAAATCCTACAAGTAAATAGTCTCACTAATATGGAGAACAAAAGTAAAAACTGAATGACACTGAGTTACATCGGTTAACACTTACAGATAGGTGGATATTCTACTGTGGCCAGCAGGACAAAAAAGCATACTTTGCTAATCAAATGGCATGACCAACTAGTCGAAAGAAATGCTTCTGTCAAAATACTGGATAAAAAGCCCGCGGCCTACATCCGCGTCATAGGCACCGGCCTAAATTTGAAGAGGACTGCCGGAGGAGCACCGGTGGCTGTCCTGAAGCGGGGGCGCGAGGCGGAGCTGAGACGCCTGGAGGCGGGTGAGTGGTGCTCTGGCTGCCCCCCCCTCCCGCCCGACCTCGCCCCTCTAGCGACCACCCGAACAGAGTAGCTGGATCCCTTCGCCGGTAGAGCCTATGCTCAGGAGGCCGTGAGGCCGGGACCAACGCCGGCCAGACCTGCGCTCTTGGCAGCTCACTGCGGCGCACACAGACTGAGGACACTTCTGCTCCCGCGCCAGCGGATATAGCCCACGCTTGATCTGGGGGCCCTCCTCCTGCTGTGAAGTACCTATTCGACCGTCGAGGGAGCCTGGGACGGGTGTCCCCGAGGGGCGCCTTGACGACTTGGGAGGGGAGAGGCCTGACTTCCTTGCCTGGAACACTGACCGATTTCGCGGCGCACCCCCTCACCTGCGCTAGTGTGTCCCGAGGTGGTGCCCCCTCACTGACCCATAATGAGCGGCAGGGGTACTCGGGGGTCCCAGCAGGGCAAGCTGGACAAATTTGCTTACGCCAAGGACTTTCCCCCGCTGGTGGAGCAGAAAAGGACAAGTGCTAAGGGCGCGGAGGGCGGCGCGGTCCCCGCCATAACGTTGGAGGACATCATGGCAGCCCTGACTCAGGTCCAAACCACGGTTGGGTCAATCTCGACAGATGTCACACTTCTGCGGGCGGACCTACAAAAATGTCGTCGAGGGTTTCTGTGGTGGAGCAGGTCACCACGACCCTCACCTCGGACACGGCATCACTGCTGAAACGGGTGGCAAAATTGGAGGATGACAACAAATTCCTAACAGACAAAAAGGACGACCAGGAAGGGCGCTCCAGGCGCAATAATATCCGCCTTGTTGGTCTGCCGGAATCGGAGGGGGGGCCTGCCATGGACCCTATGTGGAAGACCTCGTGAAGAATGTGCTGCAACCGAAAGGCCTGTCCAAATTTTTCTCGGTGGAGCGGGCGCACAGGGTCCCGGGAGGGCGTCCACACACCGGGGCACGTCCGCGACCCGTTATAGCGCGCATATTTAACTTTAGAGATCGCGATTCCATCCTGCAAACGGCGAGGTCCGCGCCACCCATAAAGATACAAAACTCTGAGGTACTCATTTTCCCGGACTACACGACGGCGGCGGCGGCGAAACGGAGAAGTTTCATCGAGGTGAAGAAAACGTTGAGATCTCGTGAGTTGCCTTACTCCATGCTCTTTCCGGCGCGCCTCAGGGTAGTGGCTGATAAAAAAACTTGGTTCTTTGATACGCCGGAGGACGCACACGACTGGCTTGAGGGATGGCGACCGGCTGGAGGCCATGGCAGACCAAACAGCAGGCGCAGAGGGCAGGGGCAGGCCAACGGGCCTGACCAGACTGGGCAAGAGGAACGGACCGAGGCCGACCCGGCTGCAGACTCTGGGGAATGAATCCTGTTGCCTTCAGGGAAGTACCTCTGTTTTTTTGCTGTGAACTATAAACGGTGAACTGAACTTTGTCCTACTGATGCTCACCCCCCTTGTTATGCTACTGTGACTTTATAATTGAGCTGGGACGTTGGAACAGTTAGGGGCTACTTGGTCCTCCTTGGGCTTTCACCCCCCCCTACGCTTTTGTAAGCAATGTTGTTTCCTGATGGGGATTGTAAGCACTCTGCTGAGTTGGGGTGGCGGGCAGTTTGGAGTCCGCGAAGCAGGGAGGCAGGGAGGGGGGAGGGAAGGGGGGTAAGTTTTCTGTTGTTCGTTATGTTTTTTGTTGATGCGATACACCATATTGCACTTAGAGGCACACTGTCTGGAACCACAGAAACAAATATTTGTCGAGTTGCCACACTGATCCAAGATGATGGGGGTTGACGCACACACAATTCCGCGGGGAGATGAGGCTAGTATGACGCCTTCTCTTTCGATACTCTCCTGGAATGTCCGGGGCCTTGGGGACAAAATCAAGCGGGGTCTGGTCCTGAGGAGCATTAAAAGGGAGGGGGCTGCAGTAATCCTCCTACAGGAGACGCATCTCACCGGCAGGGCCACGAAAGCAATGGACAGGTGGGGTTTTAAGATGGTGGCCCACTCCGAGTTCACTTCTGGGTCCAGGGGAGTCGGTGTTCTAGTGAAAAAACAGTTCCCCCTCCTCATACTGTCGGCCAAGTCAGATACGGCGGGTAGGTTTGCCGCTATACACGCACAATGGGAGGGTAAGCCTGTTAACATCGTTTCTGTTTACATCCCACCTGCATTACAAGCGATGGCCCTATCGGACCTTAGCACTTTCATACTGGGACTCCCTGAGGGAGATTTGCTTCTTGGAGGTGATTTTAATTTGGTAGCTGATAGCCGCATGGACAGGGCCCCCCCGAAATTGGCACCAGCAGGTACAACACGACTGGAGGGCTTCCTGGCTGCTATGGGACTGGAAGACCTCTGGAGGAAATACAATCCCCAGGACCGACAGTACACATATCACTCCAGTGTACACAACACTCTCACCAGGCTTGACTATTTCCTTAGCTCACCGGGTGGTCCGGGTACTGTGTCCAAGGTAGAAATAAGGCCGCGTGGTATCTCTGATCACTCCCCGCTACTGCTTACCTATGCACATCACCAACCCACACGGCGTCGGATTTATCCGATCCGCGCTGCATACCTCCAAAATTCTAAGATCAGGAAGGAGCTGAAGGTGGGAACCAAACAGTACTTCCGAGACAACACAGGCTCGGTGTCATCTGCCTCCACTCTGTGGGAGGCCTACAAAACAGTACTTCGGGGACAGGCAATAGTCTCCATTACAGCGCTTAGGCGGGAGGGTCGGGCGGAACTGTTGGCTCTGGAGACAGCGATGGCTGGGGCAGAGGCGAGGCATGCGGCGGACCCAAACCCCAATACAGCACACACTTTACGAATAGCTCAACATCGTCATAAAACACACCTGACGGAGGAAGTCAAGCTGCAACTGTCGGCCACACGACACAAAATTTACGAAATGGGCGACAAAGCAGGCAAGTTGCTGGCTTGGCTGGACAGACGTGACAGGAGAGACAGGTGGATAGCACAACTGGCGATAGGGGGAGGGGACCCTATTAGAGATCCTGCTACAATAGTACACGCACTAGCTCGTCACTACGAAACAGTATACGCGTCGGAGTCTACGATCTCAGAAGACGAAGCATACACCTACATTAGAGATCTTAAAATGCCGTCACTGACAGAGGAGGAGGCTCAGGCCCTGGACGCAGACCTAACGACCGGTGAGGTGCAATTGGCGATTAAAGCCCTGCAGACGGGTAAGGCACTGGGACCCAATGGAATACCAGTTGACTTATACAAGCAACAGGCAGACACGCTTGCACCACACTTGATACGTATGTTCGCGGAAAGCTTAGAGGCGGGGGAACTCCCGCTGGATCAGCGCACGGCTAAGATTGTAGCAATCCTAAATCCAGGGAAACCAGCTGACCTCTGCACGTCGTACCGCCCAATCTCACTCATTAACGCAGAGGCTAAAATACTCGCGAAACTGTTGGCACAACGCCTCACGTCCCATCTGCCCAAACTCGTGCATAAGGACCAATCCGGCTTTATGCCGGGCAGGAACACAGCGCTTAACTTACGCAGAGTACACGGTGCGCTGGCGCGCGCGCAGTATCTCTTAGAGCCCGCGGTGATATTATCCCTCGACGCCCAAATGGCGTTTGACACGGTCCACTGGCCCTTTCTATTTGCGGTGCTACGTCACTTTGGTTTCGGCCCAAAGTTTTGCTCCTGGGTCCGTCTGCTGTATGCAAGACCAATGGCGCATGTAGCCGCTAATGGCCACATCTCGGCAGACTTCCCGTTGTTTAGGGGCACGCGCCAGGGCTGCCCACTATCCCCATTGTTATTTGCCATGGTCCTTGAACCTCTGGCCGAGTGGATTAGGTGGGAGCCGACGATCAGTGGTATCCGCTGGACGGATGACTGGGAAGATAAAATTTCCCTGTACGCCGACGATGTTTTAATATATCTCACCTCGCCCAAGCGCTCGATTAACACACTGCTAGATGTCTGCACGGCATACGGAAGAGCTTCCGGTTATTCAATCAACTGGTCCAAGTCCACCATGTACATACTGCGCGGCCCTGCGCCGCGCTTGCCGGACTCATGCCCGCTGCGGATCTCTGATGCGGGGTTCAAATACTTAGGGATATACGTTACGGCTGACCCTGATGTTTTCCGCACACACAATCTACAGCCCCCTCTTGACCGCCTCAAGCGTGACGTCCGACACTGGGCGTCACTGCCGCTGACACTATTAGGTAAAGCGGCCCTGTTCAAAATGATGGCCCTGCCACGCTTCCTCTACGTTCTAGAAAACACACCTTACTCTGTCCCCCCTGCGTACTTCAAAACCATCGCGGCGAACGTCTCGGTGCTTCTATGGGGCACCAAGCCGGCCCGCATAGCGCAATCCAAGCTCACGCGCGGCTGGTACGACGGAGGCATAGCACTCCCGGACGTCCAACTATACTATTGGGCGTCGCAGTTAAAGACCGTCAACCAATGGCTTCATCTCCCCAGTCAGAACCAGCTCTAAAGGCAGACAGAGCACAGTTAGGGCTCCCTGGCATGCTGGCCCCCCTGTATGATAAAACGTTGATCTCCACAATGATCGGTCCACTGCATCACACGCTCGTAGTGTGGCATGCGGCGCTAAGCAGGTTAAAATGGCGGGGCGTGCTGACACAACTGACCCCGTTGTGGGACATAAAACAGCTGGGACGACTGAGGCACTCCAAGGGCTTCGACCGCTGGGATGCTATCGGCATCTCGACCATTGGAGATCTGTGGCAGAAGGGGCAGGTGCTACCGTTTGAGACGCTGCAACAGCAATATGACTTGGCGCTGACAGAACGTTTTAGGTACACACAGGTGCGGCATGCGTTGACAACAGCGTTCAAATCCGGAACAGATATCCCAGAGGCATCCCCGCTAGAAGACAGGCTCCTGACTGACTTTATGCCTTCGAAGGCGACATCTCTAACCTATAGGAAACTGGTAAATAACTTACCCGACCCTCTAGAAGCCCTGCGGGAGAAATGGACGCATGACTGTGGTGACATTGATGACTCAGAGTGGCAGGAAGCCACTTCATCCCCGAAAGAAATAGGTATTCCTTCGCGTCTTCGCCTAGTCCAACTCCGTATACTTCACAGATCATATTTGTGAGAAGTTGGCCTGATGTGCAGTGCTCACTATTCTAGTGATCACTATATATCAGTCCAAACAACCCTTATTGATGATTGGTTGTAAGTCAACCTTATAGACCAGCTATCCTAGTAGCATGGATACGAGCAGTCTAAGGCTAAGACTCTAGAGGGCGTGTTAAGCCAGCTGTTTTACCATCACATTACCCCTTGAACACCCAGTGAAAGGACACCACACAAGTGTTATGAAAATAAACAATGTATTTATTAGAATCACAACAACCCTGTACTCTTTATGAGGACAGGGTGCTAAGCACACAACAAAACTCTTACGAAAATACTTTTAAGTTAGCACGTTACACAAATGCCCGAGGGGCACGAAAAACCATATACGCTAAAAGTGGAATGCGAATTACTAGCAGGTAAGTAACAGTTCTAATAGGCTTTGGAATCGCTAGGACTGGACTAGGGAATCGTTAGATTACTACTAGGAGGCCTAGGGGACTCGGGTGCAGAGTGTGCACTCTCACGCGGGATGCGGGACAAAGTCTATGGAAGCTAGAATTCACAAAGTTAGTGTTCACGGGCGAACCCGACCTGGTAGGGAGAAAATGACAGTGGATCCTGACCCTTGGATAGTGAGGCTATGCTGGGACACCGGAGTGCCGAAGTTACCTAGCCCAGGGGCTGCAGCTGCATAGGTCTGAAAAGACGTCGGGGATCTCGTTGCCGGACCAGGAGCCTGGAAGGAAGAAGTTGCTGGCAGGCGACCAGTGAAGAAAAGTTCGATGGATCCAAGCCTGGATCAAGGAAGAAGAAAACCTGAAAGCAGAGGGGACCAAGTTCTTGAATCACTAGCCAGTGATTAAGTGGGCACCAGGATGGCACCGGGCGAAGTCACCGCAGTCAGGTGAGTGGGCGCTGCTGGACTCTGCAGTCTCTCGGACCAGGAGGCGTTGTCGGCGACCAGGGTGGAGGTGCGAGCTGTCCCACGAAGGATGAAGTCGTTGGCGTCGAAGTTACCCAGGATTGGGCAACAAGCCTTGGCTAATTCAAGCCCACGCGGTGGACTCAAAATGGCGTCTTGAGTGGACCAGGAGGGTCCAGGGTGCTCCTCTTCTGGGAGGGAGCAAGGGCCAGTCTGGAGCAACCAGACCAGCAGCAGAAATGTCGTCGGGCGTCGTCAGGAAGGCCACAAGCCAACGGGCTAGTAGCCAAACAACGCGGTGAGCAGCGGAAAGCAGAAGGGCCCCACGCAGATCGTGGAGATGCTGGGGGGCTGCACTTCGGAGCTGGGGCTGCTCAGAGTCGGGGCTTCTCGGACCCCAAAGCACTCACCAGTAGGTTACTCGGCGGGCTTGCTGGAAAGAAGTCGTGCAGTCTTGCAGATGGCCGGTCCCTTGAGGTCTCGTCGCACCCACGGTTCTCAGCTGGGCTGTAGAGGTGGGTAGAGGTCAGAGGTGCCAGGGAAGCCGGTTCTCGTCGAGCTGGGCAGTCTTGATCCGGAGGAGAGACTTGCAGCAGACCGCAGTGTTCTTTAAGATGGTGCCTGCGGATGCAGGGTGACTACTCCTTAGTCACAAGGGAGAAATCTTAGGAAGAAGTCTTGAGTTCCTTTCGTGGAAAGTAGTTTCAGGATTCAAAGATGATCTGATTTGGAAGGGGGCCAGTCTCTACCTTTATCCTGTAAAAAGGGGCTGGCACGCGACTAAGTCCTGCCCTATGGGTGGGACTAGGAGGGGGGTGGTTACACCCACTTCCTTGGCGGGCTTTTCCCCAGCACAGGGTCTGGAGTGACCCTGGAACTGGTTCCAGCCGGCCTATGCACAGTGAGCACCGGGGTGCTACTTGCAGTCACCTTCCTCTAAAGCCCTGCCTACCTACAATACACAAAACCCTGTCTGGGACGGTGCTGGCACCGCCCCTGGCAGGAAACCCTTTGTCCTTATCTCCTGCTCTGGGAGGACTCCCAGCAGCAGGAGGGCAGACTTGTGTCTCGGTGGCAGCATCCATTTTGTGAATGCTAAGGCTCTGTCTGACTTTTACCCGGGTTATAGGTTACAGGCATGTCGTGTCCCTCTAGAAGGGTGGAATGCTAACCCCGTCGCCAGAATTGGCGAGGGGTTAGTATTCCAATTCGTATGACACCTTACTCGACATGTTTTGATAAAGCGATACCAGAGTTGGCACATAACCGCGAGGATTATAATGCACTTAAGAGTATATGGTATGCGATATCATGGAAACGGCTAAGGGATGGATCCCGAACGCCGCAGACAGGCTCAGCTCATGCTAGAGCACCATCTCACACGATTCCAAGCACTCTGCCTTCAGGATTGTTAAGGCCTGCTATAGGAGTGACTGATAGGAGATCTGTGTGTCCATTTTTAGGGTTAGATATAGGTATACTATATCTAAAGCAAAGGGTGATTACACCACCTTGCCCCAGCTGTCAAGCAGCCAGTTGTGTCAGATTTGGATGGCCAGCCAGGGGTGGCATAATACATGCTGCAGCCCCTGGTAGGCCCTGGGTACACCTATGCCCTGGGTACCTAGGGTACACTGTACAGGGACTGATAAGGTGGCTCAGTATCCAATTTAGATATGTACCTAAGGTACATGGAATCCATTTTACAGAGAGAGCAGTGGGCCTGAGGTCCTGAACAGCAGGGCCTCAGGTCAACTAAGTCAGAAAACCAGCAAAACACCAGGCAAAAAGTTGGGGGCAACCATAGTCAGGGGTCAACCTTCCTACATATAACCCCCCCCCAAACGAAAGGAGATAAGGCTATCCTTGTCCAGGTAAGCCTATATTGCCTAAGTGGCCATTTAAGGAAGTACCAGCACTGGCATGGTTACCCCCTATGTCATGGTCCACTAAGCAATCCCTCACCCTAAGGGTGTCTGAGGGTCTCCACCATAGGGAATCTCTACCTGTGGTGTGTTTTGTCAAAGAAAAAGGCTGGTGCTGAAATGGAGTACTGAAGTGAGGCTCCACTAATTTTGGGCTCAGCTTCCTCCAATCATTTTCCACCATATAGGCCTTTCTTTCCAAGACTGAGTTGTTTTGGGCTCTCAGGGTCAACCTCTGGCTACCTACAGCTGGAGGTTGGGTCCCTCTGGTTGGCTTACTGGAGGGACAGGTCAGGTCTGGGGCCCTCAGGTCCCAAGTTTGGCTGTGCCCAACAGTGTCCATCTGTGGGAGGTCCCTAACTAATTTTAAGGGGGATCCCTCAGGAGTATGTTTTATTTTCACTTGGCTAGGACTACTAGCTTCAGTGCCCTTAATCTGCTGATTGGGAAATTCTTTTGGACAGGGGGCCCTTTGGGGTCCAACACTGGCCTCCCTGACCTCTACAGCCCTGGGCTGACTGAGGCAGGGTAGAGAGGGGCAGGTTACCTGCTCCAGACTGGGTCCCATCTTGGAAGGGTCCACTGACATCAGGGGTTCTGCCAGGCTAGGCCTGACTACCTCTGTGGCAGTTTCTTCACAAGGGGTCAGATCAGTTCCCTGAGGAGGCTGATCCTTTCCTAAAGTCTGGTGGGAGGGAGATTTCTCTTCCTCCTCAATACTCTCTGTCTGAGTGGAGTGATCCATAGTTTCAGGCTTCACAACACTATCATCTGTCTGAGTTTGAGCTGTGGCCATCACAACTCTCCCAACCTTTTCAGGAGGGGGCTCAGTTTGGGTGTGGGCTGTTACCATGACAGCCTTGACAACCTGTTCTGGGAAGGAAGTTGTCTGAGATTGGGTTATGACTGGCACAACCCTCCTGACCTGTTCAGGGAGGATATCTTGGACTGGGGCTGTGGCTACCACTGCCCCACTAACCTTACCATGGATGTTTACCATTTTAGAATGGGTTTCTTGCTCTACTTCAGCCCAGGCTGAGAGCTCTAAATCATTCCCCAGTAGGCAATCTACAGGCAAGTTTGGTGACACTGCCACTCTCTTGTGGCCAGTGACACCTCCCCAGCTGAGATTGACCACTGCCATGGGATGATCTCTCTGTACTCCATCAATATTGGTCACCTGGTATGTGGCACCAGGTAAAAGTTGCCTTGAGGGGACTAGACTCTCAGTCACCATAGTGATGCTAGCCCCTGTGTCTCTATAGGCCTCAACTTTTATACCATTGATGAGGGGCTCCTGTCTGTACTTGCCCAAAGTGTTGGGACAAGTTGTGAAGTTGGCAAACCCCATGCCAGTCTCACAGACAAGAGTATCTAAGTTTGGGGACCTGGTTAGGCCAGAGTCCCCAGGAACTCCCAAAGTAAATGCACCCAAATTCTTGGGGGCACTCCCACCACCTGGGGGATTACTACTAGTAGTAACAGGAGGTTTGGGAATGTTACTTGGGGGTATGTTTTCCTTATTGTTATTCTTTGGGCAACTGCTGTCAGTTTTCAAATGACCCACCTGTTTACAGGGATAACAATAAGGTTTCTTCTGGTTGTTGGAAGGATTCTGGGACCCACCCCCCTCAGAGGATTTTTGGGGCCCTGATGTGGTTTGATCTGGAGATTTATTCCCACCCTTCTCTTGAGGCTTGGTTGATTCCTTTTTCTGGTCACCACCTTGGTTCTTGGGCCTAATCCTGGTTCTGACCCATTTGTCTGCCCTCTTACCCAATTCTTGTGGAGAGGTCAGATCAGAGTCTACCAGGTGCTGGTGTAATAACTGGTTCTGACAATTATTTAAGACTTGCTCTCTCATAATTAGATTATACAATCCCTTGAAATCAGTAACCTTACTACCCAGTAGCCAGCCTTCCAGAGCCTTAGTGGCACAATCAACAAAGTCAGACCAGTCCTGAGACTGAGTTTTCTGGGTGTCTCTGAACAGCAACCTGTACTGCTCAGTGGTTAAACCAAACCCATCAATCAGTGCATTTTTCAGGACCTGGTAATTGTTAGCATCCTCAACTCTAGTAGTGAGGAGCTTATCTCTACCTTTACCATCAAAGGAGAGCCACAGTATAGCTGCCCACTGACTCTGGGGAATGTTCTGCACAGTGCAGGCCCTCTCCAGAGCAGCCATCCATTTCTGGATGTCATCCCCTTGCTTAAAGGGGGGCACTATTTTAGTCAGGTGTTTAGTATCTAAACCCTTCTCTCTATCTCTTGGGAGATTGCTGCCACCAGTGGGAGCTAGCCCACTCATCTGCTGCTCTCTTGCCAGGGCAAGCTTCTCTTTGGCCAGGGCAATTTCTTCCCTTTCAATCCTCAGTTCAGCTTGTCTCATCCTAGCCTCATGCTCCCTTCTCTGAGGGGAAGTAAATCTCCTCTGTGGAGGATTCCTTCTCCCCTGAGAAGAGGCATTAGAGTGCAGAGATCTATTGGAGTCCCTAGAAAGGGATCTATCTCTCCTAACTCCAAGGTTAGGCCCACTTCGGGTTAGTACTGGGGGGCCCCCAGATCCTAGCCCAAGTAAGTCTAAGTTGGTCCTAGTTAGCCTTCTGACTACCTCAAGACCCTTGTCTACCTCATCCCCAGAGAGTACCTCCTCATCCTCCTCCTCAACTGCTGAATCAGTGTTGGGGAGGTCTGGATCCCCAGAGGTTCCCTCTAAGGCTGGCATGCTCTCATGTAACTGAGAGAGCTTTCTGGCATCATATGTCTCTAAGAGACCTATCAGAAAGGGAAGGGTGGGGTTAGACCCCTGCTTCAGTTTCCTGGAGACACAGAGTTGTCTCATCTCCTGAAAATTGAGAGCTGCATATCTTGAAGTGACCTGTGGAGGGTCAACACTGACCAGGGGAGTCTCAGTAGAGTCCCCCTGAGTCGACATGCTTTTCTAGTGAGGTGTAAGTGGTGCACTTACCTACACTATATGTTTGCCTACTGATCCCTTGCTAGAGTTGTAGTTTAGGGTGTGCTAGGCCCTAGGAGCTACAACAGCTGGTTCAGTAGAACTCAGAGTATTCTAAGCTAAGTTATATGTACCTTTAGTACTTATGTGATCTTTCACAAGATATTCTTAGGGCATGTGTGGTAAAACAACAGCAAGCTCAAATCCCAACCGCTGCTCACCAATGTGAGAAGTTGGCCTGATGTGCAGTGCTCACTATTCTAGTGATCACTATATATCAGTCCAAACAACCCTTATTGATGATTGGTTGTAAGTCAACCTTATAGACCAGCTATCCTAGTAGCATGGATACGAGCAGTCTAAGGCTAAGACTCTAGAGGGCGTGTTAAGCCAGCTGTTTTACCATCACATTACCCCTTGAACACCCAGTGAAAGGACACCACACAAGTGTTATGAAAATAAACAATGTATTTATTAGAATCACAACAACCCTGTACTCTTTATGAGGACAGGGTGCTAAGCACACAACAAAACTCTTACGAAAATACTTTTAAGTTAGCACGTTACACAAATGCCCGAGGGGCACGAAAAACCATATACGCTAAAAGTGGAATGCGAATTACTAGCAGGTAAGTAACAGTTCTAATAGGCTTTGGAATCGCTAGGACTGGACTAGGGAATCGTTAGATTACTACTAGGAGGCCTAGGGGACTCGGGTGCAGAGTGTGCACTCTCACGCGGGATGCGGGACAAAGTCTATGGAAGCTAGAATTCACAAAGTTAGTGTTCACGGGCGAACCCGACCTGGTAGGGAGAAAATGACAGTGGATACTGACCCTTGGATAGTGAGGCTATGCTGGGACACCGGAGTGCCGAAGTTACCTAGCCCAGGGGCTGCAGCTGCATAGGTCTGAAAAGACGTCGGGGATCTCGTTGCCGGACCAGGAGCCTGGAAGGAAGAAGTTGCTGGCAGGCGACCAGTGAAGAAAAGTTCGATGGATCCAAGCCTGGATCAAGGAAGAAGAAAACCTGAAAGCAGAGGGGACCAAGTTCTTGAATCACTAGCCAGTGATTAAGTGGGCACCAGGATGGCACCGGGCGAAGTCACCGCAGTCAGGTGAGTGGGCGCTGCTGGACTCTGCAGTCTCTCGGACCAGGAGGTGTTGTCGGCGACCAGGGTGGAGGTGCGAGCTGTCCCACGAAGGATGAAGTCGTTGGCGTCGAAGTTACCCAGGATTGGGCAACAAGCCTTGGCTAATTCAAGCCCACGCGGTGGACTCAAAATGGCGTCTTGAGTGGACCAGGAGGGTCCAGGGTGCTCCTCTTCTGGGAGGGAGCAAGGGCCAGTCTGGAGCAACCAGACCAGCAGCAGAAATGTCGTCGGGCGTCGTCAGGAAGGCCACAAGCCAACGGGCTAGTAGCCAAACAACGCGGTGAGCAGCGGAAAGCAGAAGGGCCCCACGCAGATCGTGGAGATGCTGGGGGGCTGCACTTCGGAGCTGGGGCTGCTCAGAGTCGGGGCTTCTCGGACCCCAAAGCACTCACCAGTAGGTTACTCGGCGGGCTTGCTGGAAAGAAGTCGTGCAGTCTTGCAGATGGCCGGTCCCTTGAGGTCTCGTCGCACCCACGGTTCTCAGCTGGGCTGTAGAGGTGGGTAGAGGTCAGAGGTGCCAGGGAAGCCGGTTCTCGTCGAGCTGGGCAGTCTTGATCCGGAGGAGAGACTTGCAGCAGACCGCAGTGTTCTTTAAGATGGTGCCTGCGGATGCAGGGTGACTACTCCTTAGTCACAAGGGAGAAATCTTAGGAAGAAGTCTTGAGTTCCTTTCGTGGAAAGTAGTTTCAGGATTCAAAGATGATCTGATTTGGAAGGGGGCCAGTCTCTACCTTTATCCTGTAAAAAGGGGCTGGCACGCGACTAAGTCCTGCCCTATGGGTGGGACTAGGAGGGGGGTGGTTACACCCACTTCCTTGGCGGGCTTTTCCCCAGCACAGGGTCTGGAGTGACCCTGGAACTGGTTCCAGCCGGCCTATGCACAGTGAGCACCGGGGTGCTACTTGCAGTCACCTTCCTCTAAAGCCCTGCCTACCTACAATACACAAAACCCTGTCTGGGACGGTGCTGGCACCGCCCCTGGCAGGAAACCCTTTGTCCTTATCTCCTGCTCTGGGAGGACTCCCAGCAGCAGGAGGGCAGACTTGTGTCTCGGTGGCAGCATCCATTTTGTGAATGCTAAGGCTCTGTCTGACTTTTACCCGGGTTATAGGTTACAGGCATGTCGTGTCCCTCTAGAAGGGTGGAATGCTAACCCCGTCGCCAGAATTGGCGAGGGGTTAGTATTCCAATTCGTATGACACCTTACTCGACATGTTTTGATAAAGCGATACCAGAGTTGGCACATAACCGCGAGGATTATAATGCACTTAAGAGTATATGGTATGCGATATCATGGAAACGGCTAAGGGATGGATCCCGAACGCCGCAGACAGGCTCAGCTCATGCTAGAGCACCATCTCACACGATTCCAAGCACTCTGCCTTCAGGATTGTTAAGGCCTGCTATAGGAGTGACTGATAGGAGATCTGTGTGTCCATTTTTAGGGTTAGATATAGGTATACTATATCTAAAGCAAAGGGTGATTACACCACCTTGCCCCAGCTGTCAAGCAGCCAGTTGTGTCAGATTTGGATGGCCAGCCAGGGGTGGCATAATACATGCTGCAGCCCCTGGTAGGCCCTGGGTACACCTATGCCCTGGGTACCTAGGGTACACTGTACAGGGACTGATAAGGTGGCTCAGTATCCAATTTAGATATGTACCTAAGGTACATGGAATCCATTTTACAGAGAGAGCAGTGGGCCTGAGGTCCTGAACAGCAGGGCCTCAGGTCAACTAAGTCAGAAAACCAGCAAAACACCAGGCAAAAAGTTGGGGGCAACCATAGTCAGGGGTCAACCTTCCTACAATATTACACAAGGGATGCACTACACAAGATGAAGAGGATAGCTCACCCATACTGCCTGAGGGGTTGTGGGGAAATAGGTAGCTTCTACCATACGATATGGGAATGCCCCCACATTGCACACTACTGGGTCCAAGTGATGCGCACCATGTCTCAGTCTGAGGAACTCTCCTTACTGCCTGACCCCAAGCGATGCCTCCTGAACATTTGGGAGCCCAACGATCTCACACGATATGGGCAGATCTGGATGACACTAGGTATGATGGTGGCGAAGCGGAATATAGCGCAGGGGTGGGGAGGGGGACTGTCACCTTCAATATCGGCCTGGAGGCGAGATATGGACGCTGCGATGGTTGCAGAACGGGCAGTGTTTCGAAATAGAGGTTGTCCCAAGAAATGGAGTAGGGTCTGGGGAGCGTGGAATAAATACAGAGGGAACATTTGCGACCCACCTTCTGATACGGAAAGCACTGGCTCTGATACAGAATAGAACTGTAAATCCTGACTTGTGGTTACCCACCCATGCTTTGATTTGTACAGCGGACTGCTCCTATGTTACAGATGTATTATCACACGTTTCTGTTGCCATACTAAGATGCCTATCGTATTATGAATCATTATGTGACACTGTATCGCATTGTTTTGAAATGCCAATAAAAATAATTTCAAAAAAAAAAAATATACTGGATAAAAAGAATATTGAATGGGAAAATTTAAAAACATTCATCACTTTTATTGTGCTATGTTTCATAAGCCAAACAGTAGTGTAGATCGGCTTAAGTAATGCTCAATATGTTTCTCCTGGGGAACTGCATGCCAAGGGCAAGAAGACCCAGAAAACCCCCCCAGAAAATGTAATATACACAGTGTGCCACAAATACAGGATATAAAAAACCAAGAGCCAAGCTCATATAGCGAATGGTCAGGACGAGGTGGGACGTTTTTGTACAACTTGGAGTGGTGAGGTATTGTATTTTAAAAAGGAAATAAGCAATTAAAAACACCAACATTTGAAGTTTGTGAAACTGGATGTTAAAGCATGAATATTTTATTAATATACTTCCATTCTGTTTAAACAGAACAGATGGAAAAATTAAATGTTCTTTTATTATGGCTAATCCAGATGCTCCGGGAACAGTCACTTGTCAGCTCAACAACTTTCATTCTAGAGTTCTTTTTACTACTTGAATCTGGCAAAGAATACCCAAGCATGGAACCTTCCTGCAGATCCATACACAGCAGTGATCCAGCGGTTCACCAACAACAGATATTCCACTACTATAAACTCACATGGGCCCATAAACTCACAGTGGTTAAACCGCGGGGGTCAAGTTTTTATAAAATTTCACAAACTGTTTAGGATTCATTTATTCAATACCTCTGTTACATTTTCAACTAACCCTTCACAGATCAACAAGTTCTTTTCTCTGGTCGATGGACCATTAGTTGAATCTAGTTAATGGTGATAATTAACATAATCTAACTTTTCTATACTTTAAATGAATCACCACAGACTCAAGAAGTTTTTTTCAATCTTTTATCTAAATTTTAGATGCATGGGAACATTCTCAATACAGTGCAGCCACCATCATTCATAGGAGAGAAAATTCAATAAATAAACACATTGCATTTATCTCTGACTCATGCAATAATTGATTCTGGAAAGAGAGAGGACAGAGAGAAAAGATCAAGAACATTAGCAAATAACAGAAATGTATAATTACCAAGGATGGTGTGAAAGACCAACCCCCTGGCCAAAGGGCTGGAGGGGGTCTCCTGAGATAGATTCAGGAGATTATCTCACACAAGAAAGGGGAGAGGGTCAAACCACAACTCTACCACCCCGAACCCGCTAGAGTCTACATATACACACATAAAGGGGTGGAGAGGAAACAACCACAAATAGGGATGAAAACAAGCAGTGGCACAATTATGTGTTTTGAAAAACTGCCCTCACTCACACACGAATGTGTGTGACATGCTTCACCATCGGGTCTGCTTACAAAACGCCCTGGCGTAGCCACGCACAGGGCGGAGCATAGGGAGGGGGAAAACAAAACACAAAGACGGAAACAAACTTAGAAGTGACAAACAGTGTTCACAAAAAAAGTGTTAACCCCAGACTGGGTACAGTGATAGAACAAAGTGCAGTCAGGCTAGTGAAGTTAAAACTGGCTCATGGATACCTGTCATACCTTTATTCATAGGTTCCAAGGTCAGGATTAAAAATTGAATGAAGGATGGTGGTGTTAAGGGAGGAAATCAGGATCCTGTAACACACCACCGTAAACTGCTAAAGTCAACATGTTTCGACCTTTTAGTGCCCCCATTCAACAGGTCACGTCGGTCTTCTTCAGGACGTCTATCAGTCCCAGTCTCTTATGCCCCCGTACCGTAGTCAGGTGCTAAAGAGGTAACAGGTGATCAAATCGATCTGGCCCATGTGGAGGGAATTCCGCCAACACAGAATCTACATACTGCGGACAGATAAACATAATTCTAGAAACGTGATCCAAACAAATATCATACCCTTATTAAAATGCTGAATCAACGTACCCTCCATCCACGTATAGTTTCCATACATTGAAAATATTCTGATGCCCCCATCGGCATCCAATTAGTTAATCAGTATGCCCCTTATCCACATTATGGTTCCAAATGTTAAAAATAGATGTGTTTCCTTAATCTCATCACTGCTGCTAAAGTATGTTCTACGCAACTCTAGCTGACATACATGGCGACAGGCATGCGCGATATTCATAGTTTTTTGTTTTTTTTTAAACATGTTCAAATCCAACTACAGAAGTGACATACCAGCCAAATGCCACCACCCACCAAAACTCATCGAGTTTATTGGGAGATTAAACTCGAAATGGCGCCAGGTGGGAGGAGCCCCAAGGAACACAACCTGTGTTCAAAAGCAAAGGGTGAAAAGTCAGGAAAAAGTGTAAAAATGCACGTGTACGAGGATATATGACTGAGCATTTGTCTCTTCTCCCGGGTATCCCCTAAGTGCATCCTGCGGTGCACACCCGTTACAACGCAACTTTTACAACGCATGACTTTTACAACAAAACTTTTACAACGCATGATCCATTACAACGAATACTTTTACAACGCATTTTTTTACAACGCATATACCTTTACAACGCATACCATTACAACGTAAGTATAGGTAAGTATGGTTTTTGGGTAAAGGGGGCTAGGTTTGGGTTTTTGGGTAAAGGGGTATTTTTAGGGTTCAGGGCTAGGTTTGGGTTTTTGGGTAAAGGGGTATTTTTAGGGTTCAGGGCTAGGTTTGGGTTTTTGGGTAAAGGGGTATTTTTAGGGTTCAGGGCTAGGTTTGGGTTTTTGGGTAAAGGGGTATTTTAGGGTTCAGGGCTAGGTTTGGGTTTTTGGGTAAAGGGGTATTTTAGGGTTCAGGGCTAGGTTTGGGTTTTTGGGTAAAGGGGTATTTTTAGGGTTCAGGGCTAGGTTTGGGTTTTTGGGTAAAGGGGTATTTTAGGGTTCAGGGCTAGGTTTGGGTTTTTGGGTAAAGGGGTATTTTAGGGTTCAGGGCTAGGTTTGGGTTTTTGGGTAAAGGGGTATTTTTAGGGTTCAGGGCTAGGTTTGGGTTTTTGGGTAAAGGGGTATTTTTAGGGTTCAGGGTTAGATTTGGGTTTTTGGGTAAAGGGGTATTTTAGGGTTCAGGGCTAGGTTTGGGTTTTTGGGTAAAGGGGTATTTTTAGGGTTCAGGGCTAGGTTTGGGTTTTTGGGTAAAGGGGTATTTTTAGGGTTCAGGGCTAGGTTTGGGTTTTTGGGTAAAGGGGTATTTTTAGGGTTCAGGGCTAGGTTTGGGTGTTTGGGTAAAGGGGTATTTTTAGGGTTCATGGCTAGGTTTGGGTTTTTGGGTAAAGGGGTATTTTTAGGGTTCAGGGCTAGGTATAGGTTTTAAAAATAATTAAATTAAAAATTAAATTAAATTTAAAAAATAAGTAAATTAAATTAAAATTTAATAAAATTAAATTATATTAAATTTAATAACTTACATTTTTCAAAAAAAATATATACTTACCTATACTTACGTTGTAATGGTATGCGTTGAAAGGTATATGCGTTGTAAAAAATGCGTTGTAATAGTATTCGTTGTAACGGATCCTGCGTTGTAAAAATTGCGTTGTAAAAGCATGCGTTGTAATAGTATGCGTTATAACGTCATATATCCGCATCCTGCATACCCCTTTACAATAATAAAAAGGACATGTCCTATAGTATTAGCCCCCATAGTGAGCCATGCCCCTCGGGAAACAACTCCTCATCGATATATTAAAAACGGAGTTTCAAAATAAGCCAACTCAGGCACATAGATTCCCACACAAGTCTTATGCTCCGGTCTAGTCCCCGGCACCTCCCGTGACCTTTCCATTGGCGCCACGAGTGTAAGTGCGGAGCCCCAGCGTCCTCTTTTTAACCCTGATTAAAAATGCGTAGTTACAAAATGCGGAATCTCCCGGAAAGCAAACTCCCGCACTCAACACCCCACACAGACGTCTTACTGCTCTGGTGAAGCCTCCGGCAACTCTCGTACCCGTTCCAGTGACGCCGCGAAGATAAAAGCGGAGTGTCAGCGTTTCTATTTTAAACCCTGTTGCGGCAGCGGCTCGCCTACTTGCCGTCGCTGCGTGTCTACGTAACGGCATGCCTGCGAGTCAGCAATGCCCTTCGCAGGAAACAAGGGAATTGTAGTTTCAAAGTATGCACCGACTCGGCGTTCTCAGTCTAGGATATTGCAGCCGTTTTTACACGACAACTATATAAGGCAGTATGCTGGCCCCCACTATGATCACTCAGCAAGTAGCTCATCCAATAAATCCAAATGACTATTAAAATGTGCATACATCCAAATGACTATTGCGTTTTGCGTAGCAATGACGTAAAAATTGGAATCATGGAAAAAATAGTCAAACAGTACGTCCCACACCTCAATATCAGTATTGGCAACCAAAGTAGGGCTATCGTCGTATCTGCAAAATATTCAGCAAGTAGCTACTCCAACCGTACTAATGGTTGTTAAAATGTACATGCTCCCAAATGACTATTGCGCTGGGTGTAGCAGTGACATTTAAGGTGGAATCATGGGATATATAGTCAAGCAAACCCGTCCAGCATCTCCATATCCGTATTAGCATCAAAAGTAGGGCTATAGTCGTGTCTGCAAGCAGAATATGTGACCCAACACGCTGCCCCCTATAGTATTCGCACAGCATATCCATGCACACCAACCTACAGTTTCATAATCTCACTCCTCCCTCATTGCATATACCCAGGTGACAGATAATCTGCACCGGCTAAGCTCTAAAGGTGTAAGAAGCCCTTCTTATTAGCTGACATGTATTATGCATGTTAGTTGTAAAAATGCCTGGGTGACCAAATCCCTTTGAATATCAAGGTGAGAGCATTGTATATGTATGTGTTAAATCACCAAGTAGGTCGAAAGGGGGAATTCAAAATAGTGTATGATTGTTTAGAGTATGCATGTACATAGAGCAACCCTATGATTTAGGTCATCTACTGAGAGCGTGCTAAGGTATGTCATCGTTGAGTCCATACAAATGACTCTTAAGGTGGAATACCCATTTCTGTTCACGCAGAAAAAGGGCTCTGCTGTCATCTGTTGCCTGCGACCCCATGTGTGGTTTTTTGATGACCATCCATCTCAAGTCCTCTGAGGTGTAACCCGCCTCGATGAAGTGTGACGTTAGCTTCGTATTAGATCTGCCACATCTAATCGTGCTGCGATGTTCAGTTATGCGGGTCCTCACCTTTCTGCTGGTGATCCCCACATAATGTTTAGCACATGGGTACGTGATCAAGTAGATCACACCCTGTGAATTACAAATGGTGTGTCCTCTTTGCTCCCAGGGAGTAGGTAGACCCAGGTCAATACACTTGGTGTCAGTAGTGAGGTGGCACACACTACAAGAACCGCATCTAAAATGACCGACAACGGGTGGTAGACCAGTGATAGTAGCCCTTCCCCCAATGTGCGTGGTATCCAGTAGTGGAAGTAAAATGCAACAAAGGGTTAATACCATTCAGCCAATCCAAAAATGAGTCCACTGATGGTTTGTCCCCATTCCATATGACTAGGACGTCATCAATGTAGTGACGCCACAGCCTCAAATGAGGCCTCCACGGGCAAGCGTTATCGTAGATGACTGAGTGCTCAAAGGCACCGACATATAGACCTGCCAAGCTTGGCGCGAAAACGCTGCCCATGGAGGTGCCATGAGTTTGAAGATACATGGTACCCACCCAGGACTCTTTATTGACAAAAACAAGAAGAACAGAAGTTAACAAACCCGTGTTTGTATCGACATTTAATACATCCTCCCAACAAATAAGACGGACAGTACTTAAGAATTGGAAGATTCTTAACTCTGGCAGTTTGGTTATGGAAAAACTTCTGTTTTCATTCAGACGCAGCCAGAACCTCAAGGATTTACTGATCCACACCAGACCCAGGGTACCACGCACATTGGGGGGAAGGGCCACTATCACTGGTCTACCACCCGTTGGTGGTCATTTTAGATGCAGTTCTTGTAGTGTGTGCCACCTCACTACTGACACCAAGTGTATTGACCTGGGTCTACCTACTCCCTGGGATCAAAGAGGACACACCAATTGTAATTCACAGCCCTACTTTGGTTGCCAATACTGATATTGACGTGTGGGATGGGCTGTTTGACTATTTTTTCCATGATTCCAATTTTTACGTCATTGCTACGCAAAACGCAATAGTCATTTGGAATGATTGAATGAGCTACTTGCTGAGTGATCATAGTGTGGGCCAGCGTACTGCCTTACATAGTTGTCGTGTAAACACGGCTGCAGTATCCTTGACCGAGAACGCCGAGTTGGTGCAGACTTCGAAACTACAATTCCCTTGTTTCCTACTAAGGGTATTGCTGACGCGCAGGCGTGCCGTTACGTAGACGTGCTGCGACGGCAAGCATGCGAGCCGCTGCCGGCAACAGGGTTTAAAATAGAAACGCTGACACTCCGCTTTTATCTTCGCGGCGTCACTGGAACGGGCACGAGAGGTGCCGGAGGCTTCACCGGAGCAGTAAGACGTCTGTGTGGGGTGTTGAGTGTGGGAGTTTGTTTTCTGCGAGATTCCGCATTTTTTAACTACGCATTTTTAATCAGGGTTAAAAAGAGGACGCTGAGGCTCCGCACTTACACTCGCGGCGCCAATGGAAAGGTCACGGGAGGTGCTGGGGACGAGACCGGAGCATAAGACTTGTGTGGGAATCTATGTGCCTGAGTTGGCTGATTTAGAAACTCCGTCTTTATTATTTCGATGCAGAGTTGTTTCCCGAGGGGCATGGCTCACTATGGGGGCTAATACTATAGGACATGTCCTTTTTATTATTTTAAAGGGGTATGCAGGATGCACTTATGGGATACCCGGGAGTAGAGACAAATGCTCAGTCATGTATCCTCGTACAGTGCATTTTTACACTTTTTCCCGACTTTTCACCCTTTCCTTTTGAACACAGGTTGTGTTCCTTGGAGCTCCTCCCGCCTGGCGGCATTTCGAGTTTAATCTCCCAATAAACTTGGTGAGTTTTGGTGTGTGGTGGCATGGGTCTGGTATGTCACTTCTGTAGTTGGATTTGAACATGTTTTTTTTTTAACTTTGAATATCGTGCATGCCTGTCACCATGTATGTCAGCTAGATCTGCATAGAACATACTCTAGCAGCAGTGATGAGATTAAGGAAACACATCTATTTTTAACAATTGGAACCATAATATGGATAAGGAGCATACTGATTAACTAATTGGATGCCGATGGGGGCATTAGAATATTTTCAATGTATGGAAACTAAACATGGATGGAGGGTGCGTTGATTCAACATTTTAATAAGGGTATGATATTTGTTTGGATCACGTTTCTAGAATTATGTTTATCTCTCCGCAGTACGTAGATTCTGTGTTGGCGGAATTCCCTACACATGGGCCAGATCGATTTGATCACCTGTTACCTCTTTAGTACCTGGCTACGGTAAGGGGGCATAAGAGACTGGGACTGATAGACGTCCTGAAGAAGACCGACGTGACCTGTTGAATGGGGGCACTAAAAGGTCGAAACATGTTGACTTTAGCAGTTTAAGGAGGGGTGTTACAGGATCCTGATTTTCTCCCTTAACACCACCATCCTTCATTCAATTTTTAATCCTGACCTTGGAACCTATGAATAAAGGTATGACAGGTATCCATGAGCCAGTTTTAACTTCACTAGCCTGACTGCACTTTGTTCTATCACTGTACCCAGTCTGGGGTTAACACTTTTTGTTGTGAACACTGTTTGTCACTTCTAAGTTTGTTTCTGTCTTTGTGTTTTGTGTTCCCCTCCCTATGCTATGCCCTGTGCGTGGCTACGCCAGGGCGTTTTGTAAGCAGACCAGATGATGAAGCATGTAGGGCAGTTTTTCAAAACACATAATTGTGCCACTGCTTGTTTTCATCCCTATTTGTGGTTGTTTCCTCTCCACCCCTTTATGTGTGTATATATAGATTCAGGAGACAAAGATTTAAGGACAGGAATCAGGACAGGATAGTTAACCTCTCTAAGGTACCAACGGTTGCGCCGCACCCCTCTCTGACACTCTCTTCCTCCTTGAGATTCTTCCGCAATCTTCAAATCTAACCCAATTATATTAGGATAGAAATTTCTGCGTCAGATTCTGCAATCAGCTCTTCATCAGCAACTCCAGCAGTTCTTCAAACAGTCAGCTTCTCTACCCGACAGCAAGGCTTCATAATCGGCATTCAGCAATTCTCCATCTGACTAACTAACTAAAGCTATCTTAATCCTACCATATGTTCTGCATGTTCCACCCATTAATGTTTCAATATCGGGACAATACGAAATTTGATTGGTCAGGCAAAGTGGGGTCTTCATCACTCCATGCTTACATGTCCCAAAATTCAGTTAAACCATTGTCCATAAACCCAACCCCTTTTTATTCATAAATGTTATTCCCATATACTACTTGTATCAATATTGAAACATTTAAACAATATAATGAATAGAACTCTTCACGGTTGAACTCTGCACCAACATGTTCCCATGATGTAACACTTGACCGTGGCTCCCTTTCAACTGCTTTGTAATGGCCTTCATGGCTTCCTTCAGCGGACATGCGCAGACTTCGCGTCACTCAGCTCATTCAGTTGTACGAGAAAGGCCCAAATACGTACTAATGATAAAAGTCAAAAGACAAGTGTTAATTTCTAAGATAAAATGTTTCCACTGTATACCATCCAACTCTACTCTATCCCATTTTATTTATTAAACTCATCCCCGCATTAGCATTAGTAAAATAGCTTGCTTTAATTTCAGATAAGCAGGTGCCATGCATGTGAGTCTTCAAGATGCCATATTAATAGCTTCTGCTCATGCACCAGAATTTCCCTCCAAGCATTAACTCGTCATCCTACGTAGATGTAGTTGATGCATGCGCAAAACAGATTTCCCGTTTAAAGCGGTATTAGTCCTTCTTCAATGTTACCTGTGTTAGTACATCCATGCGCAAGCTTCACTAACCCAAAAATGTTCATGTGATTGCGCATTAGTTTCCACAAACTTTATTAATAACTTGTTAGTGAGTTAATCGAGCAGATTGCTTAAGAGCAAGTCTCTTTCCTCCGGGACCTTGCTCCATCAGCAGGACTCAAAGTACTGCCTACACTTGTATCGAACCCAGTGGATGTGTCCCTTCGCAAATACTTGACCTCCAAAGAAAGCAACTGTCCAACACACCGTGAAAAAAAATATTGTAGATCCCAACGTGCTAGAAACTATATGCCTATTACAGCCTTTATGTATCCAAACAAAAGCCTAGACAACGAGTAACCAGACAACGTTTGGAACATGTGATCACCACAAATTACTCCATAAAAGCTATTCTCAATTGAGACCAATGATAGGACCAGAAACTGCTTTAACCGTTAGATGAACTCTACCACCCAGATATCTTTGTCCCTGAATTTGAGTGAGGTTGGGAATTTCCACTTTTGGCCGATCAGTCATTCAAAACTGCAGCCAAATTATCAGCACAGCTAACATGGCAGAACACCGTGCATCAGACCTGACTCAAGGGTGCCCCAATTGTTGTGCTCGGAAGTGGTGTATGGGCTAGAGCAGGCGTCGAAGCTGGGGAACTGGGTTCCAGTCTCAGGGGCGCTCAACTTCCCATGATTCTGGGCAATTCTCTTAATCCCCCCGTGCCTAACAAAAATAAATGTGTCCCTCTGTAATGCAACTGGTGCTCATGTAAAGCAGTCTGATACCTTTGGGTCAAGTTCGTACTATATAAAACTCCGGGGGGGGAGGGGACTAAAAAAAATCATTATTAATCAGCATGGTCATGCACCACTGATTCTGGAAAAATAACAGCACCAGCTGAACTCTGAGATAAGAATGCACCAACTTCGCAAACTGCCTGAATATTACATGCTGTTGTGTTAAAGTAAACTAGCTCTTCTTACCCGGGTCAAACTGGAGATCCAGATGTTATGCGCACTAATGACAATTCAATACAGTTGTGCTGGCCTGAAAAGTTAGAGCCAGACTCAGCCGCCCTAATGCTCAAAGTAATAGTTCTGGGTATGCTCTTGGGTTCATTCCTATCCTTCCCTTCCCTTCACGAAATAAGGACAGTGGTAAGGGAACAAAGTTCCCACTGTACATACTCAGTGCACACTTAGGAAGGTTAGGACAGGATGTGACGTAACAGTCAGAGCTGCTGACTTTGGGACTGAGTAACCATGTTTGAGTCCTGGCTCAACATCCTGTGCTTCTGGGGAAATCACTTAATCTCCCTGTGCCTAAAAAAAATAATATGTCCTTGTTTAATGTAACTGGTGCTCATGGAAACGCTCCAATACCTTCGGGTCGAGTTTGTGCTATATAAAAATACAAAAAAAAGGATTTAATGTTATTACAGACATCTCCGCGTTCCCCAGATCGATAGTCATGGAGCGTATACTTTGTTGCAGTAACATTTATAATTGCTTCAACAAAACAATCATTCTCAGCCTGTGAAGTATATAAAATCAGGTTCCTTTGGATGCAACAGGGGAACAACATTGAAGACACATGCTGAAGGTGCCCCTTGACTTTGAACAATTTGGCAATAAAACGTCATACTGCAAACAAACGGATGTAGGTCTCTCAATTTAATAGCTTCTGGCTCTTGAACACTCATATCAATGGTCGAGAAAATGTCAAAATCAATTAAATGTCGGAAGAATTATACATTTTCATTGTTGGAATTATCCTAAACTGACACATAGCTTAGAATACATCAAACACATAATGCCTGCTGGGTGACCCAGATTGTACATTGAAAGTGTGCCATATTTGACTGACTTTCAACCCTTTGCTGTATTCTTAACTACCTCATCCTCTATGACCACCAAGGACCTGTACTCAAGCGGATCAAACCTGAATGGTATGGTGGTATCCCACCTAGAAACTCTAATTGTTTACAATTTAAGTGAATTTCCGCAAAACCATCCAAGTCCATCTTATATAATGTTCCCTCTGCTCCTGGTAGTTCCCTGAAGAAGTTCAAATCCGAGTAGGTGAACTTTGTTAATGCCTGTGTGTTACGACCACTCCAAAAAACTACTATGGCAATTGCTGCATACTTTATGATTTAAATCTTTTATTGGCATTTTCGAAAATATCAAACAAGTACAGCAGCAGGTTTTAGTCATCAGTGACATAGAACCACTGAGGGGCAATACAAAACATAATTCCGTGCTGAGATTGATTCAAAAACAAAATGGAAGAAGGGACTCCACAAAACTCTACCCCTCAACTATCCACTCACCCTCATGTGATACCAAAACCATTGTGTGGATGTGAATACGCTCAGTGCTACGTATGCTTCTCCGGCTGGGGGACCTCTAGTAGACGCAGGAGTCTGAGGTATTTGGGACATGTCAGCTCGTGGAATTCCTGCGATAGTAGAGACACAAATGGTCCCCACAGCTCCAGACAACCGGCCCCTTTCCCTGCCAGGGACATGGAAATCTTCTCCATTCCCAGAATGCGCCATACCCTGTGCATACAATTTGTGTGCATGGGAATTAACGCTGTGCTCCAGTGGACTAAAATGGCCCGGGCCGCCGCCCTCAGCGCCATTCCTATTTGCTGGCCACGGGTAGATTTTAAGGGATATGTTAATGGGTTTGGGAGTCCCCGCAGCATGTAGGTTGGGAATTGTGGTAGCTGTGTATCAAGATGTTTGTTTATCTCGTCTATGTACTGTGTCCAGTATTGCTGGATCCACGGACAGTCCCACAGTATATGTGTCAATGACCCTTGGCCTCCGCATCTCCGCCAGCAGCTGTCACTTTGTGTTGGTTTAATTTTATGTATCCTGACCGGAGTGTAATACCAGTGTGTTGTGATTTTGGTCAGTGTCTCTGTGAGGGACTTACTATGTGCAGTGTGGCCGGCCCTATAGGCTATGCCCTCCCAGTCTTTAGCGCTCAGGGATCGCCGCAGTTCCTCCTCCCACCGTGCCCGCCCCGCATGAAATGTATGAACCTGAGTTTGGAGTAAGATAGCATCTAGCTCTGAGATCATGCCCTTATCCGTCGATTTGGCCTAAAGCCATCTCTCGTTCTGAGTTAAGTGGCGTTGTGCGTTAGCGCAGTTTGAGGGGTGTGTGTGTGATCCAATGTCTTAATTGGAAGTAATGAAATCATTCTGATTCTGGGAGCCTAAAATCTTTGCTCATTTGCGGGAAAGAGTGTAAGCCCTCCGAATCAGAAGTGGCCGATGGAGCGACATGCTGATGCTTTCCAGGTTGCAAACCCTGTCTTCATGGTAACCCGGGTGAAGTCCAGGTTCTTGAAGAGGGGTGTCGGCGGGAATGGAGTAGTAGTCAGTCCCATTTTAGTGCTAGTGCCGTCCCAGGCCATTATCGTTGTCCGGGTTATTGGGGACAGATACAGGCCCATGGGCCTTTGTGCTTTGGTAAGAAACGGAATCTTCCAGATTGCTGTGCCTGAGATGGCTCTATCCTGAAAGAGCCAGTGCTTCTCGGACTATGGCCGACTCCAGTCCACCAAGTGTCGCAGCTGCGCCGCTTTGAAGTAGAGTTGTAGGTCAAGGATGCCCATGCCTCCGCTTCAGGAGGGAGATAACTAAGGGAGCGATTCATGCCCGGCTTCCGTCCCTGCCAAATAAACTGCGCTAATTCTGACTGGAGTCTAGCGATCTTACCTCTCGGGGGAGTCCGGGGCACGGTCTGAAAGAGATACAGTATCTTAGGAAGGGTCGTAATTTGCAAGCTGCTATCCGTCCCAGCCAAGAAATATGTAGGTGCTTCCACCTCCTTAGATCACTCCGAATGTGTTGGAAAAGCACCTTGTAGTTGCTATCTACTGCTGCTTGTATCATGGAGGCTAGGTTGATCCCCAGACACAGGATTGTCTCTGAGGCCCACAAGATAGGGAACTGGGTCGTGAGAAGGTCTACTGTTACTTGGGGTACAGAGAGATTGAGAGCTTGAGATTTGTTTATGTTTATCTGGAACCCCGATACCGCCCGAAAGCCCTCAGTTCTCCCATAAAGGCCGGCAGGGAGATAACCGGGTGCCCCAGTGATGGCACAATATCATCAGCATAGAGACAGTTGGAGTGCCTGTCACCTCCAAATGGTACACCAGTAATATCTGGGTGGTCTCAAATCCTCTAGGCCATGGGCTCCATATAAAGAGTAAATAACAGCGGGGACAGTGGGCAACCCTGTCAGGTGCCTCTATGTATTGGAAATGGAGGAGAAGTGAAGCCATTAAGCCGGTCGGTCGCTGTAGGGGCTTGGTAGCAGTTTAGAATATGGGTCCTGCATCTGTCCCCGAACCCGAAGTATTTTAGAACTTGTTCGAGATATGGTCAATGTACCCAGTCAAAGGCCTTCCCGGCATCGACCGCTAAGAGCATGTATTCCTCTTGGACCCTGTTCGATTTTTCTATAATGTGTAGCGCTCTCTTGGTGTTGTCACTAGTCTGTCTGCATGGGATAAAGCCTTCTTGATCCGGGTCTATTAAAAAGGGAGATATGTGTTGATCCTGTGAGCTAGAATACTTGTGTTTAATTTAAGGTCTATATTCAAACAGGAGATGGGCCTGTTGGAGCTGCAGCGCTGATTATATTTCCCCGGTTTGGGTAAAACTATTATAGAGATCTTGTGCATTTAGGCTGAGATAGTCCCATATTCTGAAAATTAATTGTAAAGTCTTGTTAGGATAGGTGCTAGTGTTGAACAGAACGACTTGCAGAAGGTCACTAAACACCCGTCCGGGCCCGGCGCCTTTGCGAGTTTAAGGTGCGCAATATGACCTCGTCAATGTGGATATCCTCATCCAGGGACTCCGCTGGATATGGGGTGAGAGTTGAGGTTTTAGCCTCCTTCAGATATTGAGATCCGGCCTCTGCATCCAAATGTTGGTAATTATATAAGTGCGCGTAGAAGTCCTTGAAGACATTCGCTATATTTGGACCGATCAGAGACCAGGTACCCCTTGGTGGAATAGATCTCTGAGATGCCCTATTCTTGTCCTTTAGCGCTCAATGTGTTAGCCAGGCGACGGCCGCACTGGCCATTATATGAGTGTCTTAGGCGGAGTGCTGAATATTCCACCCTGACTGTGTCTAATGCTGCCAATTGAGTGCACATGTTAGTTAATTGACGCCAAACCCTTAGGGCTCCTGTGCGCTAGTGTTTGCGTTCACACTCCACTGTCCATTTGGTAAGGGCCTCTCTCTTTTCCCTGCTTGTCTTGTCTGCTGAAGCTATGGCAATGAATTCCCCTCTAAGGACTACTTTAAGTGCCTCCCACAAGACTGCGGGTGATGTCTCGGGGATATCGTTGGGTGTAAGGTAATCTTTGAGTGAATGCTGGATTTGTTTTATAACCTCTTTGATATATAACATAGATTCCCTTAAGCGCCAAGACCTAGGGAGAAGAGTAGTATGGGGGAGAGACAGCGAGAGTTCAACCGCACCGTGGTCAGACAGCGCGTCAGTATGCATATCAACATCTTTCGTAAATGAGAGGATTTCCCGAGTTCCCAAGAAGTAATCAAACCTGGTGTATGTTTTATGTGCACTAGAACAGTATGAGAATGCTTTGGACTGTAGATGTTTAGCCCTCCATAAATCCACCACCCCAGCTCTCGTAGTCACGCCTGCCCTTCAGTTGACAGAGCCCCGACTGGCCGTATCTCTGTGCTGATCTGGCCAATGGATGATCAAATACTAAATTGAGGTCCCCTCCTAGTAGCATTAACTGGTCCCCAGTTCCCAGCGCCCTCTCCAGAGCCTCATGCAAGAACCCCTCCTATTTCTCATTGGGAGCATAGATTGAACCAATCACGAATGACCTCCCCGCTACGGAGAACCTATATAATAGAAGTCGACCCTCAATCTCATCAACCTTCTGTTCGACAACTCCTCGAAAGGATCTGGCCACCAAGATAGCAACCCCAGCTGATTTGGAAGGGGCAGACGAGAAGAATTGCTGTGGGAAGACCCTTGCTTTCCATCTGTGGCAATCTCCAGAGAGGAGATGCGTTTCCTGTAGCAGGCATATATCTTCCCGAGGGGACTCAAGGTAATTGAGTATTGCCCGCCTTTTAATCGGATTGTTAAGCCCCCTTACATTGAGTTTGAGAATTTGGATTGTGTTTCCTGTCATACGGCAGGAGATGGGCTTCCGCTCTGCACAACCTAATCCCTTCCCATCCCCTCCCGGGAGCAGGATGAGCTGTGTAATGCATGCTATCGGTCCAGTGTAAAGCAAAAGAGGAGCCCCTTTGTGGGTGAGTGTGGGCATCAAACAATTCCCTCCCAAAACTAATAAGAAAAAGTGAAAGTTCAGTCTTATGTATAGTTATGTGGCCCGGCAAAGCCACATGGTGAGTTCAATTGGGGAATTAAGATGGCCCCCGCTTTCCGCCACTCATTTGTCTGTATGCGAAGCGGGAGCGCAAGGCGGAGGAGATCCTCATTTGCGTCCTACCTCCTTCGCCCCTAAAGATCAATGACCACAGAGGGGCCTGGGTCGTTGGCTGTGACTCTATCCTCTTTGGAAGTGGGATAGATAAAGTGATTGTATTGATAGTTATGGATGTCAGTATTAGGGGTTCAAGGGTGCTGGAGGGAGGTGGGGGGGCTCCGGGGTGGGATGTGCTGAGTAATGATGACATGCTTGTTATTTGGTTATGCACTGAAAAATCTAATAAAAATATAAAAAATAAAAAGATCAATGACCACAGTGCTTGCCCCCGGCCTGTGGTGTTACAGTGGACCGTGCCTCTCACACCTCTTTGCGGCTGACACTACGTCTCCCCCAGGTCCGCTGGGCAAGTGTGCCCGGTTCGGGCCGATCTGCTCGCCGAGATTGGGTAGAGATGGGGGGCCTGATCTCGAGAGGGCCGTTGCAGCTTCATTCCTCCCCCCACACCAGGGGAATCTATTCGCCCGCTGCTTCCTGCCTCGACAAACCTCACGGGCCTCGCACCCAGCTCAGTGCCGATTCTCCCACTGTGAGTGTGCGGTGGAGGGGGGGTGTGGAGCCGCGGGTATTCTCACACGCGGCCTACTCCTCCATCTTTAGTTCTAGGGCCACTGCACCAGCACCACCCGGGTACCAAGCATGGGTGCGCGTGCCGCGGCCTCTGCACTGTTTCTCCTCCGTCGCTGAAGACAACTCTCATTGGGCACCTAACAGCGTGCTGATTCAGGATCCCGCAGCCTCCCGAAGTTCTAGAGGCGCTGCAAATCGCTCCGGTGCGGATTGGACCCGGGAAGCGATATTTAGGGCGGCGGCAGGCAGGAGAGTTGTCACGGTACATCCAACCTCGGCGCCATCTTGGCCACGCCCCTTGCCGCATAATTGACATTTATTACTCCCTTACTCTAAATCAAATTATTCTGAAAATTATGTATACCACAGCTAATATGTCCTCTATCAAATTACAGGACTACTTATCATACTAAAGGCAAGCACCTGCCTACCTGACTAAAAATGGATTAATTTATGTGGCCAACACTGCACCAGGCGTTGGTGAAGATCTGGATTCATATCCCTTCATACATCAGGTCTAGCCTTTTCTGGTGTACTTCCTAACATTGCCAAAGAAACACCTTTTAAGGAGCAGTTCCTCACCTGTAAGGGCTTGGTCTGATAACAATGTATTATTAAAACGCCAATGGGCTTGTTTAGAGGTGTTGAGGGACATTTCAAAAGAAGACATAACAGGGGCATGATCGGAGATAAAAATAGAACTTATTTCTGATGATTTATTAGAGGGGAGTAATGATTTGGAAACCAAAATATAATCAATACGGGACACAGCGTGATGTACATTGGAGAAAGATGTGAATTCATATATATCAGGATTACAAATTTTCCATACATCAACGAATGGACTTTCTATCAGTAAACGGGTCTAACTAGTCATTAAAATCACCAGCAATAATCATATTGAGTTTAGAAATAGAAGAAATTATCATTTTAACATTATGCCAAAATTCAGGTTCTCATTTAGCAGGACCATAAATATTAAAGAACGTGACTTGCTTTTGAAATATAATGGATTCCACCAAAACCCATCGTCTATTCGTGTCACATTCAGTTGATAACATTTGAATATTCAACGACTTGTGAAATAGAATGGCAACACCACCTTAAATGTTAACAGCTGGAGAAAAAATAACCTGGTTTACCCAACGACGTTTAAGTGATTTAACATATTTACAATGCGTTTTCTGTATGAAAAGCAACACGTGTATTACATTTAGAGAGATGGGAAAGTACCTTTTAATGCTTGACGGGATGACCTAGACCACGAACATTCCACGAGACAATATTAAACATGTTGCGGGATGAGGGAAAATATACGGGAACAGGCCCAATGGGCTGCAGGACCAATAGGAAAGACAAAAGGACACCATTTATCAACCGTGAAATAATATAAGTAGATAGTTATAAGAGGAGTAAAGAAACAAATAAAGAGAACACTTATGTGAGAACAAGAATGGTAAGGGAGGAGGTGGGAAGCAAAAAAGTCTGAGAAGAGACGGTGAGGGTAAAGAGGGAAGAAATAACAAAAAGAAAAATGGACGACAGATCAAGGGTAAAAGTCCAGATCTGCATTGAAAGGGTTAAAGAATAAGCGAAGGGCATGTTTATGCCGACAGCACGAACGACAACAGAGAAAAGAACTAAGAAAATGCAAAACAAGGACACCAGTTCTAGATATAGAGAGACATATAATTGGAGCAGAAGTATAAACAATCTGTGGAAAAACCTAAGTATATTTGAGAAAGAAAAAAATATATATATATAAATCAGGCATTAGTCTCCATATTGTGATTTGAAATATTACGCAGAACAGTTTTCAATTTAGCCGGGTCGTCGAAAGAATGTGATGTGCCTTCATGGGTGATCTTACAGAGACATTGATGTAGAATACCATATTGAATGTTCAAATGTCTCATCTGTGGACGAAGATTTAGGAATTCCTTTTGCCAGGCATTGGCTGCGTGGGACACATCCTGTGAGATAAAAAGATTATGACCAGACCAAATAAGGCGTATTTTTACTTTAGAAGCCTTCAATACACGTATCGGGTCTGTAAATTCCAAAAAGATTATTATGATACCACATGGCTTAGCTCAATCAGGTTGAAGGCGTCCCACGCGGTGGTCATGCTGAATGTTAAGAGGGGGAGTAGCTTGAAGATCCAGAAGATCCGGAAGAAATTTCTTCAGGAAGTTCAGCACCCTTCATATTCTCAGTAAGACCATAAAGGCAACAAAGAATATTTTGTATGTTTCGGTTTTCAAGGTCTTTGATGTGTAGTTTAAGCTTCTGGATTTCCTGTTCCAACATTGGTATTCCAAATCCAACATCTTCCCCTCTATAACAATCAGTTGATCCTCAATTTGTTGCAATTTTCCATAAGTTGCACACATAAATGGCTGAAGTCCACAAACTTCATCTAAGATAGAATCTAAGAGAGGATTATGGAAGGATAAAATAGGAGATGGAGGGTCATTCTTCGCTCTTTTTGGTCTAATACCTGAAGAAGACGGTTTAGAGGGAGTGTGCAAATCGCTGATCCTCTTGCAATAATGAGCTGAACGTTGTGAAAGGATTTGAAAGGAACAAGACTGGCCCATACACCAGGGAGGATCGTATCAGCTCAAACTGCTCAATGAAAACCATATATAAAGAAATATTCAGAAGAAAAATGGGAGGTCACATGAACTAGCTTTCCCCGACGCGGACATACCTGTAAAAAGTTAATAGGCATCATAAAAAAGGGCCACAGTGGTTTTCCAGCAGTCAGAACAGTTAAATATGCAGACCCAGGTGACAGATAAAGAAAGTCATTTGCAAGGATACATGTTTGGAAAGGTAGTTTTCCACTGAGTGAGCAACAACAGCTAGAAAAAACGAATTCAGCACCGTACCTGCCAGGTCTGAGGTGAGCACTATAAATAATGTCCAGAAATGAGAAATCACCAAATTATAGGAGTGAATGTGATAGCAAAATAGAATGAGGATTTTTCAAAGCGAGCGACGCGACCTAAAATGGCGGTTGCTCGCGTCAGGATGAGAGGAATCACCGCCGCAGCACAGGGGTCGTAAAGCACACCTTCATTGTGCAGAACGTCAAGCGGAGTCACCGCCAATGACGAGGAATCGTCAACTACATCCGAACAGGGTGAATGCGGTGCAGAAGAGGCCACAAACCCGGAAAAGCTCTGTAGCCATTCTGGAGCTCAGGGGACAGCCGCTATCTTGCCCCTGCGCCGAAACCACACCCCCTTGTTTTAAATTTTAAACTGCAGGTGGAGACAGTCATTACAGCGTCCTTCACAGGCCTTTTGAAAGTGGTAGAAAGGAATTCATTGAGCAGTAGGCAGTATCCTTCCACATACATTGATAGGGTTGCCAGTATGGTAAAACTCAAAATATTTACTTAGTGTTTAGGATTAGGGAGAAAACATAGCATTAGATCCATTTGACCTTAGGGATCTCTTTTCAAACCTATAAAACTGATGGGGTTTTCAGGCTTTTGGATTGGCTTGCCCTCCTATTGTAAGACAGAGACCATTGTGGCCAACTCCCTTCCCTCAAGCGTGAACACAAAACCCTCTGCTATCTTATGCTATGCCGATGCTTATATCTGTTGAGTGTTCTGATATCATATGAAAAACTGCCTGAAATAAAACAACTTGTTTCAACATTAAACTAGACAAAAACTGTTAAACCCTGCCTCTCATGTCCATTTGAATTACAGGTCACTTGCTGTTGGAAGTGGTAGCATGCTGTGCCGTATGGGGAGTGTGGTTGCCCCATTTTGCGTTTACTTGATGGATGTGTGGATCTTTTTCCCACAGGTAAAAATCGGTCTCATGAATGTCTCTTTCCTATCATTGAGATGCTTAGATTGTCTGCTTCCTCGTATAGGAAAATAAAAGAATTCTCCATGTTATGGCAGCTTTTTTTGAAAGCTTTGTTTTGCATGATTGCATAACTATGCAGACCAGACCCAAGAATAATAAAATGAAAAAACACTTACCTGATTACAGCCGCAGCTTCTTCTCTGTCTTCTTCTCTTCCTGGACCCCGGCAGCACACAGGCTCCTCTAAGCCAATCACAACGCTTCTGTCACCAGCATGACAGAAGCATTGTGATTGGTCTGAGTGGCCTGTTTGGCTGCTCATGCAGTGCTTGGGAGCCTTGGGACTGTTCTCTGCCCGGTTGTGAAATACAGCCAGGTGGAGAAATGCTCATTCTGCATGACTGTTTGGCCGGCCCATGACGGCTGGCCAAACTGTCATGAGCACTTATGGTGCACAAATTACTCCTCCTTGTGACCCCAGCCCTGACCCGTCCCGTCCTAACATAGCCCGTTAGCCGTTATGAAAATTAAAATGATAATTAAGTTATTATCATTTTATTTTCCTTGTTCCACTGCTCTGAGAGCAGTGGGACGACGCTCATCCACTTTAACAGATGAACCAATGCTGGCATGAGGTTTTGTGTTTGGGTATTTCCAGAATGATTACTTTGCTCATGGGGTGCCTTATGCTGTTGGATGACTTGAGAAGATTGGCCATGTAAGGTGCTATCTTTGTTCTTTTTATCTTCAGCAAATATCAGGCTATCCTATCATTTCTCACAACCCCTTACACCTCCAAGACCTAACCTTTTTTTTAAATAATTTATTTAGTGGCATTTTTGACAATACACATACAGCTTCATATTATCAAATTTGAAAAGCCTGAATATAATGTTATCCCAGATGAGTGGGTAAATAAGAAAAAAAAATACAAAAAGGAATGTTGATTAAACCGGACAGGAGATTACCCCATAGCACCCAACACCATTATGCAAACAATGGAGAGGGATCCGGATTTCGCGAAGAACACAACTCAATAAGTGCCCAAACACTGCACCTCCCAGAGCCCACGACAGGCCGCCTGCAGGCAGCAAATCTTACTATCCAACTAAAAGATTTGGGCTAATCTGAGTTCACCTTTACATGTGCTTCTATTTCCTGCGAAGTGTCAGCTCCTACTCGAGTGGGAGAAGTTGGGGCGGCATCTTGTAGTGTTTTTAACCAATTCAAGGATGGACCCCATATGTCTTTCGGTCTGGAGGCGGCAGGCATCAGCTCCCAGAAAATCGACAGCTGAGTATGGCTAAAGGTGACGTCCTGTATCCAAGCCTTCCACGTGGGCGGTTTCTTTTCCCCCAATGGATCAACAACCTATGCTTAGCCATTAAGAGTAGCAGGGCATATAGCTTATGGTGCTCGGCCTTAGTGTCCTTACCGTAACCTAGGAGTCCTATGTTCGGTTGTGGTTCAGTGGGCGTCCCTGGTATTGCATGAATTGTGCTGAATATGGTAGCCCAGACGGAGGCTATGAGAGGACAATACCAAGCCATATGTAAAAATGTGGCGGGGAAGTATCCACATCTCCAACATCTAGAATCTGATCTCAGTCCCATGCGGTGTAGCTGGGTAGGTGTTCTATAGAACCTATGTAAGTATTTAAAGTGTATTAATGGCAGTTTGTAATTGGGTAAATGTAATTGGAGTTGGCTGCACAGAAAACCCATTTTTCGTCTGTCACCTGATCGTCCAGCTCTTCATTTCATTCTCGCTGGGCTTTAGGTATGATCAAGGGTGCATGGTTTGCATAGAGCAGTACATCCTTGTTATTAGTCTACAGGAACCCACCGAGTTTTTCAACTTCTCAAGCACTGGTAGTTGTTCCAGGGGATTAGGAAATGTAGTGTGTAGTTGCCTACAAGTGCCCTTGATCTTAAAATAAAGAAAAAACGCCGGAAACTCCTTCGGGGTCTCTAATAAATTCTGGTGGGGTGCAGAACATGCCATTAGGGTACAGGTCCGCGAACACTTCAAACCCCATGGATTTGGTCAATGCCACATTACCATCGTCAGCCATGGCTGGAAGTTGAGGATTGTGAGGTAAGGGAGCGGATGGGGAGTATAGTATCTCCAAACCAGCTCTGAGATGTAACCTTTCCGATGCCCACCGCAGAGTTTCGACTGTATCTATTCCATCTCTGGGTCTGCAATATTTTTTATACATGGCCACCTGGTGGGGAATGGGGGCTGCCATGTCTGCCTCGACAGCCAATTGGTGCTGAAATGGGACAGGGTGTACCCAGAAGTGCAAGAACTGCGCCTAGGCACAGTACGCGTATAGCGGCATGTCTGAAGCCCCCCCTGAGTAAGGGGAAGAGTAAGTATCTACCAATTGATGCAAGCTTGCTTCTCCGCCCAGACAAGGAAAATCATAAGAGACCAGAGGGTGTTAAAAAATGCATGGGTCAGCGATATTGGTATATTAATAAATAAATATAAAAATGTTGGTAACACAACCATTTTCGTGATGGCTATTCTGCCAGCAATAGAGAGCGGCAATTTGACCCAGACCTCTATTTTCCCTTCGAGCCAGGTGACTGCATGGCCATAATTCAAATTCCAAAGCTCTTGCATATCTCGGCTTAACTAAATCCCTAAATACTTTACTGGTCCATCTGCCCACTTCAACGTGTAGTCCTGTTCAAAGGGCTTAATGGCCGGTGTGAGGGGAAATAGGGTCGACCTGGACCAGTTTATAAATATGCCTGAGAGGCCACCAAATTAAGTGAGCTCTCTAAGCAGTGGAGCTAGATTTACCTCCTGGTTGTTTACGTATAACGTCATGTCGTCTGCATATAACGAGATCAGTGGCCCTCTGGTACTAAACCCCAATCCCCTGGCGGCATGGTGTTGCCAAATTCTGGCCGCTATTGGCTCCATTGCTATAGCGTAACTAACAACAAGGAGCTTAGAGGGAACAGTGGTCATAGGTCGCCCTCCACTCAATTTATGTATTCACAAAAAAGACCTAGACCACAAAGGCATCCATAAATTAATCACTTAATGATGTACCACCTCATGCAAAACTTTTGAAAATAACTCCTCTATTTTAATTAGTGAGGTAGGAGGTACATCTATATTATGCCATGTTTAAAAGAATATGCCCAATCCCTTGAAAAATGTGATGACAGTTGTGAAGCAACAAATAACACACACCTATGTGCCAAATTCAGGTAGATAGAAAAAAGTGTGTGTGAGCGAGATGGCGCCTCACGGGCGCACCACCAACGGGAACCTGGCAGGTACTCACCAGGATTGTCCTGATCTCATCATTGGCACCATCAAGCTCAAAAGAAAGAAATGTGTCCAAGAACAAACAAAACAGTGTTTGTGAGAATGTGCAGTGTATAGAAACCACGAACAACACAGATCGTGTCAAACAACGAACATATAAAAACCACCAACAACACGGAACTTAGCTTTATTCTGTCACTTTCGTGTTGGTTGCGGGATCTTAAAAAAGTGAGAATGGCTAATACCTATCTAGCCACACTCCACTTGCCGACATGTTTCATTGCCAACTCAAATTTAGGCAATTTCTTCAGGGCGTCACAAATCTTTAGGCCACTGCATTGGACATGCGTTATCTTCACAACTGAAATAAACATGTAAAAACACATAGTTGTCATCCTTCCAAATAAAAAAGCCAAAAGGAAAGGCTTAAAGTATGAGTGATCCTAAACCACACATAATAACCCAATATTTACCCTCAGTCGACCACCATGGCGCATACCAATCGAGAGGTCCGAACCCTCATGGGTTTCTGAGTGACTCCAGGTGTTAGTCACTTTTCCTTCGATAATTTTTACTGTGGAGAATAGAACATGTATAGTTTATATGTATCTAGTCTAATTTATCACTTTAGTTTGTTGTAGGTCCTTCCAACACCCTTTTTCCTATAGTATGCCACTGTGCCAATATCGATGTTTAAAGAAAAAGGAACCTTTACATGTCACTATTTATTGCACTTCCAATGTCATAAGCCCGTACAGTAGATGTATATTTAGAAGTTGGAGGACACTTTAATTGTCAGCCGGATCGATTAAAGTGATATCTATCGGCCTTCAACCACTTAACAGCGTTTCCGATTCGTCACAGCACATAAAGGCTATGTTGTATTTTCAAGGCAAGATAAGCGTTTTTTAACAATAGTGCAGTTGTCAACAATTAAAAATATTGATGTTTATCTATCACAATTTTGTGGCAAAATAGTTCTATTTACAAGAAAGTTTTTTTTTTCCAAAGACGAAAAATATGATGTTGAACAACAACTTCTATTACAGCACCTAAATACAACGAAGTTGTTCACAAATCTTTCGGTCCAAACATTTTAAAATTGGTAAAGGATACAAATATCACTGTGTGCACTAACAAGTTACATTTTAAGGAGCCTGTATCATGGTTGGGAAGGAATATAAAGTGTATCCCACAGATACATAGTACATTCAGAAGTGGGGACCACTCCCTTGTACCAAGGGCCACGCATGTATAGGGTCAAAAGTAGTGGTAACTGTATCTCAATGTGTATGTACACAAGTACCCACATATTGCCTGATCTCCGCATGTGTGGGGCTTATTGCACTTTGTTCCATTCAAGGAGTTCATTGAGCCCTACCCTTTCACATTTTCTTGATAAATCCATTTGGCCTCCTTGGTGGTGAGCAGCCGCTCTACCGTGCTGGAGTCTCCTGTCACTTTTTCTAACACCACCCACTTAAAAGAGTGTTTATTAGTGTGGCAGTGTTGAACCAATTTGGTGGTTAGTTTCCCTAACCTTATTGTGCTGAGATGTTCTTGTATCCGCGTTTTTATCTTGCGTGTGGTGAGTCCAATGTATTGTAAACCACATTCACACTCAAGCCTGTATACCACATTTGTGGTATTACAATTGCTGAAATGGGTTAAAAACCATTCTTTGCCTGATTGCAGTGTAACACTTGTCACCTTAGATGTTAATGGACAAACAGAACAACCACTGCAGGGAAAATGTCCATTTGGGACTGTACTGTTTTTGGTGGCATTGCAGACTTTTGTCCTAGTATGAACAAGCTTGTCTTTTAGATTGCTTGAACGCTTGAAAGCAAACCTAGGCGGTAGCATTTTAAAATCCCCGCTTGACAATAAGGACCAATGCTTACGTATGGATTGCCTTATTTTCCTTGCCAATGGATCAAAAGTCATTACCACTGGGAGACAGTCACTCTTCTCTTTTTGGTTAACCTCAAGCAGAGCACTCCTAGGTGTATTGAGTGCTCTTTTCTTGGCTTGCTTAATAATCTTCACAGGGTAATTCCTTTTTTCAAATTTCTCACATAGAACTTGTGCCTGCTCATTATACATGTCCGTGGTCGAACAGTTTCTACGGTATCTAAGAAACAGCCCCACCGGCAGGTTATCTCCTAGGGCCCTGGGATGGTATGAATCGTATGCCAGTAAAGAGTTCCTGTCGGTGGGTTTATGATGGACGCAAGTAAGGAGGCCACCATCCTTGGCTGTGATGTCTAAGTCTAAATACACTGCTGATTCCCGACTGTGAGACCACGTGAAACGAAGGCTTTGATCTTGCACATTCAGCCAGTTAATAAATTCAAGGAGTCTGGGTTCACCTTCGGTCCAGATACAGAGCACGTCGTCTATATATCTCCTCCAGATACGCACATGGTCTCTGAAGGGATTGGTGGAGGGATAGACGACGTGCTCCTCGAACTGGCCTACATATATACAGGCCAGACTGGGCGCCATGGTAGCCCCCATGGAAGTCCCTGTAATCTGTAGAAACATCTTGTCCTTATAGCTAAAAAAGTTTCTAGTGAGGGCTAATTCAATGCACTGCAAAACAAAAGTTTGAGGTGCATCATAGAACCATTCCTGCGACCTCAGGGCGCGCGCTGCTGCACTAGCGTGGCGTCCTGGGGAATGCAGGAATACAGGGACTCGATGTCTATGGTTACCAATATCTCTGTAGATGAATCAAAGGGCATATCCTTGATGACATTTAAGATTTCCATGGTATCCTTAACAAAGGATTTCTGTGTAACCTCAGATTCGCGCAGGAAATAGTCCGCAAATTGCATCCATTGCTATAGCGAACAATAGCGGGGACAAGATGCACCCTTGTCATGTCCCTCGAGAGATAGCAAAGTGGTCTGAGATCATACCATTCATACGTAGTTGTGCCGACGGCCTGGTGTACAACAGTTCAATTAAAGCAATGAAGTTTGGACTGAAGCCCATCCTTCCAAATACAGTGAACAAATTGGCCATTCCAACGCGTCAAATGCTTTCGTAGCATCCAGAAATGCCACGAGCGACTTGGTGTCAGGGTTTAGGTAATGCAGCACTTTGAAGAATGTGCGAAGATTGTGGGCTATGGATCTGTCAGGAATGAACACGGATTGATTGGGTCTTGCGATCAGGGGAAGTAGAGGTTGCAGCCTATTGGCCAATAATTTGGCATATATTTTAGCATGTATATTGATTAAGGATAGCGGCCTAAAAGAATCCATTTCCTGGTAGGGTTTCCCTGGTATTAACAGCGTTAATATTATTGCCTTGTGCATTGACGGGGGGAGCTCACCAGTATCCTGAGCTTCCTGAAATACCGCCAGCAAATACGACGCAAGCAGCTCCGCATATGCTTTATAGAATACAGTGGTTGATTGATCCAACCCAGGGGCTTTGTCCGCAGGCAGGCTACCAATCCCCTGTAGGACATCATGAAGAGAAAATGGCTTGTCCTGATATTCCCTATGTGCCCTTCTTAGCCAGAGCACCTCCAGAGAGTCAACGAACGGTTGAAGCCCCGTTGGTTCCGATCAATGTGTGGCAGTGTAGAGCTTAGTGTAGTATTTTGAAAATTCCCCTAGAACCTCCCTGGGGCCCCTAATGATAGCGGATTTGTGACCTACAATTTCATAAATATATGTGGCTGTATATGGAGTCCGCAACATGTTAGTTAGTGTTTTCCCAGGCCTGTCTTCCTCCCCATATCGCCTGGCCTGTGCGTGCTTATTCATAAATTTCACAGCTCGCAGAGCTTCTTCCTCAAACTCTGAAATGAGCTCACGTATAACGAGCAATGTTGTAGAGTCGTCTGTATCAAAATAGTGTGTTTCTAGTTCTCTGACACGAGATTCCAGAGTTGATAGCCTGCCTCCCATAGCCATGACCACCCCTGCATGTCGTGATATACACTTTCCCCTCACCACTACTTTAAATGCCTCCCACAGTGTGGCGTATATGGATACAGAACCTGTACTCTGTTCAAAATATTCTTCAATGTCCTTATGTATCTCCTCTCTAAAGGCTGAGTCCTGTAGAACATTCGAGGCCGGCCTCCAACTATACATCTAGGGAGGGGGGTATCTGGGATCATCACCTGTAGCAGGCACAGGGCGTGATCAGACAGCGTCCTGGGGTAGTGTGCCGTTAGAGGTCCAGGCAGGGATGTCACGCAACACCAGCCAGTAGTCCAACCTTGACCACGCCCCGTGATACGTTGACACAAACGTTCCCTCCAATAACCCTGGGTGTCTCACTTTCCAGATGTCTATCAACCCTTCGTCTTGTATCAGCTCCGTCAAGGCCTGGCAGGCGCAGGGGTGCTTAGTACAAGAGGTGCCCTTCCGGTCTAACGTGTCATTGAGCACTGCATTGAAATCTCCACCCCATAATATTGTGCTGCATCCTATGAGCTGAACTTTTGCCCATACATTCCGAAAGAATTCAGGACAGTCAGTATTTGGACCATAGACAGCAACTAGGGCCTTTTTTACTCCTCCCAACATACCACAGAGTAGTACATATCTACCTTCAGGGTCTAGTTGCGACTCCAACGTTTTCCAGTTTAGCCCTTGTCTTATCAGTATCACTACGCCCCTGGCATAATTTGAGTAAATAGAAGAGAAGGTGTGTCCCCAGTGCCTGTGGAGGAGCTTACCATGCGAGGTGCTGTTTAGGTGGGTCACCTGGATCATGCATACATCTATGCGATGTCTAGTTAAATAAGCATGTTTTAGTCTAGTTTTCCTTACAATCATTTAGCCCACGTATATTCCAAGTTAAAAATCTAATATGGGTTATGTCTCCTCTGTGAACTCATAACAGCCGAATGTACCTGGTGTTTGTGGCTGTAATCATGTGACTTGTATATGGCATTTTCCCAATTAAAACCCCGGTCCTCTAGGGTGCTCCTTACCATGGCTAACTGGTGTGTGGTCTGTTGTAGCATTGCGTGTAAAAGTGACTAAGTCACTTCTGTACAACTTACTAACAATAACATCCCCTTCCCACCCCCCACCCACACCAACCCCCCAATTATATTGTGCATTATACCCCCCTATGAAACATAACCAACAGTGTGTCCTAAGTCGAGACCTGATGACTAGAATTGGGATCTTTCCCCAGAGGTGTGGGGTCACTGGCACACAGCCCTGCTCGAAGGCAGGGTGGCCGAGGGATAAAGGCACCGTTGGCGCATTATTAACCTGAATTCACCATAACAATGACATACATAGTGTATATGAGGGCGATCTATCAAACCACTGAAGTAGTTGTGTCATATCTATTGCAGGTACTCAATGTCTATAACGTTAGTAAAGGATGACGTGATAACAAGTGTAAGTAGTTTTAAGTCTTTGTCGCTCAGATTCTTCTCTGGACTCTGTTGTCCTTTTGCAGTGTTGCACCTCTTTCCTCCCACTTGCTTTGCAAACTTAATTGCTGATTTAGTGTCTGTAAAATAGTTGGTGGTGACATCGTACGTGGCCTTCAGTTTTACAAGGTACAATAGCGCATATGGGATCTCCGCTTGTAGGAGTAAACGTTTGACTGGGGCGAATTCATGCCTTGCCACCTGTACCGATGGGGTAAAATCGGGAAAGAAGGAGACGGTGTTGCCTTTATATTAAACGGACCCCTTTTCCCTGGCCAGGTGAAGCACCGCATCTCGATCTCGGTAATTCAGCAACCGGACCAGGATTGGGCGTGGAGTGGCGCCCACAGGTGACCTAGGGCCCAGGGTACAGTGCGCACGTTCCACGATAAAGACTGATGACAGGTCGCCTCCGAACAAATCACTCAACAACTCCTCCACAAACATCTCCATTTTAGCAATGGCAGTCGTTTCAGGAATTCCCATTATCAATCAATCAATCAGAGCATTTGTATAGCGCACTACTCACCCGGAGGGTCTCAAGGCGCTGGGGGGGGGGGGTCCGCTACTGCTCGAATAGCCAGGTCTTGAGCTGCTTCCTGAAGGCGAGGTGGTCCTGGGTCAGGCGGAGGTGGGTCGGAAGGGAGTTCCAAGTCTTGGCGGCCAGGTAGGAGAAGGACCTTCCTCCTGTGGTGGCTCTTCGGATGCGGGGGACGGCGGCGAGGGCGTGGCTGGTCGATCGAAGCTGGCGCGTGGGAGCGTAGAAGTTGAGGCGGCTGTTGAGGTATCCTGGTCCTTGGTTGTGTAAGGCTTTGTGTGCGTGGGTGAGGAGCCGGAAGGTGATTCTCTTGTTGACCGGGAGCCAGTGCAGGTCTCTCAGGTGTCCGGAGATGTGGCTGCGGCGGGGGATGTCCAGGATGAGTCGTGCTGAGGTGTTCTGGATCCGCTGGAGTCTCTTCTGGAGTTTGGCGGTGGTTCCGGCGTAGAGGGAGTTGCCGTAGTCCAGACGGCTGGTGACGAGGGTCTGGGTGACCGTCTTCCTGGTCTCGGTGGGGATCCATCGGAAGATCTTGCGTAGCATTCGCAGGATGTGGAAGCACGACGAGGAGACGGCGTTGACTTGTCTGGTCATGGAGAAGGAGGAGTCCAGGATGAAGCCCAGGTTGCGTGCGTGGTCAGTTGGTTTGGGTGCGCTGCCCAGGGCGGGGGGCCACCAGGAGTCGTCCCAGGCGGAGGGTGAGGATCCCAGGATGAGGACTTCCGTCTTGTCTGAGTTCAGTTTCAGGCGGCTGTTCGACATCCATTTGGCTACTTCTGTCATCCCTTCGTGCAGGTTGGCTCTGGCGGTGGCGGGGTCGTTGGTGAGGGAGAGGATCAGCTGGGTGTCGTCGGCGTAGGAGATGATGTTCAGGTTGTGCTGGCGTGCGATGGCTGCGAGGGGGCTCATGTAGACGTTGAAGAGAGTTGGGCTGAGCGAGGAGCCTTGAGGGACGCCGCAGATGACTTCGGTGGCCTCCGATCTGAAAGGGGGAGGCGGACTCTCTGTGTCCTTCCGGTGAGGAAGGAGGTGATCCACTCCAGTGCCTTCTCCTGGATTCCGACGTTGCTGAGGCGCTGTACTAGGGTGCGGTGGCAGACAGTGTCGAAGGCCGCGGAGAGGTCCAGGAGGATGAGGGCCGCTGTTTCTCCGTTGTCGAGCAGGGCTCGGATGTCGTCTGTGGCTGCGATCAGGGCGGTCTCGGTGCTGTGGTTGGCCCGGAAGCCAGACTGTGAGAGGCCGAGGGAGCGGTTCGTCTCGAGGAAGGCGGCCAGTTGCTTGTTGACGGTCTTCTCGATGACTTTGGCCGGAAACGGGAGCAGCGAGATGGGGCGGTAATTCTTGAGGTCGGTAGGGTCTGCTGATGGTTTCTTGAGTAGAGCGCTGAGTTCGGCGTGCTTCCAGCTCTCCGGGAAGGTGGCGATGTCGAAGGAGGTGTTGATGATGTCCCGCAGGTGGGGTGCGATGACAGTGTCGGCCTTGTTGAAGACGTGGTGAGGGCAGGGGTCTGTCGGAGATCCGGAGTGGATGGAGTTCATCGTGCGGATGGTGTCTTCGGTGCTGATCGGGGTCCAGGCGCGGAGGGTGGTGGTGGGGGGCGGTGGTTCGGTCGTGGCGTGCGTCGGTTGAGTGCTGAAGCTGTTGTGTATGTCCGCGATCTTGTTGTGGAAGTAGGAGGCGAGGGAGTTGCAGAGGTCTTGCGAAGGGGTGATGTCGTTGTTTCCGGCGTTGGGGTTGGAGAGCTCTTTCACAATGTTACATTATGCGGACATTATTGCGTCTGGATCTGGCTTCTAAATCGTCATTTTTGGCTCTAATTAGGGTCAAGACCTTGTCCATTAGCAGCAACTGTTCCTTGGCCTCCACCTGGAAATCGTGGGCATACGATGAGCAATTTTCTAGTTGGTCCAGCCTGGTTTCATGCATGTCCACACGTTTCTTAACCTGGTCCAGTTTCGCAGTGAAGACATTGAGTTTGATATTGATTGTCTTAAGACAGGATCTCATTTCCAGCAGAAGAGCACGTAGATCTCCGCCATGTTCGTCGGTGTGCATTGTGGGGGTGTTATCACCCTCACCTTCAGTCCCAGAGTCTGTTAGGCGCATAGGTCTTCTGCTGTCAAATGACAACTTAGATTGTTTGGTGTCTGTTTTTCCCATTTCTGCGCTGGACTGGGCCAACGTAGTTATAATAACAGCAGACTGCCCTGCCATAGCAGTTCACTACAAGATGCACAGTCTGGGACTGGCCTGTATCACGTTGATAGGTATATCTTCTAAAGGCTGTCTGTGTTTTCAGCATTCAATTCTATTGCCTCCTTAACGCTGCAGGTGCGTAGTCGGGAGTGCACATTAGGTGATCAAAGGGAGCTGCTATTACAAACACTGTATGGAGTGCGGTTCCCCAGCACATGCTCCAATACCCCCTCCAGGCTTCTCAGCGCCTTGTTACCCATCTAGGACTCTCTTGTTATGCAGCTCTGTGCGGTAGTATGTTTATGCTGCTATGGTTGATGTTGTCATGTCTCTTTCGGTACTATCAGCCTTTTAACCTGGCGATCTGGTACCCAGAATGATGATAGTTTGTAATATTACCCAGGGCGTCCACATGCAGTTGTATCCCAAAAACCTTGTTCGGTAGGGGGGGTCAAAGGCCCAGCAGGAGACCTCCCGATGCGCGCAGCGGGGGCTCACCAAGAGGGGAGGCCAACGCCAAGTCCAGGACACAAAGCAAGCCATGCCGGTCCTCTCATCCCCTCGGCTCCCTCCTCTACCTCTTATTTTATTTATTTATTTATTTATTTACTTTTCTAGAGCGCACTGTTACCCGGAGGTGTCCTGGCGCTAGCAGAATGAGCTGGTGTGTGTGGATTGGTGCTTTAATGGGTGAAGAGCCAAGTCTTCAGTGCCTTTCTGAAGGATAAGAGATCGGGCAATTGTCTAATATAGAGGGGAAGCTTGTTCCGGGCTACTGCGGCTCCTAGGGAGAAGCTCCTGCCTCCCCATCTGGCTTTCTTAACTCTAGGGACCGAAACCAATGCCTGCTGACCAGATCTGAGAGATCTTGCCGGTTTGTACCAGAGGAATAGTTCCTTCATGCAACTGGGGCCCAGATCGTGCACTGCTTTAAAGACCACACAGAGTGCCTTGAAGGTAATTCGTTTCCGCACTGGCAACCAGTGAAGTTTTGCCAGGTCCTGAGCCACCGATACGAACTTAGGTGTATCTGTTATCAGGCGTACGGCGGCATTCTGTAAGGTCTGGAGTTTGTTTAATACGCTAACTTGAGCGTTCAGCATAAGGCTATTACAGTAGTCTAGCCGGGAAAGAATTAGACCGGTGACCACTGTTTTTCTGTGGTCTTCATCCAAGAATGGTAGCACTTTCCTAATTGTTTTAAGTACAAAGTGGGTGGAAGAGACCAGGGCATTGATCTGAGGTTTAAAAGATAATGTGTCATCCACCAGAATGCCGAGATTTTTCACCTTAGTCACTGGGGCGGGCAGAGTTCCCATTTCTTCAGGCCACCATCTCGGGGACCAAAAGTTATCTTTGGAGCCAAAGAGTAGCACTTCTGTCTTCGGGGAATTTAATTTAAGACAGTTTTGAGCCATCCAAACCCCCACTTCTCGCATGCAGCTTTTGAACCTATCCACAGTGCTATCTATGTCCCCCGGCAGCAGCGACCCCACTATCTGTGTATCGTCCACATAAGCTGTAAGATCGAAACCGAAGTTTCGAATTATCGGGGCTAGAGTAGAAACATAGACATTAAAAAGGGTCGGGCTCAAGGAGGAGCCCTGGGGTACTCCGCAAGGAAGTGTAAAGGGGCGTGATTCAAAATCCCCCAGTGTCACCGACTGAGTCCTGTTGGAAAGGAAGGCCTGCAGGATCTTCAGCGCCTTATCTTGAACTCGGCAGGCCCTCAACTGGTCCACCAACAACTTGTGATGGACCGTGTCGAAGGCCGCGGAAAGGCCCAGCAGGATCAGGGCGGCTCTACCTCCTCCGTCCACCACTCTTCTAATGTCTTCCACCGATTTAATTAAGGCAGATTCCGTGCTATGTTCTGCACGGAAACCATGTTGGGATGGGTCCAGATGTTGTCCTGTTCTCAAGAAGGTGCTTAACTGCGTATTTAAAAAGCCTTCCATGATTTTAGCTGAAAGGGGCAGTCTTGCAATAGGCCAATAATTGTTTAAGTCGGCTATGTCCAAGTTGTTTTTTTTAAGGAGAGTTAAGATGGAGGCTCGTTTCCATTTTGCGGGGAATTCCCCACTATCCAGCATGAGGTTAAGGAGGGGGGTGAGGCCAGCTGCAATAGTAACTGGCGCTAGTTTGGCGATAGCGGCAGGACAGGGATCATGGGGGGAGCCTGATTTTATCTTCTGAAGTCGGCTCATTACCGCTTTCTCACTGATTTGAGAGAAAAATGAAAGTTTTTCTAGGCCATTATCTGATTCCGTGTTATTAGTGGAAAGTTCCACCGGAGTTTTTATTTGACTGTCTAAAGGAGAAAAGATTTTTTCAACTTTTTCACGGAAAAAAGTAGCCAGCTTCTCACAAAGAGGAAGGCTGGGGGGTACCTCTATGGTCTTGGGGACTGCCAGAGAGGACACTGTTCGAAAAAGCTCCTTCAGGGCATTGCTGGCTTCTCTAACCTTCTTCGTAAAGAAGGCTCGTTTCGCTTGCTGGATCTTCTCTTTGTACGCTCTTTGCTCAGTGTTCAAGATTTATTTATCTGACTCGCTAAAAGTTGTCCGCCAGATTTTTTCCTTTTTTTTGCACACAATTTTATGGTCTCTGATCTCTTCAGAGAACCAGGGAGTGGAAGGAGTGGGCCGTGTGGGGAGAAAGGTTTTAGGGGGAGCCAGTTGTAAACATGCATCCTCAAGCCATCTCGTGTAGGCCTGGGTTGCTTGTTCCGTATTTCCTGAGAGTGGCTCCAAGGTTGACTTTAGTAAGCATTCCAGCTCATCTTGTTTTATGTCATTCCATTTCCTTATCTGTTGTGGGGCGGGTCTGGCCCTACATGATCTCACCGGTGGGGCTAAGACAAAGTTAAAATGGACTGCTGAATGATCTGACCAGGATATGGGCTGGACTGATAGTACATTAAGGCTCGGATGATTTGAAAAGATACCGTCCAGGGTGTGCCCTGCCTTATGGGTGGGACCGCTGACCAATTGCATCAGATCTACTCCCTGTAGCAGCTCAATAAGATCGCATGTGTAAATCGTAAATCTTAAATCATACGTTCTTATATAGCGCCTTTTCACCGTAAGGTCTCAAGGCGCTTGCTTTGGGAACCCGTCCTGGCCTTTCCCTGCGAGATTACCCCTACTGGGCATCCCCAAGGTGAAGACCAGGCATCCCATCGCGGTGGGGCCGTAGTGGAGATTAAGCAAGCTATTGCCCAGAGTTGCAGAGTGTGAACCCACGATTTGAGTAGGCACCGAGGTGAGAATTATCGAGTCCGTGGACATTTTGAGCTCAAGACCCTGCCGCGTCGGGGATTGAACGCTGGTCCCGGGTCTGACCTCTGCATCAGGGACTGCCTCCTCTAACCGGTGAGCCACACTTCTCCAGGTCCGAGCCGCATTCTAGGTGAAAATTAAAATCGCCTAGTAGAGTGAACGTTTGGGCGGTGGCAGCAGTTTCTAGTAATTTACCCAGAGCGAGAAAAAAAGGTGCTTTCGTCCCAGGGGGTCTATAGACTAAGCAGCCTCTGAAAGTTTGGTGGTCAGATAGGGTGAAATTAAAAAGAAGAGTCTCATCTGGACCTACGGGCCCCTGTTGGAAGGATCCTCTGAGTGAGTGATGGTAAATAATAGCTAGACCACCCCCTTTCTTTTTCTCTCTATTTTGGGTGAAGCAAACATAGTTCGGCGGGGTAGCAATCACTATGTCAGGGCCAGAAGCAGCATCGGTCCAGGACTCTATGATAAAAGCTATCATCACCCCAGCGTCCTGAATTAACTCTGCTACTTCCGTACTGTGTTTGACCAGGGATCTGGCATTGAGTAAAAGACACTTAACCGAAGAATGCCTTTTCCGGACTGGCTTTTCATTGTTGTCCCTGGGGGGTGCAGTTGGATCCCAGCTTAGTCTTGGCAAGATCTGTGAACAGTTAGGGCATATGTTAAGGGCCTTCCCAGTGCTGGCCCCAATTTCCAGAATAGAGCAGCCTGCTGAGTTTGATCCGCACCCCAAGGCTCTAAGAGCTTCGCTGGTGTAGGTAAAACTCGGGGTCGAGATGGTATCGACCGGAGTAGAGGTCCCGGCCCTAGGCGCGGACGGGTGCAGACGGGCTCGCCTTTGGCGAGCCTTCGGCGCGCCTATGGCGCGCCCGCTGCGCTCCCTGTATAGGTGTACCATTTTATGCACGTGGGGGCGGGAGGGGCAGAGCACTAGTCTGCTCGCCCAGCTCCTCAACAAAGATGGCGGGACCCACGGAGGCTTTCGCTCCGGTTCGAGCCCCCTAAGAGAAACTGTGCAAATACGCTATTTATTAAAAACAACCGCAATGAGGAGAAGAAAGCAGGTAAAATCTCCCAACAGTGTTTAAAAATCGATACTGGTCCCGGCTTCCGCCTCAAGACCGTAACTTCACACACTTTCAATCAGTGGAGGTGCAGATGACATCAGGGTTTTTATGCATGTGGGGGCGGGAGGGGCAGAGCACTAGTCTGCTCGCCCAGCTCCTCAACAAAGATGGCGGAACCCACGGAGGCTTTCGCTCCGGTTCGAGCCCCCTAAGAGAAACTGTGCAAATACGCTATTTTTTAAAAACAACAGCAATGAGGAGAAGAAAGCAGGTAAAATCTCCCAACAGTGTTTAAAAATCGATACTGGTCCCGGCTTCCGCCTCAAGACCGTAACATGTGGACGCCCTGGGTAATATTGCAAACTATCATCATTCTGGGTACCAGATCGACGGGTTAAAAGGCTGATAGTACCGAAAGAGACATGACAACATCAACCATAGCAGCATAAACATACTACCGCACAGAGCTGCATAACAAGAGTACACTGTTCGAAAAAGCTCCTTCGGGGCATTGCTGGCTTCTCTAACCTTCTTCGTAAAGAAGGCTCGTTTCGCTTGCTGGATCTTCTCTTTGTACGCTCTTTGCTCAGTGTTCAAGATTTATTTATCTGACTCGCTAAAAGTTGTCCGCCAGATTTTTTCCTTTTTTTTGCACACAATTTTATGGTCTCTGATCTCTTCAGAGAACCAGGGAGTGGAAGGAGTGGGCCGTGTGGGGAGAAAGGTTTTAGGGGGAGCCAGTTGTAAACATGCATCATCAAGCCATCTCGTGTAGGCCTGGGTTGCTTGTTCCGTATTTCCTGAGAGTGGCTCCAAGGTTGACTTTAGTAAGCATTCCAGCTCATCTTGTTTTATGTCATTCCATTTCCTTATCTGTTGTGGGGCGGGTCTGGCCGTAGATGATCTCACCGGTGGGGCTAAGACAAAGTTAAAATGGACTGCTGAATGATCTGACCAGGATATGGGCTGGACTGATAGTACATTAAAGCTCGGATGATTTGAAAAGATACCGTCCAGGGTGTGCCCTGCCTTATGGGTGGGACCGCTGACCAATTGCATCAGATCTACTCCCTGTAGCAGCTCAATAAGATCGCATGTGTAAATCGTAAATCTTAAATCATACGTTCTTATATAGCGCCTTTTCACCGTAAGGTCTCAAGGCGCTTGCTTTGGGAACCCGTCCTGGCCTTTCCCTGCGAGATTACCCCTACTGGGCATCCCCAAGGTGAAGACCAGGCATCCCATCGCGGTGGGGCCGTAGTGGAGATTAAGCAAGCTATTGCCCAGAGTTGCAGAGTGTGAACCCACGATTTGAGTAGGCACCGAGGTGAGAATTATCGAGTCCGTGGACATTTTGAGCTCAAGACCCTGCCGCGTCGGGGATTGAACGCTGGTCCCGGGTCTGACCTCTGCATCAGGGACTGCCTCCTCTAACCGGTGAGCCACACTTCTCCAGGTCCGAGCCGCATTCTAGGTGAAAATTAAAATCGCCTAGTAGAGTGAACGTTTGGGCGGTGGCAGCAGTTTCTAGTAATTTACCCAGAGCGAGAAAAAAAGGTGCTTTCGTCCCAGGGGGTCTATAGACTAAGCAGCCTCTGAAAGTTTGGTGGTCAGATAGGGTGAAATTAAAAAGAAGAGTCTCATCTGGACCTACGGGCCCCTGTTGGAAGGATCCTCTGAGTGAGTGATGGTAAATAATAGCTAGACCACCCCCTTTCTTTTTCTCTCTATTTTGGGTGAAGCAAACATAGTTCGGCGGGGTAGCAATCACTATGTCAGGGCCAGAAGCAGCATCGGTCCAGGACTCTATGATAAAAGCTATCATCACCCCAGCGTCCTGAATTAACTCTGCTACTTCCGTACTGTGTTTGACCAGGGATCTGGCATTGAGTAAAAGACACTTAACCGAAGAATGCCTTTTCCGGACTGGCTTTTCATTGTTGTCCCTGGGGGGTGCAGTTGGATCCCAGCTTAGTCTTGGCAAGATCTGTGAACAGTTAGGGCATATGTTAAGGGCCTTCCCAGTGCTGGCCCCAATTTCCAGAATAGAGCAGCCTGCTGAGTTTGATCCGCACCTCAAGGCTCTAAGAGCTTCGCTGGTGTAGGTAAAACTCGGGGTCGAGATGGTATCGACCGGAGCAGGGGTCCCGGCCCTATGCGCGGACGGGTGCAGAAGGGCTCGCCTATGGCGCGCCCGCTGCGCTCCCTGTATAGGTGTACCATTTTATGCACGTGGGGGCGGTAGGGGCAGAGCACTAGTCTGCTCGCCCAGCTCCTCAACAAAGATGGCGGGACCCACGGAGGCTTTCGCTCCGGTTCGAGCCCCCTAAGAGAAACTGTGCAAATACGCTATTTATTAAAAACAACCGCAATGAGGAGAAGAAAGCAGGTAAAATCTCCCAACAGTGTTTAAAAATCGATACTGGTCCCGGCTTCCGCCTCAAGACCGTAACTTCACACACACACACTTTCAATCAGTGGAGGTGCAGATGACATCAGGGTTTTTTATGCATGTGGGGGCGGGAGGGGCAGAGCACTAGTCTGCTCGCCCAGCTCCTCAACAAAGATGGCGGGACCCACGGAGGCTTTCGCTCCGGTTCGAGCCCCCTAAGAGAAACTGTGCAAATACGCTATTTTTTAAAAACAACAGCAATGAGGAGAAGAAAGCAGGTAAAATCTCCCAACAGTGTTTAAAAATCGATACTTGTCCCGGCTTCCGCCTCAAGACCGTAACTTCACACACACACACTTTCAATCAGTGGAGGTGCCGATGACATCAGGGTTTTTATGCACGTGGGGGCGGGAGGGGCAGAGCACTAGTCTGCTCGCCCAGCTCCTCAACAAAGATGGCGGGACCCACGGAGGCTTTCGCTCCGGTTCGAGCCCCCTAAGAGAAACTGTGCAAATACGCTATTTTTTCAAAACAACAGCAATGAGGAGAAGAAAGCAGGTAACATCTCCCAACAGTGTTTAAAAATCGATACTGGTCCCGGCTTCCGCCTCAAGACCGTAACTTCACACACACACACTTTCAATCAGTGGAGGTGCAGATGACATCAGGGTTTTTATGCACGTGGGGGCGGGAGGGGCAGAGCACTAGTCTGCTCGCCCAGCTCCTCAACAAAGATGGCGGGACCCACGGAGGCTTTCGCTCCGGTTCGAGCCCCCTAAGAGAAACTGTGCAAATACGCTATTTTTTAAAAACAACAGCAATGGGGAGAAGAAAGCAGGTAAAATCTCCCAACAGTGTTTAAAAATCGATACTGGTCCCGGCTTCCGCCTCAAGACCGTAACTTCACACACACACACTTTCAATCAGTGGAGGTGCAGATGACATCAGGGTTTTTATGCACGTGGGGGCGGGAGGGGCAGAGCACTAGTCTGCTCGCCCAGCTCCTCAACAAAGATGGCGGGACCCACGGAGGCTTTCGCTCCGGATTGGAGCCCCCTAAGAGAAACTGTGCAAATACGCTATTTTTTAAAAACAACACCAATGAGGAGAAGAAAGCAAGTAAAATCTCCCAACAGTGTTTAAAAATCGATACTGGTCCCGGCTTCCGCCTCAAGACCGTAACTTCACACACACACACTTTCAATCACTTTCTCTTCACTGCATCTTCAGCATTGGAAACTGCATGACCTGCCGAGCAGCACTGGAGGCTCTCGATGTGCCGCCATCCGTCCCACCTCACTCCTCAGGGGCAAATGCCGCTGCTGCTACTAGTTCGCTGGTGTCTCCTGCCGCAGCTCTCTGAGTCAGCAGCCGCACTTCACTCAAGGACTCCATCAGAGATGTTGGGCGCAGATTCTAGGTATGGTCACCGGTACAGTCCGCTAGGGTCCTGCCGGAGTTCTCACGGCCGCATCACGCTGTCCAAGGCGACCACAGCTATAGAGACCAGGTCCGGGCCAAGGTGGACACCGTTACAGTGCAGAAGGACTTGCTCCAAGATGGCGGCCTCGGTGTCCGTGGCCGTTTCAGCCGTCCCGCTGCATACAGGTCGTCGGTGCTTTTACTGGTACACGTAGCAGCAAGCGGCACACGGATTCCCTCTCCGCTTCACCGGATAGCTGCGCTGATATCAGGCGAGGTGACCTCCGATGCAATCGCCTCACTGCCCGCAGCGCACCAGTCACAGCACCGGGCCTTCCTTAGCTGCTCAATGAACGCCTAAAATATTTTAGGCTGTGCCCTCAAAGCGGTATCAAACTTTACGCTGCAGTGTCAGGGACTCGATTCTTGATGTTATAGGTGCCGCTGGTGCTGATTAAGAACGGGATCTTACAGGATCCTGTCTCGGCCGGCAGAACACACTCAAGGAGCGGCCATCTTGCTGCTTGGCGAGACCATTCCCCCCAAGTCCTAACCTTACATTAGGGATCTGTTCAACCTAGAAGTGATGGGTTGCGCATACATCTATAGGCGGGTAACCTCGCTTTGAGCATTATGAATAGTGTTCCTATAACTGATACTAATGAAGCTATGGATGCAAAACTAGTATCAGAAGAGTGGAAATTGGTCCTAATATCTGCAGATTACACTCTCCCATTGAGAAAATGGCAACAGTTTTGCAATAAATATTTCAGTTGTCTGTTCTTGTTCAAATATGACATGAAACGGGTGAAATATGTAACTGTAGCTTTAAATCAAAACTCTATAAAAGGAAACACCAATTGGTTGGAAACAATTCTAGTTGCAGAGATGTAGTACTCCGGTTTTAGACCTTTGTGATGACAGATGGTGAAGCTGAGTACTATCCATATCATTCCGAAAGCATCTTAATGGGTGCAACACAAGCCAACTGTGATGCCTGATCTATGGGTGTAAATGTTTGTGCTGTGGCCTTAACCATACTGACATCACAAACAAAGCTTTTCATGAACTGCAAGTAGAAGTCTCAAAATAAATTCTAGGAAGTAGGAAGTAGTAGAATATATCTACAGATTTGTTTAGCTGCAGTGATTTAAAATATGTAGAATTATATGTGCATTTAATACATTTCTGTTCTGTGTCAATTGACATATTGTATTTCTTTCAGCTTCTGGTTGGACTTATGGCTCTACTGACCGGAATATTAACTCTAATGCTGCCCGAAACCCTCGGGAGGCCACTGACCAATACTTTCGAGGAGGCTGCGGAACTGGAGGCTGCTACCGAGAACAAAACCGCAAACTCGGTACAAGATCAGAATGGAGTAGCATTAGAAAACATGGTGCCGCTCGTCCAAGGGAAGCAATCTGCTAATTAGTAACTGATGCTTTATGCAAATTAGACCTCTACAAGTACGGATAAACTACGCTTTTATTTCTAACAGATATGCCTTGTGAGAAGGAATAAAGGATATTCAGGTTTTAGCATACCTTAGGTCTGCAGAAAAGCTTGACTCCCGTCTTCCAAGGAGGTTGGAAATTCTGTTACTGCATGGTATTGGCATTATCCCGCATTGTTTTACTGCTCGATTCCAGATTTCCTAGTTCAGAATAATATTTATTATGTGGTTTCGGTCTTATTTTTTGATCAAACTGCAAATGATTCCCTTTTTTTAACTGGTTTCCCGAGGCAACCAGGCAAATGCGCAAGGAAACTACCTTGTTCCAGGTGCAATTTGTGCCCGACTTGTATGACTGCAGATTCACATCAGGACTAAGAATGAGCGCTATAGTGTGGGCTTCTGAATAGGCGCTGTTACTTTTGGGCACATTGGAGATAAGTTGGATCTCTTTGCCCTCTGTTTGATGCTCACATATTGTATTTCTGTTTTAATGCCATGTCTGCAAAGGTGAAGAAGACTTGCCGAATGGTTGCAATAGTGTCAAAAATGATCTTGATTTATTTATCTTTTTAAGCAATTTTAAATATGAATGCTTAAAACTCCCACATTGAGTGTATTTAGAAAATGTAAATGTACAAGTGCAAATGTAAGTCTGTTGTTTAGGGGAGGTCGTTTAAAAAATAAGTGCTTAAGTGACATGTCAAAGATTACATTTGCCTGTATACTGCAGCACTGAAGTGATTATGTTGAGTTGGTAAGGATTTAACTTCTAGAGTAGGTTCCCAAAATATCCCTAGGTATTTTTTTAAACAATAGAATAGGATAATTGTATGAAAATTAATCAAGTTAGTTTTAAATTGGCATGTTTACTATTAAATTAAAATAACCTGGATAGTTAATAATCACAAATTACATATATTGGAATACCATATATGAGTACAGGTTTGTGTCTCTGTATCATTCATTAAAAGTGTTGCTGGTAAAAGTGAGTCATTTAATGATTTAGCACTACAAAAGCTGCCAAGCAAATTACACTACTCTGGACATTTTTTAAAGGCACTGTGCTTGACGCATTGCAAATGGTTGAAGATTTAGAATATTAGTGCATTAGATGCCTTCTGCTGCCATGGTTTAATGATTTGTATGTTATTATGATTTGGGAACATATTTTTCTTTATCTACTTTATCTCTTGTTGACTTGATAGACACTCTTTCTGATTATAGCAAGCTTGTTTTTTATGCTTGTTTTCTGAAGAAAAAAAAGACTGTCCTTTACAAAAATTAAAGTCTTCTAGAAAGTTACCATAGGAAGGAATTTGAGGCGGGCCAAAGTCCTCATTGATAAATGATCTATCTTCGAATAAATTCTCTTTTGAAAGTTCTCATTTCACGCAGGAGCATGTGCACCTTTCTAGCTCAAGAATCTCATGTTTTGGTCAAGCCTTTGAGTACAAAAAAAAACAGTATCAGGTAATACAAAGATCTTTATGCAGAGACTTTTGACTGTTGATACTGTAACTCTTTTGGTAACATGGTCCAATCAATGCTTCATAACATGAGTTCTTAAAATGTATTTACTGGGACCACTGCATCTGAAAATTGCAGTGTTGCTACTTCGTTCTTCCACTACACAAACTCGATCGTGGTATGATTTGAAGAGGACCATCTACAAGCCTGACTAGAGAAGAATCCCTGCCCCTTGTGAAGATGAATGGAGATCGTGCAAAACTGTCATCAACACTCAAAAATGGCTCCGGACACAATTTGTGGGATTCAATTTAACAACTTTATGGGCGCTGGTGTAACTACAACAGTGTTAAATATGCATTTCATTTTGCTGGTGGAGGATTAATCTTTAATAAAAGTAACTCTTTCATGAAGTATTAACTGAATGCTTGTTCTTGAATTCCATGTTTTGTGTAAATAAAGCGCAATTGATGCACCATGTGAAACAAATTATTTCTCTATATATGTGAGCATACCTGTTGTAGAAAGTAGAGGTAGGATGTTATAATTTACCATATATCCATAACACCGTACTGCAAGGCATATTTCTGCTTCCGTTTTCTTATAAATCTCCAGTGCGAGAACTATAGCTTGCGAGATAGGTAGATGTATTAACTAAGAGAGATTGATACTAGTGGACATATTGTCAGAACTGTTATAATTTGTGTAGCCAGTGAAATAGTGTGTACAGAAGTGTCAATAACAGTGACAACACTTGACATTCCTTCCTCTTAAGGCAGGGGTCTTCAAACCTTTGTAGGTTGAAACCACCCAGCTGAATTTTTTTAAATGTCGGACCTCCCCACCACCTGACAGAAATTACTGGAATCTGGTACACTACATAATCGAACAACACCCGCATATCCCGGGCCATATCTGGTAAATAATGTTCAACACAATAAGAATGTTTAGTAAACTGCATGTTTGTGAGCAGGTGTGGTTAAATGACAGAGGCTTATTACTCAACTCAAAACACAATTTTTCTAGATAAAATGTGCACAAATTGTTTTTACTATGATGCTTTGTTTTAAACATGACATAGATTGATAATAACACCACCAAGATTAATGTGACGGGTGTGCCTGTCTTTCACCCCAGAGACAGTCAATCTGTGGATGGATTTTTGCTACTACCATCCTCAGGTTGTACTCCACATCCAGTCTTGAATGGTACTTAGTCTTTAATACCACGAGTGCTGAGAACCCAATCTCACATAAAGAGGACGAGCTGAAAGGCAAGAGAGTTTTGATAGCAGTTTCTCTCAAAGCTGAATATTCTGCAGACATTTGCAGCCAAAACTCTCCAAGTGAGACTTTGCTGAAATGCATCTGCAGAGTGCGGTCACTTTGGAGATCAATCAGTTCTTTCTGCATATGAATCAGGAGATGGCTTGCCGACTCTGCCACAAGTCATTAAATTGATTGTTGCCCTCAGGAAAATACTTTTGCAAACTGTCCCTGAGGGAAGTCAGGTGATTTTTTTATTATCTCAGCAACACTTAGAAGTTCATATCCAGTCTCCTCAAGAACATCTACTGAACAAGAAGAAAATGGCTCAAACAAGCCATTTTCATCAAGCTTCTTCTTGAATGCAGTTAATCTTTTATTCATGGTAAAATAAGTGATGTCAGCTCCTTGCAGAGACAGACTCAGAGAATGTAATTTCTCAAAAATGTCAGCAAGGTATGCTAGAAGCACAAACTAGCGGGGATTGCATAGTTGTTCTGCTTTGCAGGGGTCCAAACACAGAAGAAACTGCTGTACTGCATTCCTTAATTCAAAGACGTGAGATAGCACTTTCCTCCGGGATAACCACTGCACTTCTGTATGAAACAACAAGCCATCATGCTCAGCTCCATTTCTGCACATAAAATTGCAAATAGACGAGCTCTTGTGGGATGGGTCTTTAAAATGTACTATTTTTATAGCAGAATTCAACACATCCTCATGTTCGCTGTCAATGTTTCAAACAGCAAGGGCTTCCCAGTGTATCATACAATGGGTCCACAGAATATGTGGAGCCACTTTCAATACATTAGCTTTTAGGCCAGCCCTCGCACCACACATTGAAAGAGCACCCACTGTGCAAATTCCAGCACAGTTTACCGTTTTAAGACAAGGATCTTCAGGAAGTCATTGATAATGGCAAACCAATCAGATCCTGTTGCTCGCCCCTTGATTGGCTTGCAAAATAAAAAATCTTCTAATAATAGCGTTTCATAGCACTATTGAACATAACCAATTAAATGGGCATCCTTTGACACATCAGTTGCTTCATACAACTGCAAAGCAAGCAAACTTGATTTCAACCGCGCTATGAGCTGTCCTTGGATATCTTCTGACATGTCAGAGATGCAGCGGCAAACTGTTGTGTCTGAGATGGGTATACGTTTGAACTTCTCTGCTGCTTTTTCACCAAACATTGTCTTAGCTAAGTCGAGCAATGCTGAATCACTTTTTCTCCATCTACAAAGGGCCTTTTGTTTCTGGCATTGTGGTATGCCACTTGCTTTGATGATTTTAATGCATTTGCAGTAGTATTTGCCACATATTTCTCCGCTTCTTTCTGTTGAGTTATCTCCTGCAACTTCCTGGCAAAAAAATCACAGATTTTTCCTGCTAGAGACCCATGTTTTGTTTCAAAGTGACGACTTAGTTTGGTTGGGTTCAAGCTGTCATTAGCTAAGATCATGCCACAAACCACACCCTGTGGTCTACTTTCTCCACTAACAACAATGCAGGTGAAACCACTGTCCAAATAGGAGGAATCATATTTCCTTGTTTTTGCAGCTTTTCTCTCTCCATCTGTTTCTGTTTCAGCCTTTCGCTTGAGCACTCTACCATCTTGTGGGAGCAGAAAATTACCCATGTCAAATGTTTGATTAACCTACGATACAAAATTCGAAGCTGCATGTTAATGGATAGCACATGGCTGCAATTTTACAGCTGCATGAGGTATAGCAGGTTTTTAATTTTGTAGTTTCTAAAAAAATCTTTACAAAAATCTTCATATGTTTTAAATAAAATAAATTTAAATAAAATAATAATTCTGTGGTAAGTGGATAAAAAGTATTTCCAGCTCATCCAGGCTTTAAGTAAGTGCTCTCAAAATTGCTGCAGTATGTATATGCTGTATACCACCGATGAGGCTCTGCAAGTTACTTGTTCAAAGGTTAGTGAGGACAAACTTCAGCACTGCCCCTTCACCCATCACTACAAATAAAAATGTATGCCTTCTTATTCACTTCCTCAGATGTTCCTGGTGCTCGACTAGGAGTCCTCGGCCAAACGTCAAGTAGCTCTTTCAATTGCAATGAAGAGAAAATGGGGCAAGATGGCCGCTGGTGGATTGTAGAGGACAGTCGCAACTCCCTCCCTCTCCTGAACATGATGCTGACGGTCATGCAATCCAGGCATGCTGTTGACCTATGAATATGTGCAGGCACAGGCGAAGGCTCTTACACGCTCAGAGCTGTGGTGGAATCGAGGGATATATGCTGTGCTCCTGATACCAAAGTCCTGGTGGAAGAATCTCTATTCCGGCTTGAGTGGTCTTAGAGTACACGGGGCAATGTCGCAGCGCTTGAGACAGGAAAAGGAGAAGCCCCTACCGCCCCCAGCTAGCACGATGAAGGTGCTGGGTCAACGGGATGGCTTGAACTCTGGGAGCAACGCGAAGATGCCTCCCAGTACTAAGCGGGCAGCACCTGTAACCAGTGCGGCAGTGAAAGCTCAAATGAAGAAGCTGGAGAAGGCAAAGAAGTTGGAGCAAAAGCTAACGCATAATGCGGGCTCTGCGGGGGAAGAAACGCAGGCGATAGCGGCAGCCAGAATACAGCATAAGGATAGCCCGGCTACGAAAAATGCTACAAGTAAACAGGCGAACAGCACCCCCGGGCCCAAGGAAACCACGCTGAGGCAACCCACCTTAACGGAAGCATTTTCGACGAAATCAGCGGCAGAAGCGGTGGCCGGCGCGGATCTGAAGCACCCATCACTCATAGACGCCCGGCCGGGGGAAGCCGTCCTCGAGGACGTAAGCGCCATGATCTCCAGGCAACCGCAAGGGGCAGAGACGCCCTCGGATTGCACACCTCCCGCGGAAAGCTCTCTGGCAGCAGCACACACGGACAACAAGCAGGAGGTGAGCGGGGGAGCGTTGGAGGGGGTAGAGGCAGCGCTACGGGCGCAGAGAACCCAATTAATCTTCAGATGTTTGACGCTCTGCTGCAAGTTGAGGCAGGACTAAGTAGCAGGCAGAAGGAAGGTGCTAAATGGGGCAGCTTGGTGAGCCTGGATTCACAAAGGGAGCTGGAAGAGAATAAGGGGCCAGAGGTGGGGGCTCGCCGGAAGGGGACAGGTTTTTTTCAATGAATGAAGAATCTGACTCTATAACATCAAGTGAAGGGAGAAGCTTTACGGGGGAGAGTTCTGACTCAGAACTAAGCTTCACTGGCTCGGGGGGCAAAAGTACGCAGAAAAGAAGGAAGTCTGCGATGAGACGGGCAAGAGGTGGCTCCCCTGCTAGCATGAATAAAAAGCTACTGTGGAACTACTCGGCTACCTCAAAAGTGTACCAAGAGAGTACTTGCGTGGAACGGGCGGCAGCAGAGAATAATACTGGATCGCCCCCACAACATGCTACGCTGGACTTATTATTTGGCACCTTAAAACAGATGCAGGGGGAAGCCAGAGCAGAAAGCCGGAGAGCAAGGCAAGCAACCAAAAAGATTCAAGGTGCACTAAGGAAGATGAACAGGAAGTATGAAGAAGTTGAGGAAAGAGTGACTCAGGTGGAGGAAAGAACGGGCAGATTGGAGGATGACGTGACGGACTGTCAGACTTTTAAGGCGGACCAGGAGAAGGTGGTGGAGTACCTCCAATGGAAGATGGAGGATTTTGAAAACCGCCAGAGGCGCAATAACATTAGACTTCTTGGTCTGGCAGAGGGGGTGGAAGGGCAGGATGCTAGAGGGTATGTCATTAAGTTATTGAAGTGAGCTTTCCCTGAGTCACACTGGCAGTGGGAGACCGAGGTCCAAAGGGCGCACAGGTTCCCGCTCACACTCAAGAAGAGGAGGGATGGTAACCAAGATAACCTACCTAGGGCAATGCTTGTCTTTTTGGGAAACTTCCTGGCAAGACAAGAGATAATGGACAAAGCCAGACCAGAAGCTAAGAAAACGTTTGAGGGGGTCACTTTCTTTTCAAGGCCGGATTTTTGCCATGTAACGGTGGAGAGGAGGTGGAAGCTTAGGCAACTAATTGCACCCTTCCAAGCTCAAGGCTCAGAGGCATATTTATTGTTTCCAGCAAGGTTAAAAGTTATAACTAGAGGGCAGGTCAGGATGTTTCAGTCGGAAATAAAAGTCAGCCAGTTCCTAGGGGAATTTACAGAATGTGGAAGGGGACAAGGTAACAGAGGGAAAGGGCCACCTACAGCTCCATAGGGAGGCCAAATGTATATTGGTAAGGGAAGGAGAGGAAAGCGACACTACAATCTACAGCAGTCACACATAGGTCATGCATGACCTATTTGCCTGTAGTAGGGGGGGGAGGGTTTCCAACAGGGAGGGGGGGCAGGGGGGAGGGGGGGGTCGGTGGTAGGGCTGGCGGTGGTGGTAGGATTGTTACAGCACAAATATGGAAGACACACTTTTTTGGTGATGAATGCACGAGGAATGGTTAGAGGGAAGTTGGCAGTAAGAAAGGAAACACTTAGCAAACAAATATGATGCTGAGGATTGCCTCTATAAATATTTGCGGTCTGAATGATCGAAGCAAAAGGCTGAAGGTGACTGCTATGTTAAGAATGCTAAAACTAGACGTTATTTGCCTACAGGAGACCCATATCGAAGGAAATAACAAATATATGTTGGATCAGGTAGGCTTTGAGGTATTGGCACACACAAGACAATGCACGAAGACAAGAGGGGTTGCCATATTAGCAAAGAAAGGGGGGTCAGGGTCACGAGGAAAAAAGAGGATCAATGAGGAAGATGGGTGATGGTGGAGGGGGAAACGGATGCGGGGAGGTGTACAATAGTATCAATTTATGGTTCTACAGACGACGAACCAGATATTTTTGAATTTCTAGATGCAGAATTGTCACTGTGGCCAGAACCAATAATTTGCTGTGGGGACTTCAATATTAATGGTATGGATGGGCTAGGTATATCGGGGGGAGTGTATATAGGGGAAGAAAGAAGAAGACCTGTCAGGCTATTGGAAATCTAGCACGAAATAATGCACTTGTGGATTTATGGGCCCAGAATAACCCACCGGGTACAGAGAGCACGTATTATTCGGCACCCCATAGGATGGTGGCTAGGCTAGATTATTTTCTTATCTCAAGCTCCTTGGCAAGCTGTAGTCAGTTGGTAAGGATACCAAGGATACTATCAGATCACAACCCGCTCATTTTAACGCTAGCTCTCAGTAATGAAACGAGGAAGGAACACACATGGACCTTTGAGAGAGGGCTTCTTAGGGAGGAAGGCTATGTCGAGCATATGCAGGACTGGATTGCATTTTTCTGGGAGACAAATAGAGGAACGGCTCCTGCAGGTATAACTTGGGACGCGTTCAAGGCTGCAGTAAGGGGGAAACGCTGAGCTACACTTTGCATAGGGACAGGCTGGAAAGGAATAAGATGGATAAAAGGATTAAAAAACTGGCGGAGTTGGAAGAACTACTTATTGGGGCTATAATCAAGCAGGATCCGTTAGAGGTCATCTTATTAAAGATGGAGATATCTAAGGCAGAAGCAAGCGAAAGCATAGCAAGGAAGGCTGCGGGGAATTATCTCTCTAAGAAAGAAAAATGCTATGAATATAGCGAGAGGATTGGACATTTGCTAGAAATTAGAGCAAGGCAAAGCTCGGCAATGGGAGAAATAAAAGAAATTAAGGACGGGCTAGGTGGGGTCGTAAATAAGGTGGAAGAAGTTAGAGAGGTCTTCTGGAATTTCTATGCAACATTATATGATCAGGGTCCCCCTGTCACTGATGCAGAGACTTTGGGATATCTATCCGAACTGCCACATCCAGGACTGTCAGGTGAGGGGAAAGAGGAGCTAGACCTGCAGCTAACTATGCAAGAAATTCAAGCTGCTATGAAGAAACTTCCCTCTGGAAAAGCTACTGGCCCGGATCAAATCCCAGGAGAATTTTATAGAACTTTCTGGAAGGTGCTGGGGAAGGATATGCATGAGACCTTTGGGCAGGCACAGTTAGGGCTCTCTGTTCCACACTCCTGGGCGGAGGCAGATATTATAGTCATACTTAAAAAAGCTAAGCCGCCACTAGACCCGGGGTCCTATAGGCCAATTACGCTTATGAACGCGGATGCAAAATTTTTTCTAAATCACTGGCACAAAGATTAAGTAGGGTTATTGAGAGTATGGTCACTAGTACACAGCATGGGTTTATCCCAGGGAAGGGGACCACTCAACATACAAGGCAAATAATTACCATCTTGGATGCCGCCGGGGTTGCAGGGGACCCTGTCGCGGCTATTTTTCTCGATGCAGAGAAGGCTTTCGACAGGGTCTCCTGGAACTACCTCTGGTGAGTGATGGCCAGGTTTGGCATTGGCCAGGGGTTTATCAAAGCAATTCAGGCCCTATATATTGAACCAACGGCTAGGGTTAGGATCAACAAAGGCTATACTGAGGTAGTACGAATAAGGCGTGGGACGCGACAGGGTTGCCCTGCCTCTCCCCTTCTGTTTGCCTTATACCTAGACCCTCTACTACGTAGGCTGGCAGGCAACAATAATATCCTCCCTGTTAAGCTGCACAGTATGGAATACAAGGTATTCGCCTACGCGGATGACGTGGCAATTATTACACCAGACCCAGGGAGGGCTATTATGGAAATTGAGCAGGAGGCAATGCACTTTGGGGCAATTTCAGGGTATTCAATTAATAAGGGGAAGACACAGATAGTGCAAAATAACATCATAGTACATCAGGACGCTAGGGTGGTCCCCGAGGCAACTTATTTAGGGATAAAGGTGACTGCGGATCTAGACAGGCTGGTGGAGATAAATATGGAGCCTTTAATAGCAAAAGTGAAGAAAAACACTGAAAGAATACATAACCTGCATCTAACTCTAATGGGCCGTATAAACGTCATTAAAATGGTCACATTTCCCAAATGTCTTTACATTTTTAGAGCTATTCCCCTTTTCTTTGATCACTCATGGTTTTCCAAAATAGAATTAATCCTTAACAGACTTATATGGGCACAAGGAAAAACGAGGAGAGCGTATCGGTACATCACACTCCCGAGAGGGAAAGGGGGCTGGGGTGCCCCAGATTTTAGACTTTACTACTGGGTGGCGGTCCTACAGTACTTTCAGGGGATGATAGGGGGAGGAGGGGTAGAGCACGGGGGTAATGGACCTATGTTCACAAATGTATATAGTGCACTGTTGGGGGGAGATGCTGCGAACGGCTTTTTAAACACAATTGATTTCAGCTACTTTAAGCATACAAGATTCAAGACTTTGATGGCAGTGTATAAGGTGTGGATGGCAGTCTCAAAAAAATTAGGGTTGGGAAGGTACAATAGGTATACACGTCTATATACAAATCAGTCACTTCCTGGGGATATTTTTAGGGATTCAGTTATGAGAGAATGGGAGGAAAAGGGTATTAAGAAAATAGGAGACCTGTGTGATCAGGAAGGTATCCTCCAGTTTCAGGAGTTACAAACAAAGCATAAGCTATCCGGTAGGAGTTTTTTCAAGTATTTACAGCTGAGAAGCTACTTTATGAACAAACAGGGAGGCACACTTGGGTTTGGGAAATGCCAGATTATGGAATATATAGAGCGCAGCCAGCATTGTACAATTCGGCAGCTGTATGCAGAACTATATTCACTTAAAAAAGACGATAGGGAAAAATTTGCTATAAAATGGGGGGAGAAAATAGGCTCCTCGCAAGAGAATTTTCAAGATTCCTTAGATCTAGGATGTACTGTGTTATGCTCAGCAACGCTACAAGCACAGCACTACAAAACGCTGTTTTCGTTATATCATACTCCTGCTAGAATAGCACAATGGGGCGGCACCTCGGGAATAATGTGCCCGCGCTGTGATTCAACCAATGCTGATATAGTTCACATGTTTGCGGAATGTCCACAATTGTACTCATTAATAACGGCAATTAAGGCCTTTATACGAGGATCATTAGGGATTGATCACTGGAACTAATATTGATTGGGCTGATGGGGGAGGGAGAGGGTCAATCCATAGAGTTTCTGTTTGTTGCTATGGCAGTGTATCGAATCTGTATTGCAAAGGCTTGGCTTGATAGAGCTCCTCCAACTTTTCAAATCTGGATTGCTAGGCTACTTTCTATGTATAATCTGGAGAAGGCAATATATGACAGGAAAGGGCGGAGAGCTAGAGCGCTGGGGGAGAAGATATGGCACCCTATAGAGTGATGGAAGAGGGGAATGGTAGCACTGATATAGCGGAGGTTTTAGATGTACATAATGCTTAGAAGGTATGGATAGAGACGATGTAGCAAGAAGCCCAAATGCTTATGAATATGTTTATGTTTACGCCTATAACTATGGCTCGGTAATCTTAAAGATCGTAAGAAATTGAAAGTGAATTTATAAAGATTTGATTACAGAATGTCTAATGTAGGAACAGGATATGTTATAAACTATATAAGTGTGCTGTAACATTTGGTGGTATATGTTGAAAATATAAAAACTTTAATAAAAATTTTTTTTTAAAAAAGCAATGAAGAGAAAATGTTTAAGAAATATTACTTGCATTTTCTCAATATGTTTTACATGAGACACTGTGAAAGCTCTCCCAGATCAGAATCATAGTGATGGGTAAGGGAGTGAATGACATGCCTAGAAGTTACCTACTGCCTTAAGTTAAGGGCAAATAAAGTATGCCATGATCTGCAAGTTAATAGTTTTAAGTCCTGATGGCTGGTAATATAGCCATGACCTCCAAGTTAAAAATTTGATTTCTGGCAGGGCCACATTAGCTTTCCATTCTTTGAAGTTTGGTAGATTGATCATGCATGTACTTCCTTGCAGCTCCTTCACTTCAGTATCCCCCATAACCAACACACCCTCTCTCCCGTAAGCGACCATGTTCCTTTACTTTTGCCTTGCCAATATTTCAACACGGGCAGTTTCTCTGCAGAGAGGCTAAGGATTGGATGAGCACGTATTTGGATTTTTTTTTAGTACCCACTAACAGCCACTATGAGAAACTTGTGCTGCCTTTGATTCTCAAATCCAGAAGTCTTAATCGTAGTTTTTCAGCAGTTTAAGTACGGTCGCATCTCTGACACACACAAGAGGATGTACATCATTTTCATGGGGCCCTGGCCTTTGCTTGTAGGCATGTGTCATATCACAGACAGAAGGCAGGGCAAAAAAGCACTGGGGGAAAAGAATACTTATACAGCATCTAATATGGTCCATATAATGTGTGCTGCTCAATGGCATCTGTAAGGGGATAAGGAGGGCTCCTGGGATACTCCGTACCGCCACACTGTACCTTCTAAAAATGTTGTATACAAAATATAAATCTTTCCTATGCCAATGCTAAGACTTCATCTGTTAAGACACCACCTTGATATATTGGGGAAAATGAGTGCCAATAATGACTTAAAAAATACAATTGGGGGGGCGTGGCCTGGCAGCCGAAGATGGTGGACGTGTGCTATGCTAGCTCTGTCCACCCTCTGTAAATATCCTTAAAACATCCTTTCCTCCGACTCCGCTCTACATACTTGCTCACGCCCCTGCTGAGGGATGCGTTGGAGACAAGAGCCATCCTTCGGTTGCTTCCCTAGCCTGTTGGGAAAGGCCACGGCTGAGGTGGCCTGGAGCACGGACCGAGGCAAGCTGACGGTTGCCATCTTGGACGGCGGCGGCTGGTTTGCGGCACGGAGCGTGTGTGGAGCTCCGAGGCATCGGCCGGGCTGCGGGAGGTCGCCTGCAGCGGCGGATCATGCGGTGAGGGGGTCGGGAGGGGGTAGAGACCCCGTGGTGTTGGGGTGCAAAGCAGGGCCTTCCCCCCCTCCTCCTCTGTGCTCTGCAGAATGGTGGCGTGGTGGGCGGTCTGAGTCGGGCCGCGGGGGAATTGTGCGGGCGGCTTCTGGCAGCAGTGTCGTGCGACGGTGTGTGTGCCGTCATGCTTCTCCGCCAGAATCTGCAGAACGCAGTGGCCCATATTACCGAGACCGAAGCGCAGATTTCCGGGGTGGAGGATGATGTTACATCTCTACAGAAACGAGTAGCCACCCTTGAAATGACCCAGCGGACTATGGCAGCGCGTGTGGAGGATGTGGAGGGCCGGGCCCGGCGCAACAACCTTCGCTTTGTGGGATTTCTGGAGGGCTGTGAAGGGGGAGATATGGAGCGCTTCCTTACCCAATGGCTGGAGGGTTGGCTCCCTCCGGAATCCCTTTGCTGCTTGGTAATAGAGCAGGCTCATCGAGACCTCATGTAGAAACCGCCGCCCGGGGCCCGTCCGAGGCCAGTCATTGCAAGGCTACTGAACTATCACGACCAAGATGTTATTCTTAAGCCAGGGCCTAAGAACCGCTGCTCTTTGACAGCTTGCACATTTTCATATTCCCAGACTATACAAAGCTAGTTCAACTACAGAGGCAGTACTTCCTGGCGGCCAAGGCACGGCTCCAAGATCTTAAGCTTCCATATGCCTTGCTGTACCCGGCCCGGCTGCAGGTGGTATACCGCTCCCGGACCCACTTCTTCGACACGCCAGAGGAGGTGTTCCAATGGACGGATGAGACTGTGTGTGTGTCCTCATTCACCGCCTAGGAGGGACTCTGGCTCGGCATCCGGCGAGGCTGCTCGTAAGCAGTCTCAACTGAACCCAAAAGATCGTAGGCAGTCCAGATCCCATCGCCAGTCCGCTCCTGTAGCGCCTCTGCGCGAGCTGGCTCGGCCTCCCGACAGGCCTCCTCAGGCACTCAAGCTGGAGGAGAACTTCAGACCCCTGATAATATAGCTGCTGTTGGAAGGATCGGAGGAGTTCATTTGAAGGCCGGCTTCTCTGTTGGGGGTCCAGTGGAGGGGCTGACGGTGGGCTGTACACTGGGGATCCATTGGCTGGGATGTGCCGGGACTTCCTGTTGGGGTCTGTAGGCATCACCAGCCGCGACAGATGCTTCATTGTTCTTGAAGTGTAGGGTGGGGGGATTGTTGAGTTGTGTTGGGTTATGGTTTTGTTGTTGTTTTCATGTTGCACTGCTTTATTATGCTGCTAGATTGCTGGACGTGCGCCACTCACCTATCTCCGCACTTTCCTTTTACTCTGTCATAGCCCATGGCGGGGTTACCTGAACAGGCCCGGGTCTCCCCTGAAACCCTTAGGGTAGTAACCTGGAATGTTAGAGGTGCCCTAGACAAGATTAAAAAGGGGCAATTCTTCAATATGCCAAGAAGGCCCATGTCGATATCCTCATGTTACAGTAAACGCATCTAATGGGTTCAAAAGCACTCTATTAACAGAGATACAGGTTTACCCAGGCATTTCATGCTGGCTTCAGAAGGGAGCCGTGGGGGGGTAGCAATTTTGGTTCACCGCCTTGTCCTATATACACACATCATGACGTGGGTGGATCCCCAGGGGAGATATCTGTTTCTACGGGGTACAATCAGTGAGTAGCCGGTGATGTTGGGATGTGTCTATGCCCCCCCCCCCCTTCGCTGTCCTGGGCATTGGTTGAGCGACTTATGGGTGGATATGCCAGATGGATTGGCAGTAGTCGGAGGGGTTTGGAATGATGTTCTAGATGTTGCCTTGGATCGCTGGAGACCCGGAGGGGGCGCACAGGTTTGTCAGAGTACGAAGTTATCTGCTTTGGTGTGGGGCTGGATTGGGCTGATCCCTGGCGTCATTTGCATGGCCAGGCCCAGGGCTTCACCTTTTTATCAGAGGTCCACAAATCGCCTTGATTATCTGTTTATCCCGCACGCGCTGGTGGCCCAAGTGGTGGAGGCGGATATCCTTCCACGGGGCCTCTCGGATCACTCGCCAGTTACCATTGTTCTGCGAATGAGTTGGGCGTGGAGGCCCTACTGCTGGCGTTTTTCAACATGGAATTTATAGAGGACAGACTATAGGGAGTGCCTTGGAAATGCGCCGGATCAATATTTGTCGGTTAATGTGGGGTCAGTCTCAGAAACTGAACCTTTGTGGGAAGCGATTAAACCCACCCTGCGGGGGTTGATATCTCCTACTGTGCGACAGCTTGTAAGACCCGGAGGGAGACTCTTACACAGGCGGAAACTACTGTGGGTGCCTTGGAATGTCGCAGTCGGAGCGGGGAGGAACATGTTATACGACGGCAGTTAGTACAGGCGCTCTCCTCTTGGATGAGGCTCGCCTCGCCTGGTTGGCTACCTGCAGTCGCATATATCAATGGGGAGATAAATCCGGTAAGATGCTTCATTGACTTTGCGAGGGGCTATTCCATGCTCAGCCACTCCCTGGGTTGGTAAGCATGGATGGGCGGCCCCTCACAGACTCCAGAGATATAACTGAAAACTTCTCTTCATATTTCGAGGAGCTGTATGCTGCCCCTAAAGAATGTATTAGTGAGGAGGAGATTGGCCGGTCCTAGACGATCTGCCCCCGCGGGCTCTGCCGGATGACGTGAGCGTGGAGGAATTGGGCGCCGCTTTGGGTAACATTAATTCCGGTTAGGCACCAGGGCTCAACGGATTTCCCTGTGTGTTTTTCAAGAAGTTTGCAGTTAGGGCACCACTATCATTGGGTGGTCGAAGAGTCACGCAAGCGAGGCTGTCTCCTACGGGATTGGAGGCATGCTGAGATTGTGGTGTTTCATAAACCAGGTCGGCCCCCAGGTAGGCATGCCTCCTATTGGCCCATCTCGCTCCTCAACATTGAGGTGAAGATTTTGGCCAAAGCACTGGCTAATTGTTTGCAGGCACACATCACTACACTTGTCCACCCAGATCAATCCGGGTTTATCCTCTAACGGGCGACTCGGCATAATATATGTCGCGCCCAGGTGGCTGTGGAGGTCGTTCGGTGACGTAGCGAGCAAGCGGCAGTGTTATTGGCTGATATGGATCGGTCATTTGATTCCCTTAGTTGGGTGTTTCTCTTCGCTCTGTTGCGCCATCTTAATTTTGGCCCGGGCTTCCTGTCCTAACTGTCTCTGCTCTATACTGATCTCATGGCTTCAGTGCGGGTGGCTGGCGCGGTGTCCTACACTTTCTCCTTGGGGCGCGGCACCCGACAGGGTTGACGCTGTCTCCCTATCTATTTGCATGGGCAGTTGAACCATTGGCGGCATGGGTGCGCATAGATGCGCAAATGATGGGTTTTGAATGGGATCATGGGTTTTCGGACCGTATTGCGCTCTATGCTGATGAAGTGCTATTCTTCTTAACAAATGGAAATAGGACAGGTCCGCATCTGCTTCGAATAATGCAGATTTTTGGAGAAACGTCTGGCCTATATATGAATCCCAGCAAATGTACATTATGGCTTTTGGAGAACGCGTAGGGGTGGGTGACTGGGCAGAGTCGGTTCGGTTGGTTACTGATGGCATGAAATATCTGGGAGTGTTCCTCTCTGAGTCTCCAGCGGAGGCATGGGAGAGGAACCTGGCGCCAGTGTGGGAACGTGTTCGGGAGAATCTGAAGGTCTGGTCGCGCATGCCATTGTCAATATATGGCCGGTCGGCCATATTTAAAATGGTTGCACTTCCTCGTTTACTCTATCAGCTGCAGAACCATCATTACCCGATTCCCCCCAGTGGTTTCGACAGGTGAATTTGGCGCTGGGGCAGTTCTTGTGGGCTGGAGAGGCGGTGCGTGTCTCTTTGCGGACATGTTTCCTGTCCACGTATTGCGGAGGCTTGGCGACCTCAGATGTATTGTCTTATTATATGGCCTCACAGTTGCTGGTCCTGAATGAGTGGTGGTATGGGAACCGGGACGACCCAGCGTACGCTGTGGAGCGGCGCCTCATGGGAGATCTTTCCCTCCACATGATCCTATATTCGGCACCAGTGCGCAGAGCTCTGCCGTCGGTGACTCGTGTGGTCCTTTGGATCTGGCGGCAGGCATGTGCGGATAGGGTGGTGGAACACACTGACCCGGGACACCACATTGTGGAATAATGGGCGCCTACCGCAATTAGCGGCTCTATCAGGGTTTCGGGGATGGGATAATATTGGCATCTCCACTCTAGGAGACATCATGAGGGGGACCACTTTGAAATCTTTTCAAGACCTGATGAGCGACTATCAGATGCCTAAGACCCAATTCTATAGATACCTTAAATTCCATCATGCACTTTCCCCTAGCCTGGCGGGCCTGGAGACACTAGCCAAATTCAGTCAAGTGGAGGCTAAGATATTCATGGGGGATCTTCAGGACCACAAAATGTCCAAGATATATCAGACATTGGTGACACATAGCTCCCCTACCATGCAGAATCTCAAGAGGACTTGGGAGGACCTGGGTCCTATGGATGAGGAGGATTGGATGGAGGCTCTGGCCTCCCCGCGAGGAGCGGCCATAGCGGTACGTCTATGCCTTATCCAATTTAAATATCTGCACAGGGTCTACTTTACAAGCGTTTGGCTGTGGAGGCAAGCATGATAGCTTCCCTGATGTGCCTTAGATGTGAACAGGATGAGGGGACCCTGCTACACACCGTCTGGCTCTGCTCTTCCCTGGCGCGCTTTTGGAGTGGAGTGATGTCCTGTCTTTCAGAGGTGCTGGGCTGGGACCTGCCCCAGTCTCCAAAGTTGGTAATGTTACATGTCATGGAAGGGTTTGGGGGTAACATCTATAGGCGTAATCTAATGACGTTAGGCTTCATATTAGCAAAGAGGGATATTGCCAGGGCTTAGAAGGCTCCGGCTTCACCAATGGTGTCCGTGTGGAAGAGGAGTCTAAACTTTTGTATGGGACTGGAACTCCCGATTTTTATAGCGAGAGGCTAGCCACAGAAACATTATAACATCTGGACGCGGTGGGCAGACTATCGCGGCCTGACATTGAAGCCGACTGTGGAGGGGGCTTCTCCTTTCTTAGTTTGACCCCATGGGCACACAGGACATTAGCTTGTATACATGAATGGGTGAGGGGGGTGGCTGGGATGCAGGGTCCTGCTTCAATTGCGATTATGGGATGGTATGTGCGACAGGGGGCGGGGGGTAGTTGGGGGAATTTTTTGTTCTTTATATCCTCTCAAAAAGGAGGGGGGGTTTCTGTCAGACGCATTGCATTTCTGAATCTTTGCTATATTTCTCTCCTTAACAAAAGTCAAAGTCATCATGTTGATTATTGATTGTGCAGAGGCCTCTGGGTTACAGAGCCCTGTGGTATATTTGTCATTTGATGAATAACAATTTGTTTTAAAAAATATATATATATATTATTTTTTCATGGTTTTACATTGTGCAAACTCAGCTCACGGGCACTGGATCATTTTAATGACCACCAGTTACATTACATAGGGTCAGATTAATTTTCATTACGCATGGATAAATTACATTATTCGTCCAAGATCACCTGATGTTGCACCGAGGCTGGGATTCAAACCCGGCTCACCAGTTCCAGAGTCAAAAACTCTGGCTATAAAACTGCATCCTCACCTCTTCAATTTGATGGGGTGGAAAGTATAAATCCAATTACAGCATGCGAATGAGCACAGTGGATGAGTGCAAACTAAAAGAGGGTGGGGTTTGCGTACTGTGATTGGTTTATGAAAAAATGAGTTCAAATGATGTAGTGTACAGCATAAAGTTCTAGAAAACTGGGGCATTTTATGGCCAAAATATTCCTCAGGTATAATCCCCAATTTGTCTTTTTCCCAAAAAGCCTACAACCCTCAAAGTCAAGTCCATACTGGCCCAAACAATTTCCCAGGGCCGGCATTAGGGAGGTATGACCGGTGAAGCTGATGTGTTCAATAATAACTTTTGGTTTTAAAAGTATTTGCTGTTTCCTTGCTGTCTAGCAGTTTTCAGGCAACAGTAAAAATGTTAAGATAATGCAGGTGATTAATGTTTCTGCTGAAGAGAGATGAAGTTTTGTCTAGTGGCATTTTTGACTCATAATGTAGCACAGAGGTTTAATGTGCCTGCTGCAAAGAAGGTATCATGCAGATCACACAACGGTATTCCTCACCGTTTTGTGTAACATTTCCTATAGAATGCTTTATCTCATAAGATTCATTGCCTCTGTATAACCAGTGCTTAATTTAAGCTGGTGGTTGTCTGTAGGTTCCACCGGCACTCATTTCTGGTGACTGGCACTTATTTTTCCTCATCGCACATTTACCTAGAGAAAGAGAGGAATAAACAAACACACAAAGGGGAAGAAAGAGAAAAAGAACAACAGAAATAAGTCACAGAGGGAGAAAGGAGGAAACTGCAAAAGTGGGATAAAAGATGCAGAGTGTGACTGGTAGTGATGAAGGGTGATACCCTGAAACCGGTCCTAGGATGCTTGTGTCCGGTCCAGGGAGGACCTGGCTTGGTAGTTCGGGCTGGACTGTTCCGACAAGGAACAGGCTCAAGACTGATTTGCATATCGCTGGGTCCAAACTGGGGTGGTGTGGTGTGCAAAAGAATGATGGATTTTAACCAGATCCATGTGACTGGGGGTGAATATTTGCATTGTCCAACATTCCGTCCATCAATTGTTTCTGTAGTAGGGGATCTCTGTGTATAGTCATAATCTAGTGAATAGTCCTGCTCATGAGCGTGGACCCCGGAGCAATCAAAATTAATCTCTTAAGCTGTCTAAAATTGCAGTCCTGCAAGACACTTAAGAGAGAATTTAAAGACATATAATGCAGCCTATATCCACAGGCTACACTGTCCAGTACTTTAACTAGACATTCCACCACAACCACAAACAGCACAGCCTGTCAAGTTTTCTTCATAGAGAAAAACTTCCCCTTTTACCAACAAAGCCTCTGGAATGAAAGAGAGGAAGGGGAGGACAGACAAGCCCCATAGGCTGCCATTTTGTGGCTCAAAAGGGATACCATGCCTTTAAGAACACTTTCCAGACCTTTCCTGGTATCCCAGAATGCTCAGCAGGTCCCATTTACTTTCAGTTCTTTTTTCCGGCTCCTGCTAGCAGGACCCTGGAGCATTGAGCTCTCCCTTTTTGGGTTTGTTATAAGATTTTTTGCACTTTTAAAGTGTGTGAGTGTTTACACTCGACATGTTTTGGTGCCCTCTTCCTCCTCTAGTATTCTGTGCACTCCTTTTTGTCAAAAATGCCAGCATTGTTTGATAAATGCCCGGAGTGCTCCAGGAAGAAGGCCAAGTCGGACCCACACCCTGTGTGTATCTTGTGTCTCCCTTCTACTCATTTACCTGAGAAGTGTGAGATTTGCCAGATCTTCTCCTCCAGGACCCTGAGAGACAGAAAGAAGATCAGGCTCCAAGGACTGGAAGAAAGAAGACTGCAGAGTCAAGGTGGGTTTGGGCAGGCTGGATCTACTTCCTCTGCCCATTCTGAGGCCTCTGGGGGGCTCCCCAGCGTCAAGAAGGCCAGAAAGCGTTGCCGTTCTCCGTCGACGCCGATACCATCGAAACGGCGTCGAGAGACATGACGGCGATCTGCTCCCCGTCTCCCCAGGGCTCTGGGTCGAGGCGACGTCGACTTTCGGCGTCGAGGGGACTGACGAGACCGCCGTCGAGATCGCCGCCGAAGACGTCATCATCATCATCATCGATGTCGTCATCATCGACGTCGTCGTCGACACTTCGACGTCGTAAGGATTCCAGACGGCGTCAGTGCTCGCCGTCGAGGCGACACCGCCGTTCACCCTCGACGTCGACTCAGCGATCGGCGTCGAGAAGGGCACGTTCGACGTCAAGGCGCAGATCTTCAGCGTCGAGGCGGCGAAGTCCGTCGTCGAGGCATAAGTCGTCGACGCCGAGGCGGCGTTCGTTGGCGTCGAGGAGGCGTTCTTCGACGCCGAAGAGGCGCTCGGCACCTAAGAGGAAGAGATCATCCTCCAGTGGGTGTTCTGGAGCCAGGAGTCCTTCCAGATCCTCAGGGGCACACCGGTGACGTCGGTCAACGACAGGGGGCGCTGCCTCTCAATCGCCTACGCCTAGGAAGAAGATGAGAGAGTCGTTTTGGCTCAGTGTACTCTGTGGTGTACTCGCCCCCCAAGCCGAAGTCACCTACTCCCCCTCCTCCTCCACTGCCTAAGGAGCCGCCGCCGCGCACTCCTTCGCCACCACCTCCGCCTGTTCCTCCACATGCACCACCACGGCCTCCGAGGTCGGTCTCACTGACGCACCTCCCTACGCCGCCTAAGGGGGCACCTCGGCCGAGGTCCCCGGTCAGGCCACCACCGCAGGTTCCGCTGCAAGCACCCGCGGAACGCCCAAGGCCTAGAAGACCTAAATCTCGCTCCATACGGAGAGGGCAATCAAGGAGTCGTCGTCGCTCGTCGACGAGGTCCAGACGGCACCGTAGGAAGGGTCGGTCTAGGTACAGCACGGATTCGTCCAGTGAAAGGAATTATACGCCAAATCTATCAGAATCGCCTCGGATGAGGGTATCCCCTGTGGACGACGTGGTCTCCTTTCAGGAAGTCTTGTTGAGGGGTGCGAGCAAGCTGGGCATCCAACTGACTGTGCCCACGCCTACGACCTCAGTAATATTTGAGACTCTCCACAAGAAGCACCTATCTAGGCCTCTGTTGCCCTTGGTTCCTGGATTAGTGGAGCACGCCATGGAGCTCTTCCTCACTCCGGCGGTGACGAAAGCAGCCCCCTCCAGGCTGCAAAAGAAGTACAAGGCTCCTGATGCGGACCTGGCCTTCTTCTGATTGGATGCAACTCCGGATTCCGTAATCGTGACGGCGGCGAGGAAGCAACACGCCACCACCCCGTCCTCCATTGTGCCTCCGGACAAGGAAAGTCGCTGGTTGGACTCAGCGGGCAGGAAGGTGTGAGGGACGGCCGCTGTGAGAAGTTGGCCTGATATATGATGCTCACTAGTTTTAGTGATCACCTTGTATCAGTCCAAACAACCCTTATGGTGATTGGTTGTAAGTCAACCTTATAGACCAGCTATCCTAATGGTAGCATGGACAGAGCAGTCTTAGGCTAAACTCTTTTGGCATGTGAAGCCAGCTGTTTTACCACATATAACCCCTTGAATACCAGATGAAAGGACACCACACAGGTTGTTATGAAAATAAACAATATATGTATTACTAACAAACACCTCTGAACTCTTTATGAGATCAGAGGGCTAAGCACATAACAATACTCTTCAGAAAAACACAATAAGTCGCACAAATTACGATGGTGCCCTAGGGGCACGACAAACCATATACTAAGTAAATGGGTTAAGTAGAATGATAGGAGAAATAAGGATGCCCAGAAGCTGTAGAATCGCTGGGGCTACACTACCCTAACCTTAAGTAAGGCCCACGGGACGCGTGTGCAGTGTTAGAACACACACGCGGGTTTCAATGCAAAGTCAATGGGCATGAACAGATTACGAAATAGGTAAGTAAGGACAGTTCCGACTGGTTGAGACCGAAACTACAGGATACCTGGACACTAGGAGAGTCAATCTACCTATGAGCACCGAAATACTCTTGTTACCTCACCCACGGGCTGCGGGTGCATAGGTGTGAAAGTGCGTCGGGTTTCCACGTTGAAGTCAATGGAGCCTTGGAGAAAGATGCTGCAGGCGACCAGGAGGAAGATGTCCAGAGTGATCCAAGGGCGGATCGAAGATGATGGAGACCTTAAAGCAGAGGGGACAGTGTTCAAAGTCACTAGCCAGTGACCGGTGTGGAACCAGGAAGGAACCAGATGCTGTTGTCGCGATCAGATGAAGAGGTGACGCTTGTCTCTGCAGCCACGTGGACCAGGAGGTGTCTTTGACGACCAGGATGGAGGTACGAGCTGTCCCATGCAGGCTCTCGCTGTCGGCGTTGTCTGTTCCGGGATCGGGGTCAACAGGCCTTGGCAAAGGCAACCCACGCGGTGGACAAAGATGGCGTCTGGTGCGGACCAGGAGGGTCCGGAGTACTTCTCTTTTGGAGGGAAACAAGGGCCAGTCTAGAGCAACCAGACCAGCGGTGTAGATTTCAAGGTTCGTTGTCTAGGAAGCCACAAGCCCGCCGGCAAGTGACCAGATAACGCGTCGAGCAGCAACCAGGCATAAGTGCCCCACGCAGATCTCTTGGAGGCTGGAGGGCTGGTCTTTGGTGCAGGAGCTGCTCGGGGCTGGGGCTTCTCAATCCCCAAAGCACTTACTCGAGGGTGCCTCAGAGGTCGTGCTGGAAGCGAAGTGCAGTTCTTCAAAGATGGCCGGTCCCACGTGTCTCGTCGCACCCACGGGTCTCAGCTGTGCTGCAGATGTGGGTAGAGGTCGGAGAGGTCTGGGAGTCCGGGTCTCGTCGAGCTCTGAGGTCTGGTTCCGGCAGGAAGGACGACAAAGTTAACCGCTAGGACGCTTGATGGTGCCTGCAGTTGCAGGGTGGTCACTCCTTGGCCACAAGGGAGATTTCTTCAGTCTTCTGTGGAGCAGAACGTCGAAGTCCAGAGTTTCTTCTTTGTAGAGTTGTCAGGATAATCTAATTTGGAATGGGACCAGCTCCTACCTTTATTCTGCTAAAGGGGGCTGTACTAGTGACTAGGTCCCTCCCATGGGTGGGACCAGGAAGGGGGGTGGTTACACCCCCTATCCTTTGTCCGGTTTCGCGCCAGAGCTGGGGCTGAGTGCCCCAGCAACTGGTTTGAACCGGGGTATGCACAGGGACACCTTGTGTGCCCCAGGCATGTCTCATTCCTTTCAGCCCTTCCTACCTCAATACACAAAATCCTGTCTGGGGTGGTGCTAGCACCTCCCAAGGCAGGAAACTCTTTTTCCAGGCCTCCGTTGCTGGAAGGACTCTCAGCAGCAGGAGGTCAGACTCGTGTCTGTGGTGGCATAATCCATTTTGTGATGCTAAGGCTCGGGTTAACTTTAACCGGGGTTACAGTTACATACATGTCTTATCCCTCTAGAAGGGTGGAATGCTACCCCCGTCGCCAGAACTGGTGAGGGGGTAGTACTCCAAAGCGTATGACACCTTACACAACATGTTTTGATAATGCTATATCAAAGTTAGCAATAACCGCGATGATTCTAATGCACTTAAGAGTATATGGTATAGCGTTATCATGGAACAGCTATAAGGACATGGTTCCGAAAGCTGCAGACAGGCTCAGCTCATGCTAGAGCACCATCTCACATAATTCCAAGCACTCTGCCTTCAGGATTGATAAGGCCTGCCATAGGAGTGGCTTATAGGAATCTATGTGTCCAGTTCTTCTCTTTTGGAGGGAAGCAAGGGCCAGTCTGGAGCAACCAGACCAGCGGTGTAGATTTCAAGGTTCGTCATCTAGGAGGCCACAAGCCAGCCGGCAAGTGACCAGACAACGCGTCGAGCAGTAACCAGGCATAAGTGCCCCACGCAGATCTCTTGGAGGCTGGAGGGCTGGAGGGCTGGTCTTTTCTGCTGGAGCTGCTCGGGGCTGGGGCTTCTCAATCCCCAAAGCACTTACTTGAGGGTGCCTCAGAGGTCGTGCTGGAAGCGAAGTGCAGTTCTTCAAAGATGGCCGGTCCCACGTGTCTCGTCGCACCCACGGGTCTCAGTGTGCTGCAGATGTGGGTAGAGGTCGGAGAGGTCTGTATCTACAGCAAAGGGTGATTACACCAACTTGCCCCAGCTGTTTTACCAGCCAGTTGTGTCTGTTTAGATGGCCAGCCAGGGGTGGCATAATACATGCTGCAGCCCCTGGTAGGCCTTGGGTGCACTTATGCCGTGGGTACCTATGGCACACTGTACAAGGACTTATAAGAGTGACCTCTGTACCAATTGGTAAATGCACCTAAAGTACATGTGTGTCAATTTAGAGAGAGAACAGCGAGGCTGTGGGTCTGATTAGCAGGCCCACAGCCAGGGAAAGTCGTAAACCAGTGAAGCAAAAAGCAAAAATCTGGGGTGACCATAGGATTGCAGACCCTACTCTCCTACATAACCCCCCCCAAACTTAGGGACATTAAACTAACCTTGACCAGTTGAGTCTTCCTGTTCTAAGTGGAAATACCTGGAGAGCCCATCTGCATTGCCATGGTCAGTACCAGGTCTATGTTCCACTGTAAAGTCCATCCCCTGTAGGGAAATGGACCACCTAAGAAGTTTGGGGTTTTCCCCCTTCATTTGATTTAGCCACAAGAGGGGCTTATGGTCTGTCTAAATCTTGAAGTGAGTTCCAAACAAGTATGGCCTCAACTTCTTCAGGGCCCAGACCACAGCAAAGGCCTCCCTCTCAATAGCTGACCAACGTTTCTCTCAAGGGGTCAGCCTTCTCCTTATAAAAGCAATGGGCTGGTCATGACCATCAATATTCAGTTGAGATAGAACAGCTCCCACACCCAACTCAGAAGCATATTTTTGGACAATGAAGGTTTTGGAGTAGTCAGGACTCTTGAGAATAGGTGCAGTACACATGGCCTGCTTCAGGTCATCGAATGCCTTTTGACAGCTAACTGTCCACTGAACTTTCTTTGGCATTTTCTTGCTTGTCAAGTCATTAAGTGGTGTCACTATGGACCCATAATTTTTGACAAACTTCCTATAGTAACCAGACAGGCCCAAGAAAGCTCTGACCTGTGTCTGGGTGGTTGGAGGAGCCCAGTCATTTATGGCCTGTATCTTGCTCTCTTTAATGGTTGAACCTGGCCTCCACCTACAAGGTGGCCCAGGTACACAGCCTGACTCTGCCCCATCTGGCACTTGGTGGCCTTGATAGTGAGGCCTGCCTTCTGCAGGGCCTCCAAAACTTTCCTCAGGTGGATCAGGCGATCCTCCCAGGTGGAGCTGAAGACAGCAATATCATCTAGATATGCTGCACAAAAGTCATCCAACCCAGAGAGAACTTGGTTCACCAACCTTTGAAAAGTGGCAGGTGCATTTTTCAAACCAAAGGGCATCACCACAAATTGGTAATGACCTCCTGGGGTAGAAAATGTTGTTTTGGCCTTGGCCTCCTCAGCTAACCTGATTTGCCAATAAACAGCTGTCAGGTCAAATGTACTCAAGAATTTGGCAGAAGCCAATTTATCTATGAGTTCATCTGCCCTAGGTATTGGATGGGCATCTGTTTTAGTAACAGCATTGAGACCCCTGTAGTCTACGCAAAACCTCATCTCTCTCTTACCATCCTGGGTGTGAGGCTTTGGCACTAGAACTACAGGACTAGCCCAAGGGCTTTCTGAGGGTTCAATGACTCCCTATTCCAACATCTTCTGTACTTCTTTCTTTATGCAGTCTCTGACGTGGTCAGGTTGCCTGTAGATTTTACTCTTCACAGGCAGACTGTCACCAGTGTCCACCTCATGGGTGCACCAGTTTGTCTGACTGGGTGTCAGTGAGAACATATGTCTGAAGGATTGAAGAACTTGTTTGCAATCCTTCTGTTGATGTTCAGAGAGGCTGTCAGAAAAGACCACACCCTCTACTGACCCATCATCAGGGTTCTGAGTGAGCAGGTGTGGGAGAGGGTCACTCTCTCCCTCCTGTCTCTCATCTGTGGCCATGAGCAAGCCCATGTCCGCCCTGTCAACATATGCCTTGAGCCTGTTAACATGAAGCACCCTGTGGGGACTCCTGGGAGTTCCAAGGTCCACCAGGTAGGTGACCTCTCCCTTTTGCTCAATGATGGTGTGGGGTCCAGACCTTTTGTCTTGGAGAGCTGCTGGGGCCACTGGCTCCAACACCCACACCTTCTGTCCTGGCTGGTAAACAGTTAGGACAGCCTTTTGGTCATGCCAAGCTTTTTGAAGTTCTTGGCTGGCCTCAAGGTTTTTGGTTGCCTTCTCCATGTACTCTGTCATCCTAGAGCGGAGACCAAGTACATAGTCCACTATGTCAAGCTTAGGCGTTTTGAGAGGTAACTCCCATCCTTCCTTCACAAGACATAGGGGTCCTCTTACAGGATGCCCAAACAGAAGCTCAAAAGGGCTGTAGCCAACGGATGTATGATCCTACATCGCGGACCAACACATCGCGGGATTTAACACCGCGGCTAGGACATCGCACAGGGCACTACTTCGCCCTCTGTTATATCGCACGCCTTTACAACGAGAATGCGTGCATTTCTATTGGAAAGGCTGCAATATCGTAGGCGCTTACATCGCACGTCAACACAACGCGTGCTTTGCATTCTCCTAGTTCTAGTACATGTACCCGCACCTAACCCTTGGCCCCCATTGCCCCCTCCCTCCCCACGACGCTAAACCTTTTATGACAGACCACATCCTCTCCCTGTCATCGAGGCTGGAATTATAACATATATTAATAAGCATATGTTGAATTATTTTTCACACCCGTCCCCTCGCATAGCCACTGTTTATTAAATATTTACAATTACAATGTACACACGTTATTTCCCACTTTTGACATTCCACGTCTGTTTATAAAAAAATTACATTTGATAGGAGGCTCGAACCTTGGTAGACAGCACCAAAGTCGGCAGAGCTAGCCGTCAGACCACATCCTCTCCCTGTCATGCCATCACACGTTATTTCACACTTCTTTAGCCACTGTTTGTTTGTGTTTACTTTTTACAATCACCACACGTTATTTGCCAGTTTTTTGTTTTTACAATCACCACACGTTATTTGCCACTTTTTACAATCACAAACTTTTACAATGACAGGTTATTTGCCACTTTTTACAATCACAGTGTTGGCATTGGTAGCGATCAGGGCACAAGTCCTAAAAAAAGAAGTGGGGGAACGCTGACGTTACGACAGGAAGTGACGTCACGAAAGGAGGCTTGTACCATCAGACTCATTGCCTCCCCTCGCTCACCCGTTAGATGCGATTGCATCAGAGAAGCCAGCGCGTGATCAGCGTTCTGAATGGGCTCGGATCTCCCCCCAGAGAGGCCAAAGAGTGAATGTGTGGCTCCATTTGCTCCAGTTATCGAGCTCCTGGTAAAATAAGTGGGGGGGATGCCGTCCACCCGCGTGGTACCCCGACTCGAGCCCTGGTAGCGATGTACACACTTATTTGTCACGGGTGTGTTAGCGGTAGCCATGTAATCGCTAGCGATGTCTATGTGCATGCGATGTAGTAGCATGCGGCCGGATAACATGCGTTCTGATGCTGGGCTGTGCATGCGCAGTAGCAGCGGAGCGCTTGAGAAGGGCCGCAAGTCGACCACCCATCCATCCATCCCTCCATCATTCATGCATCCATCCATCCATCCATCCACCCATCCACCACGCACCTATCCATCCATCATGCATCCACCCATCCATCCATCATGAATCCACCCATCATTCATTCATTCATGCATCCTTCCACCCATCTATCCACCCGCCCATCCATTCATCCATCCACCCAGCCATCCAGCCACCAATTTATCATGCATCCACCCATTCAGCCATCAATTTGTTTGTTTTCCGCCTCATGAGCTAGCCGTCAGACCACATCCTCTCCCTGTCATCGAGGCTGGAATTATAACATATATTAATAAGCATATGTTGAATTATTATTCACGCCCGTCCCCTCACATAGCCACTGTTTATTAAATATTTACTATTACAATGTACACACGTTATTTACCACTTTTTACATTCCACGTCTGTTTATAAAAAAATTACTCTTGTAAGTATGGTAACTTGATAGGAGGCTCGAACCTTGGTTCACAGCACCAAAGTAGGCAGAGTTAGCCGTCATACCACATTCTCTCCCTGTCATGGCGTTACTCGTTATTTCACACTTCTTTAGCCACTGTTTATTAAATATTTACACGATATTTATGTGTTTGTGTTTACCGCGTTATTTGCCACTTTTTACAATCACAAACTTTTACAATTACACGTTATGTGCCACTCTTTACACTCACAGTGTAGGCATCGGTAGTGATGTACACACTTATTTGTCACGGGTGTGTTAGCGGTAGCGATGTAATCGCTAGCGATGTCTATGTGCATGCGATGTAGTAGCATGCGGCCTGATAACATGCGTTCTGATGCCGGCCGCGATGTAATAGTCGCGTTGGGATGGCAGCGCGATGCGATAGATCCGTTGTAACGGGTGTTTCCCGTAGCCAACCCCCTTCTATGGGACCTCTCTGTAAGCAAACAGGAGGCAGGGTAAAAGGATGTCCCATCTTCACCTAAGCTTTTCAGGTAACCCTTTTATCATCCCTTTTAGGGTCTTGTTGAATCTCTCCACAAGCCCATTGCACTGTGGGTGATAGGGTGTGGTAAATTTGTAATTTACACCACACTCCTTCCACGTTGCAGTCGAGTATCCTGACATGAAGTTTGCACCTCTGTCAGAGACAACCTCCTGAGGAAACCCCACTCTGGAGAAAACTCCAAGTAGTGCCCTGGCCACAACAGGGGCTTTAGTGGTCCTAAGGGGAATAGCTTCTGGATACCTAATGGCATGATCCACTACCACCAGTATAAATCTGTGCCCAGATGCTGTTGGGGGGTCCATTGGTCCAACAATGTCTATCCCCACTCTTTCAAAGGGTACCCCCCCCCCACAGGTAGTGGTATTAGGGGGGCCTTTGTTGTGCCACCTGATTTGCCACTGGCTTGACAGGTGACACATGAGCGACAAAACTCTTTTGTGTCCTCAGACATGTGTGGCCAGTGAAAGTGAGGGACAAGCCTGTCCCAAGTCTTGTTCTGGCCTAAGTGTCCTGCAAGGGGAATCTCGTGGGCTAAGGTAAGAAGGAAACCTCTAAGAGACAAGGGGATGACCAGCCTCCTGGTAGCACCAGGCGTGGGGTCTCTTGACTCAGAGTATAGGAGTTCTTCATCCCAGTACACTTTGTGGGTACCTGTAGCATTCCCTGCAGCCTCAGCAGCAGCTTGCTGTCTGAGGGGTTCAAGGGAGGAACAGTCTAACTGTGCCTGCCTCAAGTCTGCCCTGGAAGGTCCCCCTGTCCCAAGAAACTCAACCTGTTCAGGTTCAAGTTCTTCTAGGACAGTTCCTTCTGGGGTCTTTGGGTCAGCCTCCTGAGAGGGCTGGTCCTCAACCTGAGGCAGGGGGGGAAGGCACTGCCTTACCCCTACTGCTCTTCCTCTTGGGTAGTGTCTGGTCCCTTGTTCCAGGATCCAGCACTTGTTCAGCTGGGCATTTTCTGGCCTGTGACCGGGTCATAGCAAGGACATGTGCTGACAAACCTAACATTTCCACATGAGTCCTATACTCCACTTCTGATCATAAGGAGGATTCCAAATCATTGCCCAAATGACAGTCCACTGGGAGGTCTGAACTAACTACAACCCTTTTGAGGCCAGTTACCCCTCCCCAAGAGAAGTTAACAACTGCCATACTGTGATTGGTAGTGACGTTGCTAGCATTGGTCACTAGGTAGTCTTAACCTAGTATGATCTGCTCAGGGTCCACAAAGGCTGGTGTCACCATAGTGACACTGGCACACGTGTCCCTGTAGGCCTGAGCCATTTTTCCATTGATCAAAGGTGTTTGCCTGTACTTGCCCAGAGTACTAGGACTTACAGTAGGGGTCATATCTATGTCCCCACTACAAACAAGAACAGCCTGAGTGGGTATTCTGACTAAGTCAGAACCCACCTCAGTTCCCAGGGTTAACCCAACTATAGCCTTGGGGGGTACACTACCACTACTAGCTGTACTAGGGGGTGCAGTTGCCTTAGGGGCAGTAGTGGTAGGAGCTGAGCCTTTCTTGGTGCACTCACTAAACCAGTGAGTCTTACTTTTACAGTATTGGCACCATGGTTTCTTCTGAATATCAGTCCTCTTCTTTTGGGAATTCTGGGACCCACCCTCCTTAGATTGTTGGGGCCCTGTTGAAGACTTCTGAGAACGCCAGACAATCTTACCTGCTTTGCCCGAGAGTGCTGCCGTGAGGGGAACGGCCCTTAAAACGCCCAGAGTGTGCAGCCGCAGTTGTGTGAACGCCGCCGTGAGGGGAACGGCCACCGAAGTCGCAGTAACCCACCCCCGCTGCAGGGACTACATTTCCCAGCTGCCCCGGCGGGTGTGGCGCGACCAACGGGTCTTCAGCGGAGCGTCCCTTAAGAGGGAGGAGCGCCGAACGAGCGCTGAGAATGCCAGACAATCTTACCTGCTTTGCCCGAGAGTGCTGCCGTGAGGGGAACGGCCCTTTAAACGCCCAGAGTGTGCAGCCGCAGTTGTGTGAACGCCGCCGTGAGGGGAACGGCCACCGAAGTCACAGTAACCCACCCCCGCCGCAGGGACTACATTTTCCAGCTGCCCCGGCGGGTGTGGCGCGACCAACGGGTCTTCAGCGGAGCGTTCCTTAAGAGGGAGGAGTGCCTCTCGCCCCGCGAGTCGTGCGCGGGAGCGCCCGGCTAAGCCCGGGACAAGGGCGGGACAGTCTGCGACAGTCCGTGACTGGACACACATGGACAGGTCCACATACTCTGCCCCTGGGTCAACAGGCTCTCAACTACTAGTAAGATTTTGTAATCAATGAGCTCTGCTCTGCCCTGTGGGAATTAGTTGTTCTGTGAAAGAGGGTTATTACGTAAAAGCTCAGGATGCCGAAGAAAGTTGCTGCTGCTGCGGCTACATCTAACACTATTGATAATTATCTGGTGCAAACGGTGAAGAAAATTAATAATCAAAGGAGAGAATCTCTGGGTCTGAGCCAATCTCCCGATTTGGAACGCTTAAGACCATCTTCACCACCTTCCTTGGTAGCCACTTCACCTCAGGACATAGGCACGGATGCTCCACTTATCTCCTTCCAGGAACCTGATAATAATGACTCTGAAATGAATTCCGTGATTGTCCCCGATATACTCCTTGTAACTGATCCCGATAGTGACATTGATTCTGATCATGGGGTCCAGACACGAGTTACTGGAGCCAAACTCTCCTCCCCAGATCAGGTGCCACGACCGGTACGACAATGTGCGAAAAAACACCCAAAGCGTGGTGGGTTGCGGTCTGGGGTTAGGAGGAAAAGGGATGCCACTTCAGGTACTTCTAAGGCAATAACCACTGACCTTGACGAGGATAATATTAAGCATTCCATGGTCGAGGTCTTGTTTAACAAATTTGTAGAGGTGTTCGAAAGCAAGATTAAAGTTATAATTAAACCTCTGGTGGGAAAAATTGACAAACTGAATGCCGAGATCAAAAAACTGGAAGGCTTACAAATTAAGCTCGTAGGGGAGGTGGAAAATATAACAATTCTTGTTGAAAATAGAACAGCCCTTTCAGGGGAGAACACTCTGGATGCGGGAGCGATAGGGGGTGGTTCGTTAATAACTAACCCCCCTGCCCAAGCCCCGATGGATACTGTCAACCAGCTAGGTGCCAAGGATGATGCCCTGTTAACAGTTAATTTTCCCCCTGTCCAAAACCAGGTAACAGACCCTCTTCAATTTATTGTTGAAGCTACGCCGGTGGTATTGGTGTTGGCTAACGTTCCACATCTAGAACGTGGCCTTGCAGAGCCACCTGCATCCCTCTCGAGTAAGGCTCTACATTGGTTATCAGGGAACATGAAGCTAGCCCCAGGTGGGAAACAGCAACTGGCGAGTGTGATCAAGTCAGTAAAAAGGGTCCCGTGGATAGGGAACCAACCCAAAAAGTTTAGTGGTGACTGTGTGGCAGAAACCTTCTCAAACCCGGCAGTTTTGCCTAATGTCCTTGAAAACCTACTTCCGCCCCAACGAAGAAGTGGTAGTATTGTTCCACTTCCGCTAAAAATAATGTATGGGGAACAACAAAATGTTACATACCCTAAAACACCTGGTCTAGATAGGGATAATAACATGAATAACAAGAATAATAGGTGGAGCACAAATCTAGGGTTTAACATTGCAACTTATAATAGTTTTGATCCCCTATCCAGCCTGGATTTGTGTGATTGACGGGAGGCCTGGGTAGGCCCGGGGGGTGAGGGAACTGGTGATCTGTCTTCCATGGCCCCGGCATCTCCACTTAGGACGGATAGTGATATCCCCGTAATAGAGAACCCCGAATTGGGGGACAAAGTGAGGCTGTTAAGCTGGAACATCGCGGGGCTGCGTTCCAAAAGAGAAGATTTAAATTGGCTCAATGTTATTAAACAATATGATAGTGTTGCCCTACAGGAGACATGGGATGAGGATAGTGACTTTTGGGTGGATGGTTTTACTTCTTTTTTTGTCCCTGCTTTGAGTTCGACGGCTGGTAGAAGTAGAGGGGGACTAGCGTTGCTGGTATCGGTGAACGTCAGGGGTAAAATTGTAAAGATTGACTGTGTCTCTCATAATTTTCTCATCGTGGAGGTAACCTTGTTTAATAATATCAAAATAATCTTAGTGAATTGTTATAATTCACAACAAGGGGCCTCTACAGATGAGCATTTACTATGGTTAAATGATTTTTTAATATCCTATAAAGAAAAGCAAACCACTTTTTGCCATCTAATTTTGATGGGAGATTTTAATGTACATCTTTGTTTAAATTGTGTCCTAACTGATTTTGATGGCCCAGATAGTATATCCCCTCAGCACTTTGAACATAGCCAGAAGGGGGTGGCTCTTGAAAATTTACTGTCTAGTAATAATTTGTTTGAACCTGAGTTTTTTGATACCAACACTCGGGTTGCTACTTATACTGGTAGGGACTGCCAAACAATTATTGATTATATCTTTTTATCACTAGGACTTTTAAAATATGTAATTTTTTATAATGCTATACAGATGCCTTTAAGTGATCATAACCCTGTGGTGATGGAGCTATTTGATGGGCTTTCGTTATTAAACATCTCTGTCCCGCCCCAGGCGGTTGTGTCGGTTAAAGCCAAAGACCAGGGGAGAAGGCTTAAATGGGGTAAGATCGTCCCCGCTGACTTTTCCAAACCATAACAACTAAGGCCGCACAGGAATTAAACACCTGTGTCAATCCTCTCTCTAATGGGGAGGTAGTAATATCTTCGTACGAGGCCATTTGTTCTAAAGTGTCACAGGAACTTACTCTGAAGGATCGAGTAGCAAATAATAGACCGGCTATGGCCTGGTTTGACCAAAAATGCAGTAAAGCCCATAACATTTTAAAAAAGGCCCTTAATGTTCGTCCGAGAAACAAAGCTCTGGTATCACAGCTCAGAAAAGAGTATGCGAAGGCAATACAGGAGCGAAAAAGGGAGTTAAAACACGAAGCCTGGGTGGAGCTCATGGATAAAGCTACCTTAAAAGACAGTGCCAAATTTTTGTCAATTATCAACATGCCATTGTTCTCTAAAATTCAAAATTCTGATCTAGAATTAAACATCTCTGAAACAGATTGGCTTAGTCATTTTGAAAAAATATATGGTAGCCACCTGGAGCTGGAATCCCTGGTAGCCCCTGTTCCTACTGTGGCCCCAGTAAGGTTTGAGACAGCTGAAGTAATTAAGGCAATTGAGAGTACGGCTGGGCATAAGGCACCAGGTCCGGATGGGGTTCCCTCCGACTTGTATAAAGCCAATCCGACGTACTGGGCCGAAATCTTAACTAAAGTTTTTAATGCCTCTGCAACCGTAGGGTTCCCTAAGTCCTGGTCTAGATCAATCATAATCCCTGTATTCAAAAAGGGGCAGAGGGGAGACCCGAGATGTTATAGGCCCATCTCACTGTTAGATTCCTCAATTAAAATCTTAGGGAAGGTGGTCTTGACCAGAATAACATCTTGGGCCTCGGAGAATAACATATTGACTGATGTCCAATATGGTTTTAGAGCGGGGAGGAGTACGGAGGACCAATGCCTCAATCTTGATTTGATTATAGCCAAATACACGAGGGCCAAAAGGGGCTCTATCTTCTTGGGTTTTATGGTCCTGTCCACAGCCTTTGATCTAGTTAATAGATCAAGGCTGTGGACCATGTTGCTTAAGATGGGCCTTGATTGTTCGCTGGTGTATTTTCTAGCAGAGCTGCACAGGGATTTGAATGCTTCTATTAGGATGACAACCGAGGGGAAATGCACAGCAAGTTTTAAGTCCAGTAGGGGGGTGCGCCAAGGCTGCATTCTAGCCCCAATGTTGTTCACATTGTACGTGAACTCGTTGGAGACGGACCTGACAGCAGTTTCGCAGGATATTCCGCGCATGGGGGGAACGCCAATCCCGGTGCTCCTCTATGCCGACGATGCGGTTTTATTGGCAAGAACCCAAATTGGTCTACAGAGACTGCTAGACTCTTTTGGCAATTTTATGAACAGTCTCGACTTGTTGATTAATACAGGGAAATCCCACATAATGTCATTGGGGAGTTCAAGAAACAATGTTAAAACTTTTTACTGTGGTACCGAGGTCATTAGTAGAGTAAAGGTATTCACATATCTCGGAGTTTTATTCGATGATAGGGGTAGCTGGAACCCACAGCTCACAACAAAATCTAACGCCATGAGAAGTTCTTCGGCTGCAGTACTGGGGTTCGCCAAAAGACTAGGGGGGAAACCAACTGAAGCAATCCTGGCAATCTATAAAGCCAAGACAGTTTCTATTGCAAGGTACGGAGCAGCAATTTGGGGATTCAGTAATCCTGACCGCATACAAATTGAGGAGAACAAGTTTCTGCGGTCTCTCCTTGGTCTCCCATCGTCCACAGCTACCTATTCTATTCATCTGGAGCTGGGTATGGGTTACATTACTGATATAATTAAAATAGCACCTATCCTGCTCTGGATCAAGATCTGGCTGAATCCGCAACTCTCCCTAAATCGAACAATCATAATGGACTGTCTTAACTTAGACCATGTTAGGGAAATTCAGTGGCTGTCCTATATCAAGAACCTGGCTGAGAAGCTTGGCCGCCCAGAGATCTTCTCTAGACCTGATTCTTTGTGCAAAGCCGATTTAGTGTGGACTAAGACCAACTTTATCAGGCTTTGTGATGCAGAGCGAGAGGCGGTTGAGCTAAGTAAACCTTCAGTAAGGGCCCATGTATTGGTTACCACGTCTTTGAGGCTGGCTCCCTATTTATCGGTCGTGACTAACTGTTTCCACAGATGGTTACTCACGAAATTCCGATTTAATCAAATGTATTTGATATTATGGGATGTGATTGGGTGGGGTAGGCCGGAGGTCAATCCCCCCTGTAAATGTGACGATCTTTATCCCCAGGACACTGTGCATTTTCTGCTTTTCTGCAGGTTGCTTTCTGTGCCTCGGAAACGGTTCATTACCCCATTATTGAAAAAGATGAATTTTAAACAACATAAACCTGCCCTACTATTTCTTCAAATGATGGAAACCCCGGAAACTATGTACTGTGTCGCCAGTTTTCTGGTAGCTTCTGTAAGAATAAGGAGATCTGAGCGGGTGTGTAATGCAGTAGCTACTCCTTCTTAAACAAGCTCTTGTATTTGGGAATTATGGCCTTGTAGAACAAATGTAATAGGTTTGTGACCTTGAGCTTTTTATGGAAATGAAATGTATTAGAATACAATTGTGTAAATTTTAATTCTTTTAAATGTTTTTAATTGTTTGCATTTTTGTATAGCATACTTTTATGATTTTAATTAATCGAATAAAGTGGATTTGACTTGACTTGACTTGACTTCTGGTCATTTTGTTGATTCGGATTACTACCCTTTTGGTCTGCTTTCTTCTGGCCACCACCCTGGTTCTGGTTCTGCTGCTTAACCCTGGTTCTGACCCATCTGTCGGCCTTCTTTCCCAGTTCTTGGGGAGAGGTCAGATCTGAGTCAATCAGGTGCTGATGCAACAACTGGTTCTGACAATTATTTAAGATATGTTCTCTTATTATAAGATTGTACACTCCTGTGTAATCAGTAACTTTACTTCCCAGTAACCAGCCTTCCAAAGCCTTAGTGGCACAATCAACAAAGTCAGTCCAATCCTGAGCCTCAGTTTTCTGGGTATCTCTGTACATCAACCTGTACTGTTCAGTTGTTAGGCCAAACCCATCAATCAGTGCCTTTTTGCAGGACTTGGTAGTCATTAGCATCCTCATCTCTAACAGTGAGGAACTTATCTCTGCCTTTACCTTCAAAGGAGAGCCACAATATAGCTGCCCACTGACTCTGGGGTACCTGCTGTACTTTTCAGGCTCTCTCCAGAGCAGTCATCCATTTGTGGATGTCATCTCCTGTCTTATAGGAGGGCACTATTTTACTCAGGTGTCTATTATCAAAACTCCTGTCTTTATCCCTAGGGATAATGCTGCCACCAGTGGGTTCTAGCCCACTCAATTTCTGCTCCCTGGCAAAAGCAAGTTTTTCCTTGGCAAGGGCAAGTTCTTCCCTTTGGATCCTCAGATTAACTTCCTTCGTCTTTGCCTGATGCTCTCTCCTCTGAGGGGAAGTCATCCTCCTCTGAGCAGATGCATGAGAGACATGGGAGTGAACAGATCTGTTGGAGTCTCTGGATTGAGACCTATCTCTTCTAATCCCAAGGTTAGGCCTGCCTGTGGCTAGGTCTGGGACTCCCCCAAACCCATCCCCATGTAGGCTTAAGGTGGCCCTAGTAAGTCTGCTGACTAAAGCTTGGCCATTGTCTACCTCTCCATCAGAGGAGTCCCCATCTTCCCTCCTATCTACATTTTTTGTTTCAGGGAGGTTAGAGTCAGGGTCAGCTTCTAAGGGGGGCATGCTTCCATCTGCTGGGTCTGAGGGGCCTGGGTTAGAGGCCCTTCTGGAATCATAGGTCTCTAAGAGTCCTAACAGAAAAGGAAGGTTAGGGTTGGAACCCTGTTTTAGTTTCCTGGAGGTACACAATTGTCTCATCTCCTGGAAACTAAGTGCTGCATATCTGGAAAGTGACTGTGGACGGTCACTAACCACAAGGGGAGTCACTGTGGCCTCTCCTGTGGTAGACATGCTTTCTAGTGAGGTGTGGTGTGTGCACCTACCTACACCATGGGTTTTCCTACTGGTCCCTTGCTAAGAGTTGTAGTCAGGTGTGCTAGCCCCTTCCTACTACAACAGCTGGTTCAGTAGAACTCAGAGTATTTCTAAGCTTGTTATATGTACCTATGGTACCTTTTGTGATCTTTCAAATTACATCTCAAGATTATATTTGGTAAAAACAACAGCAAGCTCAAATCCCACCGCTGCCACCAATGTGAGAAGTTGGCCTGATATATGATGTCACTAGTTCTAGTGATCACCTTGTATCAGTCCAAACAACCCTTATGGTGATTGGTTGTAAGTCAACCTTATAGACCAGCTATCCTAATGGTAGCATGGACAGAACAGTCTTAGGCTAAACTCTTTTGGCATGTGAAGCCAGCTGTTTTACCACATATAACCCTTTGAATAACAGATGAAAGGACACCACACAGGTTGTTATGAAAATAAACAATATATTTATTACTAACAAACACCTCTGAACTCTTTATGAGATCAGAGGGCTAAGCACATAACAATACTCTTCAGAAAAACACAATAAGTCGCACAAATTACGGGCACGACAAACCATATACTAAGGAAATGGGTTAAGTAGAGAAATAAGGATGCCCAGAGGCTGTTTAATCGCTGGGGCTACACTACCCTAACCTTAAGTAAGGAGCAGGAGGCCCACGGGACGCGTGTGCAGTGTTAGAACACACACGCGGGTTTCAATGCAAAGTCAATGGGCATGAACAGATTACGAAATAGGTAAGTAAGGACAGTTCCGACTGGTTGAGACCAACACTACAGGATACCTGGACACTAGCCGAGTCAATCTGCCTATGAGCACCGAAATGCTCTCGTTACCTCACCCACAGGCTGCGGGTGCATAGGTGTGAAAGTGCGTCGGGTTTCCGCATTGAAGTCAATGAGCCTTGGATAAAGATGCTGCAGGCGACCAGGAGGAAGATGTCCGGAGTGATCCAAGGGCGGATCGAAGATGATGGAGACCTGAAAGCAGAGGGGACAGTGTTTAAAGTCACTAGCCAGTGACCGGTGTGGAACCAGGAAGGAACCAGATGCTGTTGTTGCGATCAGATGAAGAGGTGACGCTTGTCTCTGCAGCCACGTGGACCAGGAGGTGTCTTTGACAACCAGGATGGAGGCACGAGCTGTCCCACGCAGGCTCTCACTGTCGGCGGTGTCTCTTCCGGGATCGGGATCAACAGGCCTTGGCAAAGGCAACCCACGCGGTGGACGAAGATGGCGTCTTGTACGGACCAGTAGAGTCCGGGGTACTTCTCTTTTGGAGGGAAGCAAGGGCCAGTCTGGAGCAACCAGACCAGCGGTGTAGATTTCAAGGTTCGTCGTCTAGGAGGCCACAAGCCAGCCGGCAAGTGACCAGACAACGCGTCGAGCAACAACCAGGCAGAAGGGCCCCACGCAGATCTCGTGGAGGCTGGAGGGCTGGTCTTTGGTGCAGGAGCTGCTCGGGGCTGGGGCTTCTCAATCCCCAAAGCACTTACTCGAGGGTGCCTCAGAGGTCGTGCTGGAAGCGAAGTGGAGTTCTTCAAAGATGGCCGGTCCCACGTGTCTCGTTGCGCCCACGGGTCTCAGCTGTGCTGCAGATGCGGGTAGAGGTCGGAGAGGTCTGAGAGTCCGGGTCTCGTCGAGCTCTGAGGTCTGGTTCCGACAGGAAGGATGACAAAGTTAACCGCTAGGACGCTTGATGGTGCCTGCAGTTGCAGGGTGGTCACTCCTTGGCCACAAGGGAGATTTCTTCAGTCTTCTGTGGAGCAGAACGTCGAAGTCCAGAGTTTCTTCTTTGTAGAGTTGTCAGGATAATCTAATTTGGAATGGGACCAGCTCCTACCTTTATTCTGCTAAAGGGGGCTGTACTAGTGACTAGGTCCCTCCCATGGGGGGACCAGGAAGGGGGGTGGTTACACCCCCTATCCTTTGTCCGGTTTCGCGCCAGATCTTGGGCTGGAGTGCCCCAGCAACTGGTTTGAACCGGGGTATGCACAGGGACACCTTGTGTGCCCCAGGCATATCTCATTCCTTTCAGCACTTCCTACCTCAATACACAAAATTCTGTCTGGGGTGGTGCTAGCACCTCCCAAGGCAGGAAACCCTTTGTCCAGGCCTCCGTTGCTGGAAGGACTCCCAGCAGCAGGAGGTCAGACTCGTGTCTGTGGTGGCAGCATCCATTTTGTGATGCTAAGGCTCGGGTTAACTTTAACCGGGGTTACAGTTACATACATGTCTTATCCCTCTAGAAGGGTGGAATGCTACCCCCGTCGCCAGAACTGGCGAGGGGGTAGTATTCCAAAGCGTATGACACCTTACACGACATGTTTTGATAATGCTATACCAAAGTTAGCAATAACCGCGAGGATTATAATGCACTTAAGAGTATATGGTATAGCGTTATCATGGAACAGCTATAAGGACATGGTTCCGAAAGCTGCAGACAGGCTCAGCTCATGCTAGAGCACCATCTCACATAATTCCAAGCACTCTGCCTTCAGGATTGATAAGGCCTGCCATAGGAGTGACTTATAGGAATCTATGTGTCCATTTTGGGGTTAGATATAGGTATACTATATCTACAGCAAAGGGTGATTACACCACCTTGCCCCAGCTGTATTACCAGCCAGTTGTGTCTGTTTACATGGCCAGCCAGGGGTGGCATAATACATGCTGCAGCCCCTGGTAGGCCTTGGGTGCACTTATGCCCTGGGTACCTATGGTACACTGTACAAGTACTTATAAGAGTAACCCAGTACCAATTGGTAAATGCACCTAAAGTACATGTGTGTCAATTTAGAGAGAGAACAGGCTGTGGGTCTGATTAGCAGGCCCACAGCCAGGGAAAGTTGTAAACCAGTGAAGCAAAAAGCAAAAATCTGGGGTGACCATAGGATTGCAGACCCTACTCTCCTACAGCCGCTACCTCCATGAAGGCTGCCACTGCATCAGCGCTGTTGGGGCGCTATGATCGGGCGCTGTGGGAGTCCATCCAGCAGTTCGCCGACCTCCTCCCCTGGGAAAAGAAGGAGGATTTTATGGAGATCCCGAACGAGGGGATTGCTGGTGTCGAACCAGCTGATCAGCGCTGCTGCAGACTTGTCACTCCTGGCAGCCCACGGGTATTGTCATGGAGTTAATCAGAGGCGCCACGCTTGGCTCAGATTAACATCACTGAAGCCTGAAGCCCAGCAGAGGGTGGCCAACCTGCCCTTCTCGGTTGAGACCCTATTCGGGAGACACGCCGACGATGAGATGGCCCGCATGAAGGCGGAGGCCGAGACTCTGACGGCCGTGGGCTTGGAGAAGCCCAAGGACCAGAAGAAGAACTACCGCCGTTCCAGAGACGGTACGGGGCACAGGGCAGAGGACGAGGTCAACAGTCTGGACAGCAGCAGCAGCAGTTCCAGAGGAAGCAGGTGGTCAGCAGTCTGCCACCGCGACCAAAGGACCGGCGGGTCTAGGCCCTGAGCGATTACTTCCCCGTCATCCGTTACCCACTCCGGTGGGGGGAAGCGTTCAATATTTTCTGGCAGAGTGGAGAAAAATTACTCAGGACAAGTGGGTGCTGAATATTATTTGCAATGGATACAGTCTTCGGTTCACCAGCCCGCCTCCAGCAATTCCACCGGTTTGCTCGCAGTTTCAGCTGCGAGAGCTCCAGGCGGAGGCCGATACCCTGTTAAGGAAAAGGGCGATAGAAGACGTCCCTCTGTCTCAAAGGGGAAGAGGTCTGTACTCACCGTTCTTTCTAGTCCGCAAAAAGGACAAGAAGGAGTTCAGGCCTATTCAGGATTTGCGACAAACAAACAAGTGGATTCGCAGAGAAAAGTTTTGCATGCTGTCTTTGCACTAGATTTACCCTCAGCTGCAAAGGGGAGACTGGCTGTGCGCAATAGACCTACAGGATGCATACTTCCACGTGCCCATCGCACAGAAACACCGGAAGTTCCTGCGATTCCAAGTCAGCGCCAATCACTATCAATACACAGTGTTACCGTTCGGGCTGAAGTCAGCGCCCAGGACCTTTTCCAAATGCATGACAGTGGTAGCGGCACACTTGAGAAAGAACAAGGTGTTTGTCCACCCGTACCTGGACGATTGGTTGATCAAAGCATCCTCCTTCTAGGAAGCGCAAGCACACTTCCAGAAGACGTCTGTTCTCTTGAAAAAGCTGGGATTGCACATCAACATGTCCAAGTCTGTCCCGACTCCGGTCCAATGCCTACAGTACTTGGGAGCCTCCATCAATACGCTGTCTGCAAGCGTGTCTCCTTCGGAGGAAAGACGTTTATCACTCCTTCGGAAGGCTCAGGCTCTTATGACGCTCCATCTACGACATGAGGACGGTGTCTTCTCTACTGACGCCGATGGCCTACTGTATCTTCCTCACACCACACGCCTTGCTACACATGAGGCCGCTGCAGGAGTGTCTGGAGGATCAGTGGGACCAGAGGAGAGGAAACTGGGACGACAAGATACGACTGTCTGTGCATGCTCTACAGTCTCTGAAATGGTGGTGTTCAGCAGGGAATCTCCTCAAGGGGGTTCCCTTCCACAAGGACATTCCCACTCAGACTAACGTGACAAATGCTTCTCTCCGCGGCTGGGGAGCGCATTCCGGGGAGTTACAGATCCAGGGAACGTGGTCCCAGACGGAGTCCACGTATCACATCAATTTTCTGGAACTCAGGGCTGTTCACTTGGCACTGAAGGCCTTTCGTCCGTCCTTCCAGACCAACTCTCTGCTTGTACAGATGGACAATACGACCACAATGTATTACCTCAACAAGCAGGGGGGCTCGAGATCGCGCACCCTGTCGCAGGAGGCGCAGACGATTTGGCAGTGGCTTCTTGCCAGAGGACTGACGATAACGGCTACTCATCTACCAGGTGTGCAGAATGTTCAGGCGGACGCACTGAGCAGACTGCTCCAGGAAAACCACGAATGGGTCATAAACAACATAGTGCTCGGAGACGTCTTCGACAGGTGGGGCACTCCAGACGTGGATCTGTTCGCCACCGCCGAAAACAGCAAATGCCGGAACTTCGCATCCAGGTACTACCAGCAGGGAACGCTGGGGAATGCGTTATGGATCAACTGGTCGAACAGCTTTCTGTACGCTTTTCCACCCATTCCCCTGATTCCGGCGGTGCTCATCAAGCTGGCCCAGTCCAGGGCGCGGATGATCCTGATTGCCCTGGAATGGCCCAGGCAGTGGTGGTTCACGGACCTGCTTCACCGGTCCCTCCTCCCTCACATTTGGCTGCCGTGCCGGCAGGACCTTCTCATGAAGTTCGGGGGCAGATGGTGCACATCAATCTCTCGTCTTTGAGTTTGGCGGCATGGCTCCTGAGATAGTGCAATATGGCCATTTGAATCTCCCTGCGGATTGTATGGACATACTGAAGGAGGCTAAGAGACCTTCCACTAGGACTTCTTATGCGTACAAGTGGAAGAGATTCTGCATCTGGTGCAAAGCCAAGAACTATGATCCGACGACATGTAAGGAAGATGTCATCCTTCCGTATCTTTTACATTTGGCGCAGTCTGGCCTTAATTTCCATTCCATTAAGGTTCATCTCGCTGCGCTGACTGACCACAGGAAATGCCCTTCACAGACCTCCTTCTTCCAGATCCCTGTGATCAAAGATTTTTTGGAAGGCTTGAAGAAAGTGTTTCCCCTGTCCGGCTTCCTTCGCCTTCATGGGAATTGAATGTGGGGCTGTCCAGATTGATGAAGGAACCTTTTGAACCTATTGATAAGGCTTCGTTGCAGCACCTGTCCTGGAAGGCGGCGTTCCTCGTGGCCATTACATCGGCCCGCAGGGTGAGTGAAATTCAGGCGTTGTGTTGCCAAGAACCTTATACTGTATTTCATGCTGCTAAGGTTGTTATGCGTACTCACCCTAAATTTCTTCCTAAGGTTATTTCTGATTTCCATGTTAACCAGACCATAACTTTACCTACGTTTTTTCAGAATCCTTCCTCTCCAGCGGAAAGGTCTCTACATTCCCTGGATGTCAGGAGGGTGTTGAAATTTTATCTGGATAAAACCAAGGATATTCGTAGGTCAGACCAATTGTTTATCAATTATGGGTCAGTCAGGACAGGTCCTGCTACCTCAAAACAGTCCATTTCGAGGTGGATTGTGTCCTGTATACAATTGTGTTATCAAAAGGCAAATAAGACCTTAGGGGGTAAACCTAAGGCTCATTCCACCAGGGGCAAAGCTGCCACGACGGCTTTGTTACGTAATGTTCCCATTGCAGAAATCTGCAGGGCAGCCACTTGGAAGTCAGTCCATACCTTTGCTAAGCATTACTGTCTGAACACGGATGCCAGGGCAGACGCTCAGGTTGGGAAGTAGGGGTGTTGTTTGTCTCCACCGCCGCTTTGGTGTGGGGATGGGATTTCCATTCTATTCACTAGATTATGACTATACACAGAGATCCCCTACTACAGAAGGAGTAGTTTCTGTCCTGTAACGCCAGTTCTGTAGTAGGGGTATCTCTGTTATAGTCATAAGCGCCCGCCCTCCTCCCCGGTGGAGAAAGATGTTCATGTTCGGAATGCTACAGGTCTCGCGTTATACGCCTTCAAAAAGAACTGAAAGTAAATGGGACATGCTGAGCATTCTGGGATACCATGAAAGTTCTGGAAAGTTTTCTTTCTTTCTTAGGTTTCCGGGTCCGCCAGTGGCAGAGTCAGAACCAGTTGATTTACGGAGGAACCGCAGCAGGCCCCGCTGACCCACTAGGATCCCGATGAGGTTTAAATAAAACCGCTCGAAGGTACCTTAGGACCTTTAGGAACCACATCAAACGATGTTCCTCAACATAGATACACTAAGTAATTCTTAGGAGTATATCTCACGTTTATATACACATCACCCCTGGTCCTGAAGAAAGCCCACCCGACCATCCGGCGACTGAGGGCTGAAACATGTTGACCTACACGATTAGACTAGTGTGAATGAGTCATAATAACTCCATGTCACCTACAATAATTTTATTGCCTCTTGAAACCAGAATGAATAAATTAACAAAGTCTGGAATCTAGAGACTTTTAATACACCTTCACTATATCACGAGCACCATCATTGGTCACTACTGTTTTAACAAAGGGTATTTCCTCCTGGTGGAGGTTGCATAACCACTAAACCCTATGATTATGCAAACACGTGTGAGGGAAAGCGGAGAACAAAGATATACCGCCCAACGTTACCAACATCCAACACGTGCATGAGGGTTTTTTATTGGGACTTGAAAGAACCGTTCCTGCATACCCAATGTTATGCAGGACAAGTGATCCTTCTCTTTTGATTAGATAAGTTTTCTTAAAGGCATGGTATCCCTTTTTGAGCCACATAATGGCAGCCTATGGGGCTTGTCTGTCCTCCCCTTCCTCTCTATCATTCCAGAGGCTTTGTTGGTAAAAGGGAAGTTTTTCTCTATGATGAAAACTTGACAGGCTGTGCTGTTTGTGGTTGTGGTGGAATGTCTAGTTGAAGTACTGGACAGTGTAGCCTGTGGATATAGGCTGCATTATATGTCTTTAAATTCTCTCTTAAGTGTCTTGCAGGACTGCAATTTTAGACAGCTTAAGAGATTAATTTTGATTGCTCCAGGGTCCACGCTCATGAGCGGGACTATTCACTAGATTATGACTATAACAGAGATACTCCTAGTACAGAACTGGAGTTACAGGACAGAAACTACTCCTTCTTTTGCATATGTTGCCCGAAGTGGGATGGGTATGCCCAGACTTGGGCATACCCATCCCATGGATGCCGGTACTCAGGACACCACTGGATTCAATCTAGCCTGGCTGATGAAGGATTTTGCCCTAAAACCTGTCCCAGGATGCTTGTTTCTGTTCTAGGGCGGACCTGGTTTGGCAGTGCGGGCTGGACTGTTCCCACAAGGAACAGGGTCAAGACTGATTTGCAAATGGCTGGGTCCAAACTGGGGTGGTGTGGTGAGCAAATGAATGATGGATTTAACCCAGATCAATGTGACTGGTGGTGAATTTTTGCATTGTCCAACATTCCGTCCATCAATTGTTTCATTTGCATATGGTAGTGGATTAAAGGCATGACAGAGAACAAAAATCGCATTTGGAAAACTAACATGTACTATTGTTGGCTTTGGGCATTGGAGCAAAGCTCTGGGCACCAGCACTCATTTTTAATTTATTTTTTTCAAATTAAGCACTGTGTATAACGTGTGTGTGATGCAAAGTGCTCTGACACCCTATGGTTGGTATGAGCAGCACTATAAAACAAAAGAAATGCATGTGAGTAAGGGACTGTGGAGAGTTGAGTGACACTATTGGAAGGTGGTAGTGAGGTAGTCAGTGGAGATGGAAGTTATTGGGGGTTGGAGTGCCAAAAAAAAGATTGTCGCACCAGGGGCCCTTAACTCTAAAGCTGGTCCTGCAACCACCTAGTGTGTTTCCTACCCGCAAAGCCTCATATTCAGAGAGCACATAGAATAGTTGAGCTGATGTGCCAGTGGCTTGGAGAAAGGAAGCAGACTCTCAAGCCTGCAGTTTTTTGTGGAAACATAAAATAGAGATATTTAAAAATGACAGCAAATGAAATTGAGTCCTCAAAATAAGATTTAAATGGCTTTTCACATCGGATTAACAATGGGAACTAGAGACTGCAAAATGTGACGGGCTCCTCAAATAGTGCACAATTAGCTTGAGATGTCACTAAACTGGCAGTAGTGGCAAGGTCTTGATCGCTAGTCCATTTTATTGCCCTGGATCCAGTGGCGGCCGCTGCAAATAAAAAGATGTAACGCGTGGGTGGGTAAATTAAACAACCAAGTGAAAGCTGTACAAACCAATGGAAATAACCCACATTAGTTACCAGTATTGTGGTGCAACTAGAATCAAAGCAGGAAGGCACCAGTCTGCTGCATGCACAACATCTGTAAAACTACATCCAAGCTTGTCAAAAGCTTTCTTATCAGCCTCTCCAGGTATATTTATTCTGTTTACTCCCTTCATGTGTTTGTGGTGCTTCCATGAGGATGAGGCACTCTTTCTTTACTTCCGGAACATAAAACGTCTTTGCTCGCTTGTGTTGTTCTGTTGTCTGGTAACAAGTCGCTGCCTAAGAGTGAATTGGGGATAGAAGAGTTTTTTTAAAATAATGTAACAATGAAAATCTCTTTGAACAGCAGAAGGCGGCGTGCCCCAGGTTTTTGTTGCCTATAATTAGGCACACATAGTTTTTCTCCCTTGCTCTGTTCCTATGGGCCTTGCTGAAGCCCCCAGAGAGGTTTCTTTACACCACAGAAGTATGGGCATGTCTTGCCCCATTGCAATTATTTTTAATTACCTTGCTCTGCATAGATGCCAAGGTTTCAGATTGCTATGTGTGACATTTTCATAATTTCAGAGTAATAATGAGGGACTTTTTAATGACTATGAGTGCCACGTTCTCACGAGCAAAATCAAGCGGTGAAGATGAGGGAAACATAAATATCTGAAATTTCACCCATTTGAGCAACGTGACTACGCCAGCAAAAGCACATTTTCAAAGCATATCAAGTCAGTGTAACGAGGCCCGGACTGGCCATAGCGGACACCGGGCAATCCCCCGGTGTGCCGCACGGGTGGGGGCCGGTTTTTGGCCCCTGGGGGCTGTTTTTGTTACAGGGCCGTTCTTGCAACATAGCTGCAAAATCGGCCCTGTACCAAAATTGGTCAAAAACCGGCCCTGGCAAAGAGCTCCGTGGCACCTCCAACCCCTCCGAGTGGGGAGGGGGGTTCGGCCGAGCACTTTGCCAGGGCTGGTTGTGGTTCCCAGTCCGGCCCTGAGTGTAACAGTTTTCGTGACCCGACAGATAGGACGACAGGACTGGAGGACATTAGGACCCTGTGGGTCATGAGGGAGGTGACCAGGTCACCGGACACCACATCCGGTTAGGGACAGGAAAGGGGCAGACTGACCAGGACGGGCATGAGGACGGATGTGCATGTAACCAGCGGCCAAGAGAAAGAAATAAAAGAAGCATTGAGCAACTAACCTGTGTCCCGAGTTTGGTGTTCGCCTGGCGCCCACTAGAGAGACACGACAACTGGCGACGAAGGGTAACGAACAAACGCGTGGAGCATCGCATCGCGTGTCCGGGACGAGCATCATCGAAAGAAACCAGGTGCCCACCCTGGATGCGCAGCAGCAGTGAGGAGGAAGACGCAAGTAGCAACACGGGAGCCCACCCCGACAGCGTCCAACGAAGCGCAGCTGATCGCGGTAAGAAGAGCGTTAGCACAACAGCGCGAGTGACTGGAAATAAAAGCGCGAGGTCTCCACGCTTGAAAATCAAATCGGGAGGTCTCGTGAGATCTCAAATCTTGGCGGCCATTAAGGAATCAGGCAGCTAGGGCCAATAGCAGCACAGAAACCCCAAGGCGGCCATTTTAAAGGCAGGAAACGCGAGATTTTTATCGCGAAATCTCGCGAGAAGAGTAGCTGCCATTTTGGGGAAAAGGACAATACAAAGAAAGACCATAGGAACAAACAGGGCGGACATTTTAAGGCCAGACAAGAAAGAAAAGAAGCAAAATACAAGGAAAAAGACAAGAATAAAGACAAAAAAGGACTAAGAAAGCCCAGAAGAGGCTAAATGAAGAAAAACGAAGGAATAAAAAAGAAGAAATAAAGAAAAGAGACAGTAAAAAGAATAAAGAAAGAAAAGACAAAGAAAGCCCAGAAGAGGCTAAATAAAGTAAAACAAAGGAATAAAAAGAAGAAATAAAAGGGACAAAAGATCACAAAAGAGAAAAGAAGATAAAAGGCAAAGAGAAGTGAAAAGAAAGAAAGGATCGAATTAACAAAAAAAAAGAGACAATCAAAGAAGAGAAAGACCCCACAAAGGCAAAAGTGAAGGAAGAGAAGAATATAAAATGAAAGAAAACAAAAGGAAACATAGAACAACACACAAAGAAGTGACAGAACAAAAAGAGAAAAGAGCACATAAAGGCAAGAAGGCAAGAATGACAGACCCAAAGCCCAGCGCACAACACAGGAGGCCATTGCCGTTCAACTTATCGGAGCCACAAATAGGAATCAGGTGGGAGAAGTGGATCAGACGGTTTGAAAGATATATGGAAGCAACAGATATAACAGACGGAAAGAGATTAGGGTTACTGCTGAACATAGCAGGGATAAAGTCGAAGAACTTCTGGTGACACTGCCAACCGGAGAAACAAAGACATATGAGAAACTAAAGAAATGCCTAACGGCCAAATTTGACCTACAACGGAATGTTGACTTCGAACGATACACATTCACTAGTGCGTGTCAACAAGTGGACGAAACGCCAGATGACTTCGCGACAAGGCTGAGAAAACTGGTGACACATTGTGAGTTCGACAAATTCGATAACGAACAAGCAATAAGGCTACGGATCATTGAAGGCTGTCGTGACACAGGATTCAGGGCAAGGATCCTAAAAGAACCGACCTCATTGGAGAACATCCTGTCTCTGGCGAGAGCAGAGGCGAGAGCAACGACACATGCCAAGGAAATGGAAAGAGAGAAGAACGTCAAAATCGAAAACGCACACCACGTGACAACCAACTATCGCACAGGCCAGTCGAGGAATGACTGGAACGAACAAACAGAAATGAGAAGTTCATCACGAGTGTCAGGCGAAGAAGAGGAAGAAAAGGAAGTGGAAAGGCTATATCACATGTCGGAGGCCCACACAGAACTGAGTGGGGGAGACGAAAAAGGAGAAACAACGCACCCAACAGACAGAAACACACGGGAAAAGACAGACTCGGTAACGATAGGAGTAGGAGCACATGAAGCGGAATTTGTACTGGACAGTGTTGCAACATGCAATGTCATGTGGGCATCAGAGTATGAGAAGATGAAAGCGAAGCCATCACTGAGAGCGTCCAGGGTTGAGGTTTTCACCTGGGGGGTCAAAGAAACCGGTAACGAACCTGGGAAAGTTCACAGAGGAACTGAGGTATAAAGACAAAAAGAACAAAGAGGACATCCATGTGCTGAAAGGCGATGTCCCAGGACCATGCCTGCTGAGCAACAGCACCGCCCAAAACATGGGTCTCATAACAATGACATATGACACGGAAAAAACAAAAGACACACTGAGAGCAAGCAAAGAGAAGACGCAGGGACCAGAGAAAGAGGAAGAGAACGAAAAAGAATCACTGAGGGAACAAACACAACGAAGGGTGGCAGTCGAAAGAGAGGAGGCTATGGAGACGGTGCCAGCTGGCCCACACCACTGGGCACATGGCAAGGAGCTAGAAGCAGACGAAGAGAGGCTGGCAAGCGGAGAGCAGAAGGAGGACAACGAACAAACAGAAGCAAAAGCTGATGGCAGAGAACAGCGACCAAGGGAGGAATGCAAGGGGACAAAGAGACTAAGTGATGAAAAGTAGGAGTCAGAGACTGGGGAGACGGGTCGACCAGACCTATGGACACTCTCTCCCTCTCTCTCTCTCTCTCTCTCTCTCTCACTCTATCTCTCTCACCATAACAATTAGTAAATGCTGTCAAAAGGTGAGGGGGCGAAAATGATCAGTAGAACTGTACCATGAACATTCGTTTGCAACAAAGGGGGAGATGTCGTGACCCGACAGATCGGACGACAGGACTGGAGGACACTAGGACCCTGTGGGTCATGAGGGAGGTGACCAGGTCACCGGACACCACATCCGGTTAGGGACAGGAAAGGGGCAGACTGACCAGGACGGGCATGGGGACGGACGTGCATGTAACCAGCGGCCAAGAGAAAGAAATAAAAGAAGCATTGAGCAACTAACCTGTGTCCCGAGTTTGGTGTTCGCCTGGCGCCCACTAGAGAGACACGACAACAGTAGATTATGATTCACACTCTCTTCCTGCACCGGGGCAATGGACGTCTGACCTGTGTCATCTTAGCACAGAGAGTAACTGAATGTGTTGTAATGTGACAAGCTGTACAACTGGCACCCACTGACTGCAGGCAGTTGCCTGATCACACACTGCCAAAATGGAATTTGCTAATTAACACTCACACACTTGGTGGCAAGTGCACTGCACAATACTCTGGGGCTGAATACATCAAATTACTATATTTAGGCCTTAACAAGGAACATTTCAATGTTTCCTGCTTGGTGACTCGGTGTGACCAGCGCTGCTCAGCTCACTTGAACTATATACATGATGTATTGTGGGAGCTGTAGTTCAGACCGGGTCCGGATTAGTTGATCCAACTGAAGACAACACTTTGCTGATTTGTAAAAGAAAAGTCCATGGCAGGCATGTGTGTGAGAGGGAGGAATGGCGGAGGTCTGGAGAGCCACAGGCCCTTTCTAAATATATTTGATATGAATAACCTGCTGAACGAAAGAGTTTTCTGGGAACTTTACTAGGGTGGGCAGACGGTTTGTTCCAAGCTTCCCTCACCTCTCCCACATCAATATTATTTTGTGCATCCAATTCCAACGAGAAAAAATAACATTTGTACAGAAACAGAACTCTATTGCAGTTTCTGCTCACAATACCTTGCAAAACCGGGGTACAGAGAAGACATTTGCAAGCCTCCTCTGTTCCTGACAGGCCGTGCTGAAACGTTCAGGGGGGTTTCTTTACATTACAAAAGTATGAGCACGTTGTGCCCCAGTGCAAGATAGTTCAAATTAACGTTGTGTCCCTTCGATTTCCTTCTCTCTCGCTTACCCCCCAGCCTGCTTCCCCGGCCCACCTAAGCCCGGGCTTAGAAAACTACACAGCATTGAAAGATTATTTGCACGACAGGCTGTAAATAATACTGAGAAAGTAAAAGCACTTTAAACATACCTGTTGGTGGTTTCAATATTCCGACAGCAGCAGGACAATGCCAGTGCATCAGCAGAAGAATTCTTCACGTCGAGGCAGTAAAATGCAGACCGTAAACACCAAAATATCAATGTCATAAATATACATGTCTAAAATATCGTTTTATATATGTATATGTGTGTGTGTGTGTGTGTATATATATATATATATATATCCACTGGAAACTCGAACCACTTCCTGATTCCGCCGACGGTGGGTTAGGCGACGAAAGAGACACAGACCTCCGAGGTTTAACGGGCAAAAAGTGTGGTTTTATTTCAGTGACCCAACACAACACGTTTCAAGCTCGTAAGCCCTTGTTCACGTGTCAAAGTGGAAAAAAACACCATCTGTTATTTAAAGTGAAATGACCCCACTCCCACTTTCTGACATCATAGGTCACATGTAGATGGGCATAAACAACAGACTGAGGTAACCACAAGACAATCATTTCGTAGTTTAAACCCCATAGACAGAATAATATTTCATGACACATTAGATATATATATATACACATGTTTAAAATAATCTTTAAAAACATGTAAAGTGCTTAAGTGTCATAGTTTTTATAAAACAATAAATATAATTCATTTTAAGATTCTCTTTGGATAAATCCAAGACTGCCTATATAGCTGCAGCGCCCATACAAAATTATTTCCGGATGAATCCGATTATTTTCAATTCAATCAGTGTGGCCTATTAGTCTTAGGTGTTTAGTAACACATATTTTTTACATGTTGCCATAATTTTGTAATTTTCACATTTTCTTTGTGATTTTTTTCTTTTTTTACCAGTACAAATACAAGTGGGATGGAATCTGTGCAACAGTACATAAATAAATAAGTATAAAGTGCTGGTGTGATTTGTATTGACTTCTCAATTATTTTACAGTAAATGCAGGTCCTCACCATTCATTTCTAGAATATAAATAATCTATTTTCTATGAAGTGGTGTCATAATTTAGGGCAGAACCACATTTATATACTAAATACTTTAGGGAAATCAATGATGGAAAGCAGAGAAAAAGAAAATATATATATATGATACAATGATACAGAAAATTAATATCTTAGTATATTTGAGACAGTTTTTATGCTACTAGTAAGAGTAACCATTTGATTGCTGATACCAACCACAATATAGCAGCAAGAGTATATTTCTACAGAAAGCTGTGCATGTCTTCTGTGGTGTTCAAACCGTTGGGCCATTTGCAATCAAGCTCAAGAATGTATTTTGTTTCGAGCTATCGGAGTTGGCGCTCTCTGTTGCCACCCCTTCTTTTCTTAACCACAGCATCTATTACATAATAGGATAGGCAATTAATGTTGTTACCATGTACCTTCTTAAAATGCCTCGCAACAGGATATGTTGCGTCGCTGTGGAGAATGGCTCTTATATGCTGCAAGATCCTGACATGCACCTGCATCTTAGTGCTACCCACGTAGCGAAGCCGACAGGTGCACGTCAGGACATATACAGCATATTCGGTCTTGCAATCATAGTTACCCAAAATCGATATGGGGACAGTACTAAAGGGTGTAGAGTACTTGGACATGTTACAGCCAAAATTGCAAGCACGACATGACGTGCATTTTTTTAAACCCTTCTTAGGGGCCAACCACGTAGTGACTTGCTTGACCTCAGGCGACACTCGGTCCAAAGCAGTGCCCATAGTGCTGCTTCTTCTAAACGTGACAACAGGCTTGTCTGCTATTCTATTGCGCAGAACATTGTCAGTAAGGACCACTGGCCAGTGTTTATTGAGTATAGTTCTTATCTGAAGTTCTTCTCTGTTGTAGGTGGTAATTAATCTAGGAGTATTAATATTCCTAGAGATTATAGCAGTATCAGGGACTGTTGAACTGTCAATCTCAGGAATAAATAAGCTCATTCTAGATTTAGATTTGGCTTTGTTTATGGCATCACACAGGGTTTTTGTGAATAACCCCTTGCCTTCAGTCTGTCAACCAGCTCCAATTGACATCTATTAAACTCTTCCTTATTGCTGCAAATACGTTTTAACCTTAAGATTTCTCCATAAGGAATGCTAGCAATGAGGTGTTTAGGATGGGAGCTGGTTGCGTGTAGCGTAATGTTGCCCGAGGTTGCTTTTCTATGCAAGGTACTTTCAAACTTTTCATTATCAACAAAAACTTTGACATCAAGGAATTCAATTTCATTTTTGTGGATATTGGAAGTGAATTTTAGAATATAGATGTTATCATTAATCTTGTTTATAAAGCAAACTGCTTCCTCTTCACTACCCTGCCATAAAATGAACACGTCATCTATATATCTCAGATATGATCTGATGTGTGTCTGGTATTCCACCTGAAGGGTGGTTTTGAGAACCCGCTCCTCCCACCAGCCAACATGTAAACATGCATAGCTGGGGGAGAAGCAGGCTCCCATCGCCACCCCTCTACCTGTTTGTATAAATCTTTATCAAACAGGAAATAGTTGTTATTGAGGCACCACTTAATGAGTTCCAGCACAACTTTGTTGTGTTCATATAAAGTGCTAGACCTAGTTTCCAAAAAATGTTTAACAGAAGCTAATCCCTGATTATGGTCTATACTTGTATATAGTGCTTCTATATCAAGAGTGATAAGAAGCATATCATTGGACCATTTCAACCTGTCAAGTTTTTGTAGGAAGTCTCCAGTATCTTTTACATAACTTGGCAACGTTGTTACCAAGCTCTGCAAAAAGAAATCTATATACTGGCCTACATGTTCACCTAAACTATTTATGGCCGATATGATCGGTCTCCCTGGGATTGGAAAAACATTTTTGTGGATCTTTGGAATTAGGTACAGAACCGGCAGCACTGGAAACTCATTGAACAGAAACTTGTGTTCTTCTATTGAAATAAGACCTTGTCTTTTCCATGAAGCCAATAATTTCTGTAATGCATTCTTGGCCTTATCGTACTCTTTAACATTGGATTTTAAATAACAATTCACATCACTTAGCTGGCGTAGTGCTTCCGCTATATAGTCTTTCCTAGGCCACAATACAAGGTTCCCCACCTTGTCAGATTTTTTGACAATCACCTCCTTATTGCTCTCTAGTTTCTTTACTAGATCATAATATGCCTTTCTCTTAAAAAATAGACTTTGTTCTGTTCTATTTTTGTGGACAGTATGATTTAATTGTTTTAGATCATTAACAACAAGCTCATGAAAAACCTCAATACTGTCCTTTGGCATAAATGGGACAAAACTAGATTTGGGTTTGAAGGGGCTGATCCCAGCACCTTTCTGAACATGATTGATTTTTCTTAATCGTTCTTGTGTGGCCAAGTTGGCATTTTCTTCCAAATCCAAATTAGATGTTATATCAGACTCATCAGCTAAGTCATGTACCGTAAGTAGATTCGGAACATCCGATGCTGCTAAATTGGTCATTGTTTCTTCATTTTCCACATCACTGTTGCCGCATGCATCTTTCAGGGCTTTGAGTGCAAAGAACTTTTTCAGTTTCAGTTTTCTAATATAGCAATAAACATCTATGCGTGTTCTGGCATAATTGAAACTGTCCCCCGGGCAGAAATTGAGACCCAAGGCCAACAGTTGTTCTTCAGCCTTGGAAAGTGTGATAGTAGATAAATTAATTACACTATTGTCCCTTATTGTTGTTGCTTCTTTTTCCATTTCCCCTTTGTGTTCTTTTTTGTATTTTTCTTTGCCTCTTTTGCGTTGGTCACGTCTTCTTTTTGTTCACTTGCATTTTTTGCTGCTGTTTTCTGTCGAGGCCTCAAGGTTTGCAGTCTTGCCTCGACTAAAAAATCCATTTCTTGTCCTACATTCAGAATGGTCTTGCTTTTTACTATAGGTGTCGATTCTGCGCTGGACGCACTGGTTAGCGAGACAGTGTCCAAACTATCTGAGTCTGCATTGCCCTGAGCTTCATTGCTATTTTCCTTGCTTTTGGTTTTTGCATCATATTGTTGGCGTTTAATCGGATCAAATTTACGCAAAAAAAGTAAAGATACGACCATTCTCATAGTCCTCTAGGTCGCGATTGAACTTGGTTGCTTTTCTTATTTTGATTTTGTCTTCGTGTTTTTTCAAGCGTTCCTGCATAGTTTCCTTCATTTTAACAGCTTGATCCGTTATTTCCAAAGCATTTATTTTTTCCAAAATAGCATCAATCTCTTGCAGAATCTCATCCCGATCAATCTGAGCATATCTAGTTAGTAATTTGACCAAATTCATGGAGGCTATAAGATTTAATTCCCCCCATTCAAGCAGCATTTTGGGATTAGGTCTGTCAAAACTGGGCGCTAGGAGGATTCGCAACCCCCTCGGCACACGCCCCACTTCCGCATATTTTGAAAGAGACCGATGTTCCCACCACTTAGTAATCTCCGTTTTTTCTCAAGTTCCTTATACAACGTAGCAATGTCAGTGTCTTTATTAATTTCTGTGCTGGCAGTCGGTATGCTATCTTTCGGAGTCTTGGTCCGTTTGCAAAATAGTTCCTCGCCGCCGGCTCTCTTTCTCTCATTTCCTCCATAGACATAGTTGCGGTCACTTCAATTAATACACCGTGTGCGTGTAGACTAGCAAGGACGCTACTTTCATACAACGCACTGCCCCGATAACCGCTTCTCCCCTCCTACATGCCTCCCGACTTTTCAAGACTCACCGGGTTGCGTTACTTTTTGCAGATCAGCCGACCTGGATACTCGTGTTGCAAACACCGGTTTTTCGTCTTGCCGATTCTTCACAGGGTGTAGGGGGCAGCTGTTGATAATCCACCACGGATCCATGTGCTGCTTCGGTTAAGCTCAGCCGCCAGCTTCTGGGGGGGAGGTCTGGAAACGAAGGTAACCGCCCTTCGTGATTAACTCCTGGAAACTCGAACCACTTCCTGATTCCGCCGACGGCAGGTTAGGGGAGGAAAGAGACACAGACCTCCGAGGTTTAACGGGCAAAAAGTGTGGTTTTATTTCAGTGACCCAACACAACGCGTTTCAAGCTTGTAAGCCCTTGTTCACGTGTCAAAGTGGAAAAAAACACCTTCTGTTATTTAAAGTGAAATGACCCCACTCCCACTTTCTGACATCATAGGTCACATGTAGATGGGCATAAACAACAGACTGAGGTAACCACAAGACAATCATTTCGTAGTTTAAACCCCATAGACAGAATAATATTTCATGACACATTAGATATATATATATACACATGTTTAAAATAATCTTCAAAAACATGTAAAGTGCTTAAGTGTCATAGTTTTTATAAAACAATAAATATAATTCATATTAATATTCTCTTTGGATAAATCCAAGACTGCCTATATAGCTGCAGCGCCCATACAAAATTATATATATATATATATATATATATATATATATATATATATTACCTACTGGCGGTCGCCAGTAGGTAGTTATAGTTAGGATTGATTTCCATAGGGAAATCGCAACATTCTATTGGGAATAACTTTGGCGCCGGTTGAGGAATCTGCCTGAATTTTCCAGCAACTTTGCCTCGCGGCTCTTCGCTCCTTCCCTGAAAGTTTGGGGGGGATTTGTCAAGCGGGGGCCGAGATAAAAGGGGGGTCCCAAAATGTGTTTTCCCCATGTTAATTTCCATAGGGCGGTCGGTCGCACTTTTAGCTCGAACGGCTGAATGGATTTTCACCAAACTTGGCAAAATTGTAGGGTCTGGTAGCCCGATGTGCCTTTGCTATGTCTCAAGATATGTGCTCCAGAGGATTTTGAGTAATTTAGGTTAAAAAAATGTATATATCTATAGCCGCGCCCCGGTACGTGCACCGGGGAGCGCTCCGGGCGCGCCACGGGACTTGCGCACGGAAAGCTGATTGGCTCTCGGGTGTCTGTAAACATTCGAAACAGTCCGCAGCGGCCGCCATCTTGTGTCTCGGTAGGTTCGAGACACAAGAGGTGGCAAAAAACAAAGGGGGAAATAACCAAAAGGGGGCAGGGTAGACCCCCCCTGACCCCCTAGGTTTGATGTGGGGGCCATAAAAGGGTGCCTCAAGTAAAAAAATAATTAATTTTTTTTCGATTTTCGCGGGGGGAGCGCCCGGTACGCGCACTGGGGAGCGTACCGGGGAGCGTACTTTGGTGAAAAATAGTGAAAATTATAGTGTAAAATAATCATTTTGAGTGATCAGAGGTAGGGTAGCTCTGAATAGAGCCTCTGGGTTCTGTGGCTGATTTAGATACCTACAAGTACGTCCCACACACACCCACACGCACACAACCCCACACCTCCACACCCACACACTCCCCACACACACCTCACACACGCACACCTCCACCCACACCTAAACACCCCACACCCCCACACCGACACCTTACACATCCACACCCACACATTCCACACACCCACACTCATACACACACCTCAGCACCCCCCAACATACACACACACACGCACACACAGATACCTCACAGACACACCTCACACACACAAAAAAAGTTGCACACTATACTATAAGTCTGAATTTACATTATAATCAATTTGGTACTAGTTTAAGAATTATACATAAAAATGAATAATGTCTCAAACAATTTTAGAATTATTAAATATAAATTTATTTTTCAGATTCTTTTTCCAAATTAAACAGAACTTCTAATATTTGACTGTCAGAAATGTCCTCATTTTGAATCAGCAAATCTACTGATTCTACACATTGAAGTAGTTCATAGTCCCATGATTCATCCATGAATTCCAAGTTATCATTGGGTACAATAATTTCTTCATTGCTCTCCAGAACAATTTCAAAGGAAATGTTTTGCTCTCCTTCCATTTTCGTGCTGTAATTTGCATAAAAAATAAATATATCAGTAGAGATAGGGCACTGTTGGGTTTAAGTTCAGACAGGTAGTTTGGATTTTTTAACAGTGAATTTATCTTTGGGCAGTGTATGGTATCAGACTGGAAGTAGAAATATAAAAAAGTGTATGTGATGAAGCCTAAGTAAATTCATAATTATACAAGACAAGCCAAACTCCATCCATAACTATAACAGAGAAGTCTAGCTCAATCTATAACTATTACAGAGGGATAGTATATAACTATCAGAAAAAGTTTTCCAAATTAACTTAAAGTGCACAACATACTTCAGTTTTCAAAATAATAACTTACCTTTGAGAAAGCAGTTGAAGTTGTCAGTGAAAATGCTCTTGAAATGTACTTCAGGAAGTAGTAGTCAAAATGGCTGTGTTTCCCTCTCTTTCTTTATATATATTCAGGTACATAACCAATCAAATGTCATGAAATAATAGTAGAAAATGAAAGTAACATTTTAATTGGTTGTCAATTCTAACACTTCAGATGTGTTTTTGTGAAGTAATTTACCTCAGGATATTTAGAGAGGTCTACAGGCTAAATGGCTCAATGGAATTCCACCAAATTTGGGAAAATGGTAGGGATTGGTATGTATTATGAGCTATTCTATATTTGGTGAAAGAGTCTCCAGTGGTTTTTATGTAAATTTACTTTTTACATTTTTTGGGGAGCGCTTCCCGGTGCGTGCCCCGGTACGCGTACCGGCAGTGCTACGGGAGTCCTCCATTTTGTGTTTCGGTAGATTTGAGACAGAAATTGGAGGACAAACAACGTTGGGAATGGGAATAAGGGGGCACGGTAGGCACTCCCTGACCCCCTAGGTTTTCTGAGGGGGTGTTAGGAGGCCCATATAGACAAAAAAAATATATATTTTTAAATTTTTGCGGGGGGAGCGCCCGGTACGCGCACCGGGGAGCGTACTTTAGTGAAAAATAGTGAAAAAAGTTAGAAAAAGATAATCATTTGGAGTGATCAGAGGTAGGGTAGCTCTGAAAAGAGCTTTTGGGTTCTGTGGCTGATTTAGGTACCTACAAGTAGGTTCCAATGCACAGTCTTATATTTAGGAGGAATATTCTATTCCCCTCATCTGAGAAGTGCACACCATCTCCTCTGTAGATATCTTGCATGTTGTAACGCAAGTTGTTGTTGTATATTGAACCCATTCCATAGTCTCTCATGTAAGCAGAAACAGATTTATTCACATGTTTCCGTGCTTTCTCAAATTGTGGACACAATTGGTTGGACCAGTTCCATTTCTGTCTTTGGCATATATTGGAGTATACCATGGCAGTTTGTGGAAAAAGTGTCATCAATTGTCCAAAGGTGTCTTTTAAAAGCATCTCCAGACCTACCCCAGTCAAAGTGCCTAGGTCATTTCCACCACAGTGCAAAATTATGAGGTTAGGGTGTGGCAGATGGTAAAAGGTTTTCACCAATGTTATCAATTGATGACATCTCAATCCTCTGTGGCCAATCCATTTTATGTGCATATTTGGTAAATCTAGGTTGTGAAAATTTCTGTTAGCTGCATACCTTTGAGCCCAGTGAATGTAGCTATGTCCAATAATCCAGACAGAGTACATGGTGAGAGGAGGTTCTGGTGCAGTCAGATGAAGTGTAGGAATGAAATGGCAGTTGGAACAGTAGGAGTTTGCAACAAAAAAAAACTGTTGAGTCAGTGCTCTTGAATCACAAGCAATGATTGGTAGATTGAGATAGTTGAAAACTGTAAGTTAGGTTGCATGGTTGTGTTCTGTGTAAGAAGTAATTTGAATGGTTAAAAAAAATCATTTAAAGAAACATAGCACCAGATAAGCTGGTGTATTCGCAGGTCAAACATCCTTGCTGAGGTGATTTGCAACATTGTAGAATAAACTTTTAAACCTGAGAGCTCAGTGAGGAGGGAGTTGCTATGGTAACAGGTAGAAAGGGCTGAGGGGGGGAAGGGTGTTGGTTTGAAAATACAGAGGGAAGAGTTTTGATTGGTTACCATGAGCAATATGTGTGTAGAATTAGAGGTTTTCTGTGCCATTAAGGTTTGCAGTGCCTGGAGAACATACCTTTGGCTCTGCTAAATAAATATTGGTGTGTGTATCTGACACTGTTCTGAATCTCCTAAAGCATTTGTAAAGGTGAGTTATGATTCATTTAGATAGAGAGTTCAGATTAAGGAGCACATTGATTTTTTTTGCTGTTGGTTTGTTTGATGTTTTTTGAAAATGCATGGTTTCTATATTTGTAAAATAGAGGATTTGTATTTTGTGAAATAGTGATGTTTCAGTAGTGAAGTTGAATGGCTGTACATAGGATCTGTGCCCTGTTCCTAAAATGTTAGTTAAAAAACGATTTTACTGCAAATCAATGGGTTTCAGTAGTGAAAATGAATGCTTGTACATAAGACCTGTGTTGTGTTCCTAAAATGGTAATTGAAAAACGATTTTAGTGCAAATCAATGGGTTTCAGTAGTGAAAATGAATGCTTGTATATAGGATCTGTGCAGTGTTTCTAAAATGTTAATTGAAAAACGATTTTAGTGCAAAACAATGGGTTTTAGTAGTGAAAATGAATGCTTGTAAATAGGACCTGTGTTCTGTTCATAAAATGGTAATTGAAAAACTATTTTAGTGCAAATCAATGGTATTAACATTTTTAAGAAGGAATTAATAGTGTGTGCATAATTATATAAAAATATTTGAATCTTTTACAAACATGTTACGTGTTTTACCTCAGATTGGGAAGCAGACTGAGTTTCTTTGCTGTTGTTTTGTTTCATTTTTTGGGTAATGCTTGGTAGGAATGTTTGCAAGAGATAGGAAATGTATTTTGTAAAATAGTGACTTTTCAGTACTGAAATGGAATGCTTGTACATAGGATCGGCACTGTGTTTCTAAAATGTTATTGAAAAATCGATTTTGGGACTAATCAATGAATTCTACATTTTAATGTATAACGCATCATGTTTCTAGGACTTACAGATAAGTCAGTATTTCTGATGTATATGTAAGTGCAAAAGTGACGAATTGCTGGAGTGTGTCACAAAAATGACGCAACTCTAGCAATGCATCCTTTCACATGGGGAAAGCCCCATGTCAAAGCATTTGCCTCAGTCTTACGCCTGTTGTGAGGCAGATGCAAGAATTTGATGTAACAGTGTCCTAAAAGTGATGCAGTGAAATCTCATAGATTTCACTGCGTCACTATTGCGAGGCTTTTTGCGGGGGAATGCCCCCTCTGTGTACATTACACCTGACAGAGGTATATTGTGGCACAGAGGTTTAAAAAGTGACGCATCTACCTACATGCGTCACTTTTTAAATATGGCGCAAAAAGGTACATGTTTTATGCCGCTGATGCGTCAAAAATAGTGATGCATCAGCAGTGCAAAACTGACGCAGGCCCTCATAAATGAGGTACATCATTTTTTGCACACTACTCCAGTTTAGTGTTGTCCACTGCACTCTTGGACACAAGCCTCACCTTTTGTGCTCCCCTGGACAGGCTTCATCTCATCTGCACTGCTGCTTAGTTGTCAGAATTATATCACATGGGGAAAGCCCCATGTGAAAGTGTTTGCCTCAGTCTTATGCCTGCTGTGAGGCAGGTGCAAGATTTTGATGTAACAGTGTCCTAAAAGTGACGCAGTGAAATCTCATAGATTTCACTGAGTCACTATTACGAGGCTTTTTGCGGAGAAATGCCTCCTCTGTGTACATTACACCTGACAGAGGTATATTGTGGCACAGAGGTTTAAAAAGTGACGCATCTACCTACATGCGTCACTTTTTAAATATGGCGCAAAAAGGTACATGTTTTATGCCGCCGATGCGTCACAAAAAGTGACGCATCGGCAGTGCAAAACTGACGCAGGGCCTCATAAATGAGGTTCATCTTTTTTTGCACACTACTCCAGTTTAGTCCTGTCCACTGCATTCTTGGACACAAGCCTCACCTTTTGCGCTCCCCTGTACAGGCTTCATCTCATCTGCACTCCTGCTTAGGTGTCAGAATCCTATCACATGGGGAAAGCCCCATGTGAAAGCGTTTGCCTCAGTCTTATCCCTGCTTTGAGGCAGGTGCAAGATTTTGATGTAACAGTGTCCTAAAAGTGACGCAGTGAAATCTCATAGATTTCACTGCGTCATTATTATGAGGCTTTTTGCGGAGAAATGACCCCATTTGTGTACATTACACTTGACAAATGTCTCAAAAAGTAACGCATCAGTAGCGCAAAACTGACGCAGGGCTTTATAAATGAGGCTCATCTTTTTCTTGCACACTACTCCAGTTTAGTCCTGTCCACTGCACTCTTGGACACAAGCCTCACGTTTTGTGCTCCCCTGGACAGGCTTCATCACATGAGTATTCCTGCTTAGGCCTTATAATATTTTTTAGAATAACATAGGTCAAATGTATAAGCTTTTCATTACACTACTGAAACATTTTTGGGGCAAATTAATGTCTTTTACATTTTTGGGAAAGAATAAATTGTGTGTGCATGATTACATAAAAAAAATGTGACCTTTTCACAATCATGTCACCTGTGTTACCTGAGATTAGGAAGTAGATTGTGGAGATGAGGTGAGGCATGTCCAGAGGGACAGAGGAGGTGATGTCTATGTTCAAGACTGTAGTGGGAGAGAGGCCTTTCCTGGGAAGCATAGGTGGTGAAGCCTGTGTATAAGAGTGCAGTGGACTAGACTTCATGAAGTCTATCCCCTACTGGACTCTTAGACACAGGTCTCATCTTCTTTGTACCTGTGGAGAGAGCTGTCTTCCACTATACTCTTCAATACAGGCCTCACCTTTTGTGCACCCCTGGAGAATCCTCACCGGATTTGTAACCCTGAATAGATAGTTTGCTTTTTGTCATTGCCTTGTTGTTTGGTAATAGTGGTCTATAATGTGCTATTTTTTTCTTTAACACAGATTGAAATCAAGATTTCAAGAGTAAGCGAACATGCCCTCAAGGGAAAGGAGAAGAAAACAACATAACCGCCAAAAAACAAACACAGCAACGGAATTACAGCACTCTTCCACAACAAATACTTCAAAAAACAGGAACCAAGCTCCTGGTAAGACAACTAAGTCTTTTATACGGAAGATATGTACATCAAATAAAAATGTTGGACAGCATGTAGAAAAATAGAACGAGAGGGTAAATTTGAAAAGGATGGAGAGAACCTCAAAGAATCCTACAACTGGAGCAGGAGAGAATAATATGTATAGGAATAGACTGCAGAATCAGTTTAGAGACATTCGTAAACTAATGTTTCGCAATAGGGTGGTTTTAAATTTGTTAAAAAACATTAGGAAAGGTAAACAGAGAGCTGCTTTTTATAAGAAAAAGAAAAGTGTAGAGAAGATTGTTGATCAGGCTTTTGAAGTTAAGAAAAAATTATTTATTTTAATAATCAATAGAATTAGGACACTTAACAAGACAATTGATGTTTTCAAATCAAACAGTAGATGGAAAAGAGTAATTAATCGGACTAATATTTGTAACGTTTTTCCAGGAGAATGGATGCACAGTTCAAGTTGTGAGCCATTTTTAATGAGGAGAGTTACTTCCAGGAGAATGATTTAGTGCATGCAGTTGACACCAGTGGTCGAGCGTATGAAGTGAAAGACGGTTGTCCGATTGAAAAGGAGAAACTTGTGCCTAGAGAACCAGAAGAGGTGTTAACTGATGAAGTTTTAGGGAGACGTACTAAGGGTCCAGTGTACACTTGGAAGTGTAGTCGTATTTGTAGTGTGCGACAGGAATCAATTGATTTGTTTTGTCATTTATTTTGTACATATAGTAAGAAAAGTCTAAAGCAGAAAGTGAAGTTGTTGCAAGACTTAGATCCTTGCAGAGTGAGAGAAAACACAGGTTTGCAAGGGCATTCACTGGCTTGTCTTTTTAGAAAAGTCTGTTAGAGTGTTTTTCATCATTTTAGGATGTTAGCAGTGCATCATACCAAAATGAGGAAATTAGTGAGAATGTTGTATTATGCAAAAAGTCCAGCACTTAAGCTTAAACAATTAAACAGTGCTCTTTTGCATGGAACTGAATTAGATGTGAAGAAGATTTGTGAAGAAATTGAGATTTGTTATTTTGGTGAAAAAGAGGATAGTGTAGAAATTGACACAGCAATTCAAGGTAATGTGGAAGACAATGTACAGATTTCAAGTACAGAAAAGTTTGAGCAGGAAATTACCAGGTTTAAGGTGAAATCAAGTGAAAGGCCGAATTTTACTTGTGTGTGTTGTAGACGAAGTCATTATAAGCATCAAACTAGATTAGTTGATTTATACGTAAAAAGTGAAAAGATGAATAATTATGAGTGGAAGGATTTTGCAACTTATTTGTGGGTGGAGAATTGTTTTGATTTGAGTTCTGATCAGCGTATTTGTAAATATTGTTATGATAAATTAAATCAAAACAGAATGCCTGCTAGAGCTGTTCATAATAATCTGGAGTTGGTAGACATTCCTCGTGAATTGATGGATTTAAATACATATGAGTCTATTTTGATTCAATGTGTCCACCCTTTTCAGGCAATTGTTCGCATGGAGCCTAAGATAGGGAAATTGCCTCCTACAGATTTGCAGAGAGGATTAAAGGGAAGAGTTGTTTATTTGCCTCTTGATTTAAAAAAAAATATTGATACAATTGGTATAGAAAAAGTAGAAGAGGAACCTTTAGTTATTCTAGTTAATGGGGTTCCGACAAAGAGTAAGAAAATCTGGCAAGATTTAGTGGATGTTAGGAAAGTCAAAAAGGCAACGTTGTATTTAGTAAAAAACAATGAGTATTACAAATATGTATCTGTTGCAGCAGAGGAAACAGCTGCAGATGAAGACAGTGATTGTTCAGGCGGCCAAATTGAAAAAGTTGATGTGTCTAGAAGTGAAGAAATATATGAACATTATACTGTTCATCCTTTGCATTCCAAAGAAGTAATGGGGAATGCAATTGAATTGTTTCAAATGAAAGCAGCAAAAGGAAGTCCCATTAGTGTATGGGAAGAAAGTTTGGAAGCTCGTTGTTTTCCACAGCTATTTCCAACAGGTCGAGGTGGACGATATGATGATCGTCCACTTCAAATTCCTGCATCTGAATATCGAACTGTAAGATTATATGCTGAAGATCCAAGGTTTCGTCAATGCATTCCCTATTTGTTTCATCTACTGTATGAAAGTGACTTGTCTGGGCTTTCTTATGCAGTAAACCATATACTGAAAAGTGGAGCACATCTGCAAAATGTTTCAGCGAGGGACTTTATGGAGAAAGTGAATCTGCAAGATAATATTTTAGAATCTCATCTAATCAATCTCATGGCATGTCAGCGTGGTACAAATGAGTATTGGGGCCGTCGTCATGGGGAATTGAAATGTATGCTAAGAAACTTAGGAACTCCTACATGGTTCCTCACTCTTAGCTGTGCCGAGTATGCATGGGACGACTTACTTCATTTTCTACGAGAGGCAAATGCAAATATACAAAATATAGAATTCAAAACACCTGGAGAACTGTGTTCTTTGGATCCAGTGAATGTATGCAGATATTTCAATCATAGATATGAAGCTATGATGTCTTTTATTACCAACAAAAAAAATCCTCCCCTTGGAGAGGTTTTGGATTTCCTCTGGAGAAAGGAGTATCAAGCGAGAGGTGCTCCTCACATACATATGTTGTTGTGGATTAAAGATGCACCCAAATTTGGAACAGATTCGGATGAGACAGTGACGCGCTTCATTGAAGAGTATTCAACATGTGCTGTTCCGAAAACTACCGAAGAAAACAGTTTAAGGCAACAAGTTTTACGCTTTCAATCCCATCGTTGTGGAAAGTACTGTCGTCGAAAATTCAGAAACAAGGACAAGTTCTACACAAAATGTCGTTTCGGCTTTCCACGACCAGTGATTTCTAAAGGAAGAGTAAATAATTTGATGTCTTCTCTGCGACATACTGTGACGAGGAAATCACCAAAAAATACATACAATTTAAAAAGAAACGAAGAGTCCAAGTACATCAACGAATACAAGCCAGTGATTTTGTCCATGTGGAATGCTAACATGGATATTCAGTTCGTCGCTGACAACTCTATTGCTGTGGCTCGATATGTGACGTCTTACATCACAAAAAAAGAAAAGACAGAACTGAAGGAAATGTGGGAGGACATTTCACATGAAAAGAGTCTAAGCAAGAAATTATACAGTTACAGTCTGAAGATGCTGTCGCATCGAGAAATTGGAGCATATGAATGTTCTGATCGATTGTCATCAGCAAGTCTCTATGCCAAATCTAGAACCATCATTTGGGTGAGTCTAGGTCTTGCTGCAACACGAAACCGAGTTTTGAAATCTGTACAAGAAATAGAGTATTTGGCGGAGAAAGAACCAGAAAGTACAGATATTTTGAAGACAAACATGTTGGATACATACTATCCAAATAGAAGTAATCATCTTGAGAACAGTTGTTTGTATGAAGTTCTGCTAAACTATATTTATAAGAGAACCATCAGGGAAGATATTAACAATGGAATATATGCTATCATTGGGTGTGAAGGATGTCTAGTGAGACAGAAAAAAGGCCATTTGATTAATCATCGAAAATTGAGTTGCGAAAGTCCAGAGAAAAGGGAATTCTACTATTTAGCTCTTTTGCAACTCTTTAAGCCATGGCGTACAGAAGAGGAACTACTTGGAGATTTTCTGTGTTACGAAGATTCTTTTAATGCAATCAAGGATACCATAGAATGCCCTGTTTTTCCAAATTATCTGCAAATGTTGAACGAAGAAATAGAGCAAGAAGCCACAATTGCTGCAGAGATTGCTAGAGACAGTTCTCAAGACAGTCAGAGTTCTGATTCATTGAGTCAGGATCCACTTGGAGGACCAATTATTCAAAATGAAGCTGCCACTGCCATGGATGAGGTGGAAAGAGCTATGGAACAAGCTCAAGATGATGTAGTTAACTTAGAAGATTTGGTGAAACAACTAAACCTTGAGCAGAAAAAGATATATGACGAAGTCACAGAACAGATTGAACATGGATTCAGTCATGAGAAAAAAGAGTGCTCATGTACATCATTTAAGCCTGTCCAACTGTACGTGAGTGGAGAAGCGGGAACTGGAAAATGTTTTCTGATTAAAGCAATTGCAACTTATCTGCAGAAAAGGACTGAATCACCGCTGTCTTGTGTTGTTACCGCTCCAACTGGGCTGGCTGCACATAACATTAAAGGGATTACTTTACATCGTTTACTGATGCTGCCAGTGGAGCATGATAACAAATTGCAATATCACAAGCTATCTGGAGATGCGTGTTCCGAAGTTTCGAGAGTCGGGAAGAAAATGAAACTTCTTATCATTGATGAAGTAAGCATGGTGTCAAATATAATGCTTGCTTTTGTGCATTTGAGAATGCAAGAAATTCTTAGAACAGACTATGATGTCTTATTTGGAGGAAAACACATTATTGTATTTGGAGATCTACTGCAGTTGACTCCAGTGAAAGGACAACCTGTGTTCAAAATGCTCATGCATGAAGATACCAGGAAGTGCTTAGGAAGCATTGGAAACGTTAATATATGGTTAAACTTCAAATATGCAGAACTGCTTCAAAATATGCGGCAGGCAAAGGATGAAGATTATAAAAATATTTTACAAGATGTAAGAATCGGAAAAGTAAGTCAGCAAGGGAAAGAAGCTTTACATGGACGATTAATTTCAAATTTGTACCCAAATGAAAACATTCTTCCAGAAAATATTTTTAAGAAAATTAACGAGAAGAAATCTGGCTTATGTTTGATGCCAACTCTGAAAGAATGTTCCATGTTCACCAACAAAATGTTAAAGTTAGAAAATGAAGAGATAGTGAAACTGGAAGCTACAGATAAAATACAGCATATGGGAGCAACAATTATTTTGTCTGAAAATTTGAAATCAAAATTGGATTCATTAGAGAAGACTATATCTAAAACTGCTGGTTTTGAAAAGACTCTGAATGTGTGTTTAAATTGTCGTATCATTTTGAGAAGGAATTTAAATGTTGAAAGAGGTCTCGTAAATGGAGCAATGGGTCATGTTGTTGGTTTTGTGAATTACAAAAATAGAGATGGAATTGAAATTTTAAAAATTAAATTTGATGGCATTGATGAAATAGAACAAATTTGTCGTTGTTCAGCTAGATTTTTGCTCGTGAAAGACTTATATGTTCGGCGAAAACAGTTTCCTATTTGTTTGACATATGCGGTGACAATTCATAAGTCTCAAGGTTTAAGTGTAGATAGCGCTTTGGTGAACATTGGAAGTTCTGTGTTTAAAGAGGTATGGCATATGTGGCATTATCACGAGTCAGAACTTTATCAGGATTGTACTTGATTAAGTGTGATGAAACAAAGATTTGTGCAGATCTACATTGTGTTAAAGAATACAATAGGTTAAGAAGAGAGTATGCTCCACATTTGCCTCAATATCCTCTGATTGAAAAACGTGTGGTAGGCCGAAAAAGAAGAAATGAGAGTAATTGCAGTGAGGTAGTACCAAAAAGACAAAAAGTAGACGAAACTGTAATTGTAAGCAGAAGGAAAAAAGATTCTGTTGAAGATGTTGTTGGATTTCAGTTTGAAAACAGTTCTGGTGTCAACTGCTATGCTAATGTAGTGGTTAATGTTGTTTTTTTTCTTCAAAATATACAAGAACAGATTGTTGAAAATCGGGATCAAAGATTCTGATGTTTGTTGAATTCCGTGTTTGAGAAATGTACCAGTGATAAAGCAAAAATAGAAAGTGTTTCTGGAATTCGAAATCTTCTAGACATATCTACTGGTCAAAATCAATTTTCACAGAATATTCAGCAGGATTGTCAGGAATTTTTAATGTATATGTTTGATGTATTGGAAGATGAAGGTGTGTATATAAAAAATCTTTTTAGCCTTTCCTATCAATGGCACCATGACTGCGACAACTGTACTTTATCAAGTACTACTAGAATAGACACTGAAAGATTTATATATTTGACTTTACCAGACTGCAAATCAGTGCCTTTTAATAATCTAGTTAAAGCAGCGGATCACAATATGGTGTGTCCCCAATGTAAGTCTACAATGCTGTCCACATTATTTCTACAAAATTATGGTCAGTATGTCATTTTAATGTTCCAACGATGTAGACCTGATGGAACTAAATTGACAACTTCTATAAAAAAAATTGTGGCTTCACAGTTATCGATATCAGGAAGAACCTTTGCAACTACAGCTATTATTTTTCACGATGGTCCTTCTACAACATCAGGGCATTACACATGCTATTTAAAAAGTTGTAAAGGTTGGACCCAATGTAACGACACTCATTTGACTTTCAAACAACGTTTGCCTTTTGGCTTAAAAAATTCATACCTAGTGTTTTTACAACCAAAATGTAGGTAAAGGTAATTGGCCTATGAAGACGGGAGAAATTAATAAAGGTTATTTTGCTGTTTAAAAATATATTCTGAGTAAAAGTGATCCAGGTAATATAAAAAATTGACTTGTCATATAGGTACTGTAAGTGGATCTCATAGTAAGTGATATTAGTATTATACAAAATGATGAACATGAGTGAGTCAGAGATGGTTTTACAAATACTTAAATATTGTGAAAATGTTGTAGAGCCTTTCTTTCAGAACGTCGGAAAAAATGTCATTCCAGAGTTTCTTTGAATTCATTTAAAAATATACTCATACATCTGACACTATTTGGCCAAAAGGAAAGGTACAGGAATGAGTAAAGAGTCATGACTGAAAAAAAGGAGTATATGAAAATAATGAAAATATTTCAGAAGTTCTTGGAGATTTTCTTCTAGAAAGTCGATGAAATGGATTTTTGACTGAACAGCAAAGTACTTTGCAACGAGAAAAGGATCTCCATGATATACTATATGGCCTCAAGGAAAAGTAAGTCAATCCAAGATTAGTGTACATTTGTCATTTGTCAGTATCTAAGGTTTTTTTTAAAACACAATCTTTTAGAATGTGTTTTTTTTCCCGCTGTCATATGATGAGTAATTTGAACTCACTGTTTTAAGTGAAATTCAATATATTCTGAGAACAGCAAAAATAAACTATGTAACATGTTGTACAAGTTATTCTATACTTTGGATTGTGTAAATTAAATTGTATTCCCATTCTCTGACACTCACTTTCCTTTTTCCATCCTCTTTCAGCTCTTTTTACTCACTTATAATGTCTTTCTCTCACTCTCTGTAACCTCCGTTCCTTTACTCCACTTCTTTGACAAGCCCTCATTCTCATTTCAACTGTCTGCATCCCCTCTCTCCCTTGCATAACTTATCAGCTTTCAGTCTCTCTGCTTTACTTCCCTTTTCCGTATTTTCCTCCTTTGCTCTTTTAGTAATTCCTGTTTAGTCACTCAACAGTATTATCGCTCTCTATCACTATAAATCACCCACTCTCCCTCGCTTATCTTTGTTTGCTCCTTACTTTTGACCTTTTCTCTCTATTTTTCGTTCACTACTTCTATGTCCTCAGTGCCCTACTCTCCTTGTGTTATGTTCACTTGTGTTTATGTTTTACGTCTCAGTGATTATCTTTTTACTTACTACTGTTTCCTGATTTAGTTTTGCTAGGTCACATTGTTTTAGCATCTTTCTTACCTTCAATTCATTTCTCTGTTCTTCTCTTCCTCTCTGTCAGTGAATCTATATGCCTTACTCTTAGTAATTTGCTCTCATTCTATTTCTTTTTTTCTCTTTTTATCCTTCTACCTTCCTTTATTTCCCTTTCTGTGTCCTTCACTCTTACTTTATTTCTAGATACACTGTTATGATTTTTAACCTCTTCATTTGTATATTTTAATTTAAAATACACGTTTTACTAATTATAACTTATTTTTTCTTCTCTCTTTCACAGATACAAAGTGCAGTAAAAAAAAGTAAAGTTACATTTATTATATGGTAAGTATGACTAAAAAAATGTACTTTGTCATCACCCTTTGCTTTAAGCTTAGTAATATTTTCTCAACCAACCTCACTCCTGTGTCTTTATTCTGCTTACCACACTTATTCCTATTCTCCATGTTTACTCAAATTTCCCTATTTGCCCTCTCATATTCAACTTCTTTCAATCCCTATTCTTTACTTCACTTACCCTCTGTTCCCTTCCTTTGCTTCTTCACTCATTTTGTTTTTCTTAATTATTTATCTTACTCCTACACACACACCTCATCCCCCTCTGAACACATACACACACCTCTAACATACACCCCACACACACACCACACACACACCTCATACACACAAAAAATCCCCCCACACACACTCTTCACATACATACACACATTCCATACACACACATACATCGCACACATATACATCCCACAACCATACACTCCTCACACATACTTCACACACCCTCACCTCCACCCACACCAAAACACCCCACACAGCCACACCCACAGACACACCTTACACATCCACACCCCGACCTACAGCCACTGACTCCCTATAAGTCACACGCCCTGCATTACTTATCTTTCTTTGCTGTTTCACTCAAATCCATTCAGGTACTGTTTTCTTTACTCTCTTTGTCCTTTCTCTTTGTCACTCCCCATGTCTTATCCTAATTAAATTTTTCACCCTCTTTCACCCCTCTTTACTTACACTAACTGGTCTTTTCTTACCCTTACTCACCGTTCTTCATGTATCCCTGTTACGCCACTACCCTTCATTCTCAATTTTTTACTGTCCTTTCTTTTTCTTTCAACACCCACTCACATTCTCCCACTATCTCTACTTTAGTCTTCTTCCTCTCTCTTTTCCCTTCTTTCACTCCTTTAGTCATTTTCTCACTTTCACCCTATTACATCTTCTCTGTTTTTTACTATGTAATTAATAATCCCTCTGTGTTCATCCTGTAGCTCTCTTTCTCTTAACATTACTCTCGTTGTGTTCTTCCCTCATGCTAACTCCTTCATTAAATTTTTTTTTCTATTTTTTTGGGGGGCGCGCCCCGGTACGCGTACCCTAAGAAAAAAAAATTGGCAGAGATTCATTAAAAATATAGGTTTATTTTTATAAATGAAAGGTAGTTCTAAAAAGAACTGTTTTTTTCTTCTTTTTGTTGTTTTATATTTTTTTTAATGTTTTTTTGAACATTTTGTACTTTTTTTGGCTTTTCAAAACAATTTAAAATTTTTTTGTATTTTTCATGGGGAGAAACAAAAAACAGGGAATTGTAAATGGCTCAACAGGAGCAAAGAACAAAAAACGGAAAAAATTACTTTCTTTTGGCGCAATTGTGATTGTCACCAGCAAGGACGACGAGCTTTACGCTGTTTTCACCATAGGCGATGAGCTTGCCACATTCAATTCATGTAATTCTAAAATCAGCAAATCGTGGCTGAATACAAGGCATCGTCTCCGTTGTTTCTGGTCCCGATTGAGCGGGTTCCTTTCTTTTGGAGCTGGTCCTTGAACACTGGGGGAGGTGACTGGCCAGTTCCCTGATCTCTGCTCGAGAATAGTTGTTAGGGTGCTTCCGGGTCATATGCCTAATCATGGTATTATTACCAAATGAATATTTTTTGTCTGGATTGCCCCTTGAGAGTTGTTCGCCACAGATTAGGCAAGTTACCTTGGCCGCATTCACTTTTTTCTTGCCCTCTGGAAGTGAAAAAAACTCCCATACAATGTGTTCTTTTGGCTTGTATGGGGTATTTTGTTCAGGCAGCCATCTTCTCCCCTCCTCCTCCTCCTCTTCCTCCTCCTCCTCTTCTTCACCACCAATGTATTGTTGTGGTGGTCCTCTTGATGATGGTGGTGGTGGTGGTGGTGGTGCAGATGCTCCAGCTGTTGCTGCAACAGTAGCCATTTCAAAGTACAAAAGAATTGTCTCTGTAGATGAAACAGGTCTTCCTCAGTCAAAGGACAAAGTCAGAATAAGGAAGAAAGTTGGGGTTTTTCATCATTTGGGAAAAAAAACTGTCCTGAACCAATCAGAAGTGTTGTTTTCAGGTCACAAGACCCAGGCTTTACTCATTTGGAAAAAAAACTGTCCTGAACCAATCAGAAGTGTTATTTTCAGATCACAAGACCCAGGCTTTACTCATTTGGAAACCAAAACTGTTCTGCACCAATAGAAAGTGTTATTTTCTGGTCACATGACCCGACGCGCTTACGCTACGCGCCCCGGGGCGCGCCCGTAGTCGCGCTCCGGGGCGCGCCCGTGGGTGCGTAGCGTAAGCGCGTCAGGACGTTGCGCGATCGTATGCGATCGCGTGCTTTTGGTTGCGATTACGCTGTGCGTCATATGACGCATCACGCGTCTACGCGATACGTCACGATGTTGTTTTCGTTCGCGGGAATAGCGCTACCGGGACGCTCCCCGGTACGCGCCCCAGGGCGCGCCGCGATTGTATGCGCACGCGTGCTTTCGGTTGCGATTACGCTGTGCGTCATATGACGCATCACGCGTCTACGCGAAACGTCACGATGTTGTTTTCGTTCGCGGGAATAGCGCTAACAGGACGCTCCCCGGTACGCGCCCCAGGGCGCGCCCCAAGTTAAAAATAAAAAAAAATACAAATATTTGATACAATTATACAATATAAAATTCGTTTTAAAATTTATTATTTTTTATACCTATAAAGATTTTCTATTAAAAAACCATTGAAATTCACTTAAAAAACCATAGGTTTCACACCAGTTATAGTTAGGAATTAGCATTTAAAAAACCTATTAAATTCACTGAATTTCACACCAGTTACAGTTAGTTGGAAGTATTACTCGCATAAAACCATTGAAATTCCCACGTTATAGTTAGTTGGACTCACTATAACTTGCGCGTGCAATGCACTGCTGATGACGTCACATATTACATCACTCATGACATGGTCAGTGACATCACTCATGAAATCACTGATGACACCATCCTTGTGCCAGAGTGACAGACCTCCTTTCACTGTAATGTAACCCTTGAAACAAATATTCAAAAATAGAAACTAAATTTTTTTTTTTAATGGAGATACCCATACCACTTACAACAACCAATTCAATAATTCCACCATCTATATAGACATGCACTAATTCACCAACAGTTCTACATAGTCACTCATACATATACTCACTCATCATATGTAGTGATACACCTATACATCCTGTTACACACCGACAGTTATCCAAAAGTTACTCACACACATACTCACACATGCAAATAAACTATTGAACATCCATTTATTTGCATATACAGCTATACACACACTACCACTTTACTTCTAAGGAAACTTACACATACTTACTCTCTTAAACAATCACTTATAGAAGCACATACTAATTTAAACAGGAACTCTTAAAATCCCTCACTCTCACATATACTCACTTATATACATCAATATTCACATATACTAGATTAAAACATATGTAGTTACTGATAAAGACACTAGTGAGATAGTCATTCACTCACTAACACACACATATACACACTCATCCACCCATACAGTCCTGCACATATGCTGTCTTCAAAACACATACAAAGAGAGAGTCAGTCATTCATGCATCTATGTGCTAAGTAATACCCCCACCAAACCATACAAACACTCATAATGATACTAAGAAAAACATCTAATAACCCATATACATACACATGTACCTACTCACCAACCCATGCAGCCACTTATACAGAAAGTGAAACAATAATACATATATTTAAATATTTAAACATTACTCACTAATATTTATTTTTCAGAAAGACACACATTCACTGGATGGTGTCGTCAGTGATGTCATGAGTGATGTCACTGACCATGTCATGAGTGATGTAATATGTGACGTTATCAGCAGTGCATTGCACGCGCAAGTTATTGTGAGTCCAACTAACTGTAACGTGGGAATTTCAATGGTTTTATGCGAGTAAAACTTCCAGCTAACTGTAACTGGTGTGAAACCTATGGTTTTTTCAGTGAATTTATTAGGTTTTTTAAATGCTAATTCCTAACTATAACTGGTGTGAAACCTATGGTTTTTTCAGTAAATATATATATATATATATATATATATATATATATATATATATATATCAATTCACCTCGCTACGCCTTCAATTCCGCTCGGATAAGAACGAGTGCAGACCTCGAGATTGTGATGCAATTTCTTTATTTTGTCTCTGCCATAACGCGTTTCAGCCGTACAAGCGGCCTTGATCACATGACAACGCTCAACCATTTCTCCCACTTTTTAAAGTGCTAGTGCATGACGAAATTTATGAACATAGAAAACAGATCAGTTCTTCCCGTATAAAACAAGCATAAATGCGTAAATTCAATTTCAGGCACAATTCTCATGCTGAATCTCCTGTAATGTACAATATATATCAACAGTTATGTGATTATAATCTAACTGATACATTGCTAAAAAGAGGTTGTCAAACCTGAACCAATGCTGGAAAAAACTAAAAAATGTGTTGTAAGGGATCCTGCAACTTAATACAATACATCACATGAAATATTGCCAATAAATTTGTATTACGCCATTCCTACTTTGAAACCATATACTTATATAAATGTTTCATTTCTGAATGCATAATGCGTTAATTTGGCGCAGTTTGACCAATGTAAATTACAACATTTTTCTATACAATGGTCTAAGTATTAACACGTAAAGTGACTATGTGCTACAGTACCCTTGTTTTTATATAAAGTGAAACCAATGGAAATAAACCACATTAGATGCCGGCAGTAGGGTAGGTCGTACGCGAGAAGCATTTTTACGCCGGACCCTATCGGTGTCCTTTTGAACCGCCAGCTACTGTTACAAGTAGTTACTTGACGACAGTATAGGTTATCAACCAGAGAACGTGGTATGTAGAATTCACTTACCCTTTCAGTGTAGATAGCGTTACTTTGATCCTGAAGTGCCCTGATCTATTTGACACTTATGGCTCAAAACATGCCGCTCACTCGAGAGCAGGGCACGTACAACTATATACATTGTCACTAGTCCTTTGCCCCTCTTGCTCTTTTAAATTAGGCAGTTTACCTTCTTAATAAATTGTTTGCTAGGATTAACTGACCTATTTTAGATTCACATCCCCTCACATCTACACACACTAGGCCCCTCACCCCCACCGCACCCACCGGCAGGAACAAAAGATCCCCGATAAAGAACCCCGGTCTGGGTGCCCATCAGGTATTGCAGCGCCGACCTGACGAGGGGCAGGATCATATGATGAAGCATGACACCTAGCTTGCTGGGTGTGTGAGAGCCCTAGTTCCGACAAGGTGAATTCACCTTTCTTTGCATACACAACAGTAGTCTTAATTGACTCACTCTACTCTACAGCATCTCTCTATCATTATTCTGAATCACAGAGGAACTTCGTACTCTTGTTGTACACAGCCTTGTTGGGGCATGTACGCTGGACCTCGGTAAACTTGCTCCTCAATCCCTCCTTTTGTTTGACCCAAGTTAAGCCTGTCAGCTCTGTGCCTTTGCTACCAGAGGGGTAGGCTCAGGTTAATGTGGGGGACTTAGTGGGTTCATCCTGATTATGATTGTTATTATTCCTTAAGGTCAGTTGTCGCCCACCACCATAAGAAATTTAGTTTATTGCATTGGTGTTCAGCAGTGGGATCCAGTACTAATATTTTGCCATATCAAACAATGATTTAAGTTGAAATTAAACATCCCATTTTAAAGTAGTAGCAAAAATTTACTTTCAGGATTTTTAATTGTTTTTTGGTTTTAATTGGGTCATTTTTATGTTTTGCGAATACATTCATGTTCTTCATTTTTGCACTTTAAGTTTTTGGGAGCATGGAGGTGGATCTGGCTAAAGTGGAGCATTCTAACATGGTAGGGCTAAGGAAAATGTGCAGGCAAAGGGGACTGATGCTGAACAAATATTTCACATATGATCATTATCACATTGCCCTCCAAGCCTAGGAGCAAGTGTGTTCACTACATGGCATCTCAGAGGAGAATGGGAATGAGGTTGAAGAGGGAAATGAGGAGGACGTTGTAGAAGCTCGGTGCCCGGAGAATGTTTTCACCAAAGATCAGCATCATCTGCATTGTCTAGGGCAGGAATCATTGTGTCCTCCCACAGTTTATTCCCATCAGAGCTGAAGTACAGGCAGGCAGAGTCAGCCTTCAAATTACAACTAGCTGCCCTTGCCCTAGAGAAAAACAGTTGGCCTTGGCTACTGAAGAGAAAAAAAGCAGCCCTGATTGCTGAGCAGAAAAGGGCAACAACAGCAGCATCTTTGGCCATGGAGGATAATAAATCAACCCAGGTCTTAGAGAAGAACGCTCTAGTGAGGAGTCAGTGCAAGATGCGATGAGGCCTCAAAGAGCCACTGAATCTAGTGATGATGATAGATGTAGTTTGCAAGGTAAAGTATGTCCCTTGAAGGAAACCCATATCTGAAAGCTTAGGTTTACACAAGAGAGGTATAGGCTGAAGTTCAGGGAAACTCAGAAACAACAGTCATGGGTCAATGTTAAGGATTCATCTAGTAAGGCTTTTCATGGTTGGGTGAAGAGTGGTTAAGGATTACAATGGCCTGTACAATTTCTTTATGAAGAAGCACATCTTGAGTAATTACTTTATAAAGTTGCACCAGCACCTAATAGATACTAAGCTTAATGTGCCCAGAGAACTTGGGAAAGAAACTGTCCTTTGGCTGGGTGTCAGAGTGTCAAAGAAGGAAGGATGGTTCAGGTTCCCCTCTGTATAGAGAAGAGGAAAGCCAGGATAATACAGAAAAGTTCCCAAAGGGCCCCAAAAGAGTTTTGCGAGAAGTATTCCCAGACCTCTTCAGAGCACCAGCGGAGAGGCTTAGATGGGCGGAAGACCAGAGTGCCCCTTTCACCCACCCCGGTGTTATGACTGCCTTCAATCAGGGCACAAAAGGGGGACTGTCTATTTCTGGAGAAGACCCCACAGGTTGGTGTTCCACAGAGGTGACTAATGTAGCCCTAGTAAGGGGGTAATTAAGAGGAGAGGGTAAGAGGATGCCCTAGTATCATTAGGTGAGAGGTGGGCCCAGAAGGTAAGCTGTTGATCCCTGAGGGTGATAGATATCTCTTCCAGGAAGTCACAGTCAATGGGGTCTCTCTAACTGCTCTGAGGGTTGCATGTTGCAGCCAGACCATGATTGCTGTTTGGAAGTCGATCCCGAATATTTGATGCACCCTGATGTTTACCTCAAGTAGTATGGCTCCATAATTTCTCATTGATCTATTGGCAAGAGACCCCAACATTAAGCCCAATATTTAGCAGAGTAAATTTCGAAATAGAAACTGGGACCCCCAATAACCGAGTTCTAGATCAAAATTAAATTCAAATTTTTTTTTTACAGATGTGTCCATATAAACAATACAGAAAAATCATGTTTTGCCATAAATGCTCAAATACAGAACACAAAAACACAAAATCATAAATTCCCTACTTAGCATTTAAATCTCTAGATTCCAAGGGGCAGATTTACAAGCCCCATGCGCTGCCGGTGCATCACGCTGCGTGACGCACCAGTGGCGCAGCCTGCTAAAGGAAATATTTACAAGCACATTAAAAGTCCCCCTGCGTGACAACCTGTGCTTGTAAATATCGCCCCTGTTCAGGCAGCACTTTGCGTGTTAGGGGCGGGACATGTCCGCTGATGCATTTCCATATTTACGAGAAAACGTAGCCAAGCGAAACAAGGAGAATTTTTTTCATCTCTCCTCGTTTTTTCCTCTTTCAATGCGTGCTGCATTCTACAGCAAAGAAAAACCAAAGGAAATGATGGACGGAGCGTTGACAATGCAAGCACTCACCCCCAGTCACCTGATCTGGGTTTAATCCATCACCGTTCTTTAGCCCACTCTGCCACCCCAGTTCAGACATGGTCTAAGTATTAACACGTAAAGTGACTATGTGCTACAGTACCCTTGTTTTTATATAAAGTGAAACCAATGGAAATAACCCACATTAGATGCGTCGCAGTAGGGTAGGCCGTACGCGAGAAGCATTTTTACGCCGGACCCAATCGGTGTCCTTTTGAACCGCCAGCTACTGTTACAAGTAGTTACTTGACGACAGTATAGGTTATCAACCAGAGAACGTGGTATGTAGAATTCACTTACCCTTTCAGTGTACATAGCGTTACTTTGATCCTGAAGTGCCCTGATCTAATTGACACTTATAGCTCAAAACAGGCCGCTCACTCGAGAGCAGGGCACGTACAACTATATACATTGTCACTAGTCCTTTGCCCCTCTTGCTCTTTTAAATTAGGCAGTTTACCTTCTTAATAAATTGTTTGCTAGGAATAACTGACCTATTTTAGATTCACATCCACTCACATCTACACACACTAGGCCCCTCACCCCCACCGCACCCACCGGCAGGAACAAAAGATCCCCGATAAAGAACCCCGGTCTGGGTGCCCATCAGGTATTGCAGCGCCGACCTGACGAGGGGCAGGATCATATGATGAAGCATGACACCTAGCTTGCTGGGTGTGTGAGAGCCCTAGTTCCGACAAGGTGAATTCCCCTTTCTTTGCATACACAACGGTGGTCTTAATTGACTCACTCTACTCTACAGCATCTCTCTATCATTATTCTGAATCACAGAGGAACTTCGTACTCTTGTTGTACACAGCCTTGTTGGGGCATGTACGCTGGACCTCGGTAAACTTGCTCCTCAATCTCTCCTTTTGTTTGACCCAAGTTAAGCCTGTCAGCTCTGTGCCTTTGCTACCAGAGGGGTAGGCTCAGGTTAATGTGGGGGACTTAGTGGGTTCATCCTGATTATGATTGTTATTATTCCTTAAGGTCAGTTGTCGCCCACCACCATAAGAAATTTAGTTTATTGCATTGGTGTTCAGCAGTGGGATCCAGTACTAATATTTTGCCATATCAAACAATGATTTAAGTTGAAATTAAACATCCCTTTTTAAAGTAGTAGCAAAAATTTACTTTCAGGATTTTTAATTGTTTTTTGGTTTTAATTGGGTCATTTTTATGTTTTGCGAATACATTCATGTTCTTCATTATTGCACTTTAAGTTTTTGGGAGCATGGAGGTGGATCTGGCTAAAGTGGAGCATTCCAACATGGTAGGGCTAAGGAAAATGTGCAGGCAAAGGGGACTGATGCTGAACAAATATTTCACATATGATCATTATCACATTGCCCTCCAAGCCTAGGAGCAAGTGTGTTCACTACATGGCATCTCAGAGGAGAATGGGAATGAGGTTGAAGAGGGAAATGTGGAGGACGTTGTAGAAGCTCGGTGCCCGGAGAATGTTTTCACCAAAGATCAGCATCATCTGCATTGTCTAGGGCAGGAATCATTGTGTCCTCCCACAGTTTATTCCCATCTGTGCTGAAGTACAGGCAGGCAGAGTCAGCCTTCAAATTACAACTAGCTGCCCTTGCCCTAGAGAAAAACAGTTGGCCTTGGCTACTGAAGAGAAAAAAAGCAGCCCTGATTGCTGAGCAGAAAAGGGCAACAACAGCAGCATCTTTGGCCGTGGAGGATAATAAATCAACCAAGGTCTTAGAGAAGAACGCTCTAGTGAGGAGTCAGTGCAAGATGCGATGAGGCCTCAAAGAGCCACTGAATCTAGTGATGATGATAGATGTAGTTGGCAAGGTAAAGTATGTCCCTTGAAGAAAACCCATATCTGAAGGCTTAGGTTTACACAAGAGAGGTATAGGCTGAAGTTCAGGGAAACTCAGAAACAACAGTCATGGGTCAATGTTAAGGATTCATCTAGTAAGGCTCTTCATGGTTGGGTGAAGAGTGGTTAAGGATTACAATGGTCTGTACAATTTCTTTATGAAGAAGCACATCTTGAGTAATTACTTAATAAAGTTGCACCAGCACCTAATAGATACTAAGCTTAATGTGCCCAGAAAACTTGGGAAAGAAACTGACCTTTGGCTGGGTGTCAGAGTGTCAAAGAAGAAAGGATGGTTCAGGTTCCCCTCTGTGTAGAGAAGATGAAAGCCAGGATAATACAGAAAAGTTCCCAAAGGGCCCCAAAAGAGTTTTGAGAGAAGTAGTCCCAGACCTCTTCAGAGCACCAGCGGAGAGGCTTAGATGGGCGGAAGACCAGAGTGCCCCTTTCACCCACCCCGGTGTTATGACTGCCTTCAATCAGGGCACAAAAAGGGGGACTGTCTATTTCTGGAGAAGACCCCACAGGTTGGTGCTCCACAGAGGTGATTAATGTAGCCCTAGTAAGGGGGTAATTAAGAGGAGAGGGTAAGAGGATGCCCTAGTATCATTAGGTGAGAGGTGGGCCCAGAAGGTAAGCTGTTGATCCCTGAGGGTGATAGATATCTCTTCCAGGAAGTCACAGTCAATGGGGTCTCTCTAACTGCTCTGACGGTTGCATGTGGCAGCCAGACCATGATTGCTGTTTGGAAGTCGATCCCGAATGTTTTATGCACCCTGATGTTTACCTCAAGTAGTATGGCTCCATAATTTCTCATTGATCTATTGGCAAGAGACACCAACATTAAGCCCAATATTTAGCAGAGTAAATTTCGAAATAGAAACTGGGACCCCCAATAACCGAGTTCTAGATCAAAATTAAATTCAAAAGTTTTTTACAGATGTGTCCATATAAACAATACAGAAAAAATCATGTTTTCCCATGAATGCTCAAATACAGAACACAAAAACACAAAATCATAAATTCCCTACTTAGCATTTAAATCTCAAGATTCCAAAGGGCAGATTTACAAGCCCCATGCACTGCCGGTGCATCACGCTGCGTGACGCACCAGTGGCGCAGCCTGCTAAAGGAAATATTTACAAGCACAGGTAAAGTCCCCCTGCGTGACAACCAGTGCTTGTAAATATCGCCCCTGTTCAGGCAGCACTTTGCGTGTTAGGGGCGGGACATGTCCGCTGATGCATTTCCATATTTACGAGAAAACGTAGCCAAGCGAAACAAGGAGAATTTTTTTCATCTCTCCTCGTTTTTTCCTCTTTCAATGCGTGCTGCATTCTACAGCAAAGAAAAACCAAAGGAAATGATGAACGGGGCGTTGACAATGCAAGCACTCACCCCCAGTCACCTGATCTGGGTTTAATCCATCACCGTTCTTTAGCCCACTCTGCCACCCCAGTTCAGACATGGTCTAAGTATTAACACTTTAAAGTGACTATGTGCTACAGTACCCTTGTTTTTATATAAAGTGAAACCAATGGAAATAACCCACATTAGATGCCGGCAGTAGGGTAGGTCGTACGCGAGAAGCATTTTTACGCCGGACCCAATCTGTGTCCTTTTGAACCGCCAGCTACTGTTACAAGTAGTTACTTGAAGACAGTATAGGTTATCAACCAGAGAACGTGGTATGTAGAATTCACTTACCCTTTCAGTGTAGATAGCGTTACTTTGATCCTGAAGTGCCCTGATCTAATTGACACTTATGGCTCAAAACAGGCCGCTCACTCGAGAGCAGGGCACGTACAACTATATACATTGTCACTAGTCCTTTGCCCCTCTTGCTCTTTTAAATTAGGCAGTTTACCTTCTTAATAAATTGTTTGCTAGGATTAACTGACCTATTTTAGATTCACATCCCCTCACATCTACACACACTAGGCCCCTCACCCCCACCGCACCCACCGGCAGGAACAAAAGATCCCTGATAAAGAACCCCGGTCTGGGTGCCCATCAGTTATTGCAGCGCCGACCTGACGAGGGGCAGGATCATATGATGAAGCATGACACCTAGCTTGCTGGGTGTGTGAGAGCCCTAGTTCCGACAAGGTGAATTCCCCTTTCTTTGCATACACAACAGTGGTCTTAATTGACTCACTCTACTCTACAGCATCTCTCTATTATTATTCTGAATCACAGAGGAACTTCGTACTCTTGTTGTACACAGCCTTGTTGGGGCAGGTACGCTGGACCTCTGTAAACTTGCTCCTCAATCTCTCCTTTTGTTTGACCCAAGTTAAGCCTGTCAGCTCTGTGCCTTTGCTACCAGAGGGGTAGGCTCAGGTTAATGTGGGGGACTTAGTGGGTTCATCCTGATTATGATTGTTATTATTCCTTAAGGTCAGTTGTCGCCCACCACCATAAGAAATTTAGTTTATTGCATTGGTGTTCAGCAGTGGGATCCAGTACTAATATTTTGCCATATCAAACAATGATTTAAGTTGAAATTAAACATCCCTTTTTAAAGTAGTAGCAAAAATTTACTTTCAGGATTTTTAATTGTTTTTTGGTTTTAATTGGGTCATTTTTATGTTTTGCGAATACATTCATGTTCTTCATTTTTGCACTTTAAGTTTTTGGGAGCATGGAGTTGGATCTGGCTAAAGTGGAGCATTCTAACATGGTAGGGCTAAGGAAAATGTGCAGGCAAAGGGGACTGATGCTGAACAAATATTTCACATATGATCATTATCACATTGCCCTCCAAGCCTAGGAGTAAGTGTGTTCACTACATGGCATCTCATAGGAGAATGGGAATGAGTTGAAGAGGGAAATGAGGAGGACGTTGTAGAAGCTCGGTGCCCGGAGAATGTTTTCACCAAAGATCAGCATCATCTGCATTGTCTAGGGCAGGAATCATTGTGTCCTCCCACAGTTTATTCCCATCTGTGCTGAAGTACAGGCAGGCAGAGTCAGCCTTAAAATTACAACTAGCTGCCCTTGCCCTAGAGAAAAACAGTTGGCCTTGGCTACTGAAGAGAAAAAAAGCAGCCCTGATTGCTGAGCAGAAAAGGGCAACAACAGCAGCATCTTTGGCCATGGAGGATAATAAATCAACCCAGGTCTTAGAGAAGAACGCTCTAGTGAGGAGTCAGTGCAAGATGCGATGAGGCCTCAAAGAGCCACTGAATCTAGTGATGATGATAGATGTAGTTGGCAAGGTAAAGTATGTCCCTTGAAGGAAACCCATATCTGAAGGCTTAGGTTTACACAAGAGAGGTATGGGCTGAAGTTCAGGGAAACTCAGAAACAACAGCCATGGGTCAATGTTAAGGATTCATCTAGTAAGGCTCTTCATGGTTGGGTGAAGAGTGGTTAAGGATTACAATGGCCTGTACAATTTCTTTATGAAGAAGCACATCTTGAGTAATTACTTTATAAAGTTGCACCAGCACCTAATAGATACTAAGCTTAATGTGCCCAGAGAACTTGGGAAAGAAACTGACCTTTGGCTGGGTGTCAGAGTGTCAAAGAAGGAAGGGTGATTCAGGTTCCCCTCTGTATAGAGAAGAGGAAAGCCAGGATAATACAGAAAAGTTCCCAAAGGACCCCAAAAGAGTTTTGAGAGAAGTATTCCCAGACCTCTTCAGAGCACCAGCGGAGAGGCTTAGATGGGCGGAAGACCAGAGTGCCCCTTTCACCCACCCCGGTGTTATGACTGCCTTCAATCAGGGCACAAAAAGGGGGACTGTCTATTTCTGGAGAAGACCCCACAGGTTGGTGCTCCACAGAGGTGACTAATGTAGCCCTAGTAAGGGGGTAATTAAGAGGAGAGGGTAAGAGGATGCCCTAGTATCATTAGGTGAGAGGTGGGCCCAGAAGGTAAGCTGTTGATCCCTGAGGGTGATAGATATCTCTTCCAGGAAGTCACAGTCAATAGGGTCTCTCTAACTGCTCTGAGGGTTGCATGTGGCAGACAGACCATGATTGCTGTTTGGAAGTCGATCCCGAATATTTTATGCACCCTGATGTTTACCTCAAGTAGTATGGCTCCATAATTTCTCATTGATCTATTGGCAAGAGACCCCAACATTAAGCCCAATATTTAGCAGAGTAAATTTCGAAATAGAAACTGGGACCCCCAATAACCGAGTTCTAGATCAAAATTAAATTCAAAAGTTTTTTTTACAGATGTGTCCATATAAACAATACAGAAAAAATCATGTTTTCCCATGAATGCTCAAATACAGAACACAAAAACACAAAATCCTAAATTCCCTACTTAGCATTTAAATCTCTAGATTCCAAGGGGCAGATTTACAAGCCCCATGCGCTGCCGGTGCATCACGCTGCGTGACGCACCAGTGGCGCAGCCTGCTAAAGGAAATATTTACAAGCACAGGTAAAGTCCCCCTGCGTGACAACCTGTGCTTGTAAATATCGCCCCTGTTCAGGCAGCACTTTGCGTGTTAGGGGCGGGACATGTCCGCTGATGCATTTCCATATTTACGAGAAAACGTAGCCAAGCGAAACAAGGAGAATTTTTTTCATCTCTCCTCGTTTTTTCCTCTTTCAATGCGTGCTGCATTCTACAGCAAAGAAAAACCAAAGGAAATGATGGACGGAGCATTGACAATGCAAGCACTCACCCCCAGTCACCTGATCTGGGTTTAATCCATCACCGTTCTTTAGCCCACTCTGCCACCCCAGTTCAGACATGGTCTAAGTATTAACACGTAAAGTGACTATGTGCTACAGTACCCTTGTTTTTATATAAAGTGAAACCAATGGAAATAACCCACATTAGATGCCGGCAGTAGGGTAGGTCGTACGCGAGAAGCATTTTTACGCCGGACCCAATCGGTGTCCTTTTGAACCACCAGCTACTGTTACAAGTAGTTACTTGACGACAGTATAGCTTATCAACCAGAGAACGTGGTATGTAGAATTCACTTACCCTTTCAGTGTAAATAGCGTTACTTTGATCCTGAAGTGCCCTGATCTAATTGACACTTATGGCTCAAAACAGGCCGCTCTCTCGAGAGCAGGGCACGTACAACTATATACATTGTCACTAGTCCTTTGCCCCTCTTGCTCTTTTAAATTAGGCAGTTTACCTTCTTAATAAATTGTTTGCTAGGATTAACTAACCTATTTTAGATTCACATCCCCTCACATCTACACGCACTGGGCCCCTCACCCCCACCGCACCCACCGGCAGGAACAAAAGATCCCCGATGAAGAACCCCGGTCTGGGTGCCCATCAGGTATTGCAGCGCTGACCTGACGAGGGGCAGGATCATATGATGAAGCATGACACCTAGCTTGCTGGGTGTGTGAGAGCCCTAGTTCCAACAAGGTGAATTCCCCTTTCTTTGCATACACAACAGTGGTCTTAATTGACTCACTCTACTCTACAGCATCTCTCTATCATTATTCTGAATCACAGAGGAACTTCGTACTCTTGTTGTACACAGCCTTGTTGGGGCATGTACGCTGGACCTCGGTAAACTTGCTCCTCAATCTCTCCTTTTGTTTGACCCAAGTTAAGCCTGTCAGCTCTGTGCCTTTGCTACCAGAGGGGTAGGCTCAGGTTAATGTGGGGGACTTAGTGGGTTCATCCTGATTATGATTGTTATTATTCCTTAAGGTCAGTTGTCGCCCACCACCATAAGAAATTTAGTCTATTGCATTGGTGTTCAGCAGTGCGATCCAGTACTAATATTTTGCCATATCAAACAATGATTTAAGTTGAAATTAAACATCCCTTTTTAAAGTAGTAGCAAAAATTTACTTTCAGGATTTTTAATTGTTTTTTGGTTTTAATTGGGTCATTTTTATGTTTTGCGAATACATTCATGTTCTTCATTTTTGCACTTTAAGTTTTTGGGAGCATGGAGGTGGATCTGGCTAAAGTGGAGCATTCTAACATGGTAGGGCTAAGGAAAATGTGCAGGCAAAGGGGACTGATGCTGAACAAATATTTCACATATGATCATTATCACATTGCCCTCCAAGCCTAGGAGTAAGTGTGTTCACTACATGGCATCTCATAGGAGAATGGGAATGAGGTTGAAGAGGGAAATGAGGAGGACGTTGTAGAAGCTCGGTGCCCGGAGAATGTTTTCACCAAAGATCAGCATCATCTGCATTGTCTAGGGCAGGAATCATTGTGTCCTCCCACAGTTTATTCCCATCTGTGCTGAAGTACAGGCAGGCAGAGTCAGCCTTCAAATTACAACTAGCTGCCCTTGCCCTAGAGAAAAACAGTTGGCCTTGGCTACTGAAGAGAAAAAAAGCAGCCCTGATTGCTGAGCAGAAAAGGGCAACAACAGCAGCATCTTTGGCCATGGAGGATAATAAATCAACCCAGGTCTTAGAGAAGAACGCTCTAGTGAGGAGTCAGTGCAAGATGCGATGAGGCCTCAAAGAGCCACTGAATCTAGTGATGATGATAGATGTAGTTGGCAAGGTAAAGTATTTCCCTTGAAGGAAACCCATATCTGAAGGCTTAGGTTTACACAAGAGAGGTATAGGCTGAAGTTCAGGGAAACTCAGAAACAACAGTCATGGGTCAATGTTAAGGATTCATCTAGTAAGGCTCTTCATGGTTGGGTGAAGAGTGGTTAAGGATTACAATGGCCTGTACAATTTCTTTATGAAGAAGCACATCTTGAGTAATTACTTTATAAAGTTGCACCAGCACCTAATAGATACTAAGCTTAATGTGCCCAGAGATCTTGGGAAAGAAACTGACCTTTGTCTGGGTGTTAGAGTGTCAAAGAAGGAAGGGTGGTTCAGGTTCCCCTCTGTATAGAGAAGAGGAAAGCCAGGATAATACAGAAAAGTTCCCAAAGGACCCCAAAAGAGTTTTGAGAGAAGTATTCCCAGACCTCTTCAGAGCACCAGCGGAGAGGCTTAGATGGGCGGAAGACCAGAGTGCCCCTTTCACCCACCCCGGTGTTATGACTGCCTTCAATCAGGGCACAAAAAGGGGGACTGTCTATTTCTGGAGAAGACCGCACAGGTTGGTGCTCCACAGAGGTGACTAATGTATCCCTAGTAAGGGGGTAATTAAGCGGAGAGGGTAAGAGGATGCCCTAGTATCATTAGGTGAGAGGTGGGCCCAGAAGGTAAGCTGTTGATCCCTGAGGGTGATAGATATCTCTTCCAGGAAGTCAAGTCAATGGGGTCTCTCTAACTGCTCTGAGGGTTGCATGTGGCAGCCAGACCATGATTGCTGTTTGGAAGTCGATCCCGAATATGTTATGCACCCTGATGTTTACCTCAAGTAGTATCGCTCCATAATTTCTCATTGATCTATTGGCAAGAGACCCCAACATTAAGCCCAATATTTAGCAGAGTAAATTTCGAAATAGAAACTGGGACCCCCAATAACCGAGTTCTAGATCAAAATTAAATTCAAAAGTTTTTTTTACAGATGTGTCCATATAAACAATACAGAAAAAATCATGTTTTCCCATGAATGCTCAAATACAGAACACAAAAACACAAAATCATAAATTCCCTACTTAGCATTTAAATCTCTAGATTCCAAGGGGCAGATTTACAAGCCCCATGCGCTGCCGGTGCATCACGCTGCGTGACGCACCAGTGGCGCAACCTGCTAAAGGAAATATTTACAAGCACAGGTAAAGTCCCCCTGCGTGACAACCTGTGCTTGTAAATATCGCCCCTGTTCAGGCAGCACTTTGCGTGTTAGGGGCGGGACATGTCCGCTGATGCATTTCCATATTTACGAGAAAACGTAGCCAAGCGAAACAAGGAGAATTTTTTTCATCTCTCCTCGTTTTTTCCTCTTTCAATGCGTGCTGCATTCTACAGCAAAGAAAAACCAAAGGAAATGATGGACGGGGCATTGACAATGCAAGCACTCACCCCCAGTCACCTGATCTGGGTTTAATCCATCACCGTTCTTTGGCCCACTCTGCCACCCCAGTTCAGACATGGTCTAAGTATTAACACGTAAAGTGACTATGTGCTACAGTACCCTTGTTTTTATATAAAGTGAAACCAATGGAAATAACCCACATTAGATGCCGGCAGTAGGGTAGGTCGTACGCGAGAAGCATTTTTACGCCGGACTCAATCGGTGTCCTTTTGAACCGCCAGCTACTGTTACAAGTAGTTACTTGACGACAGTATAGGTTATCAACCAGAGAACGTGGTATGTAGAATTCACTTCCCCCTTCAGTGTAAATAGCGTTACTTTGATCCTGAAGTGCCCTGATCTAATTGACACTTATGGCTCAAAACAGGCCGCTCTCTCGAGAGCAGGGCACATACAACTATATACATTGTCACTAGTCCTTTGCCCCTCTTGCTCTTTTAAATTAGGCAGTTTACCTTCTTAATAAATTGTTTGCTAGGATTAACTAACCTATTTTAGATTCACATCCCCTCACATCTACACGCACTGGGCCCCTCACCCCCACCGCACCCACCGGCAGGAACAAAAGATCCCCGATAAAGAACCCCGGTCTGGGTGCCCATCAGGTATTGCAGCGCTGACCTGACGAGGGGCAGGATCATATGATGAAGCATGACACCTAGCTTGCTGGGTGTGTGAGAGCCCTAGTTCCGACAAGGTGAATTCCCATTTCTTTGCATACACAACAGTGGTCTTAATTGACTCACTCTACTTTACAGCATCTCTCTATCATTATTCTGAATCACAGAGGAACTTCGTACTCTTGTTGTACACAGCCTTGTTGGGGCATGTACGCTGACCTCGGTAAACTTGCTCCTCAATCTCTCCTTTTGTTTGACCCAAGTTAAGCCTGTCAGCTCTGTGCCTTTGCTACCAGAGGGGTAGGCTCAGGTTAATGTGGGGGACTTAGTGGGTTCATCCTGATTATGATTGTTATTATTCCTTAAGGTCAGTTGCCGCCCACCACCATAAGAAATTTAGTCTATTGCATTGGTGTTCAGCAGTGGGATCCAGTACTAATATTTTGCCATATAAACAATGATTTAAGTTGAAATTAAACATCCCTTTTTAAAGAAGTAGCAAAAATTTACTTTCTGGATTTTTAATTGTTTTTTGGTTTTAATTGAGTCATTTTTATGTTTTGCGAATACATTCATGTTCTTCATTTTTGCACTTTAAGTTTTTGGGAGCATGGAGGTGGATCTGGCTAAAGTGGAGCATTCTAACATGGTAGGGCTAAGGAAAATGTGCAGGCAAAGGGGACTGATGCTGAACAAATATTTCACATATGATCATTATCACATTGCCCTCCAAGCCTAGGAGCAAGTGTGTTCAATAGATGGCATCTCAGAGGATGAAGAGGGAAATGAGGAGGACGTTGTAGAAGCTCGGTGCCCGGAGAATGTTTTCACCAAAGATCCGCATCATCTGCATTGTCTAGGGCAGGAATCATTGTGTCCTCCCACAGTTTATTCCCATCTGTGCTGAAGTACAGGCAGGCAGAGTCAGCCTTCAAATTACAACTAGCTGCCCTTGCTCTAGAGAAAAACAGTTGGCCTTGGCTACTGAAGAGAAAAAAAGCAGCCCTGATTGCTGAGCAGAAAAGGGCAACAACAGCAGCATCTTTGGCCATGGAGGATAATAAATCAACCCAGGTCTTAGAGAAGAACGCTCTAGTGAGGACTCAGTGCAAGATGCGATGAGGCCTCAAAGAGCCACTGAATCTAGTGATGATGATAGATGTAGTTGGCAAGGTAAAGTATTTCCCTTGAAGGAAACCCATATCTGAAGGCTTAGGTTTACACAAGAGAGGTATAGGCTGAAGTTCAGGGAAACTCCGAAACAACAGTCATGGGTCAATGTTAAGGATTCATCTAGTAAGGCTCTTCATGGTTGGGTGAAGAGTGGTTAAGGATTACAATGGCCTGTACAATTTCTTTATGAAGAAGCACATCTTGAGTAATTACTTTATAAAGTTGCACCAGCACCTAATAGATACTAAGCTTAATGTGCCCAGAGAACTTGGGAAAGAAACTGACCTTTGGCTGGGTGTCAGAGTGTCAAAGAAGGAAGGATGGTTCAGGTTCCCCTCTGTATAGAGAAGAGGAAAGCCAGGATAATCCAGAAAAGTTCCCAAAGGGCCCCAAAAGAGTTTTGAGAGAAGTATTCCCAGACCTCTTCAGAGCACCAGCGGAGAGGCTTAGATGGGCGGAAGACCAGAGTGCTCCTTTCACCCACCCCGGTGTTATGACTGCCTTCAATCAGGGCACAAAAAGGGGGACTGTCTATTTCTGGAGAAGACCCCACAGGTTGGTGCTCCACAGAGGTGACTAATGTAGCCCTAGTAAGGGGTAATTAAGAGGAGAGGGTAAGAGGATGCCCTAGTATCATTAGGTGAGAGGTGGGCCCAGAAGGTAAGCTGTTGATCCCTGAGGGTGATAGATATCTCTTCCAGGAAGTCACAGTCAATGGGGTCTCTCTAACTGCTCTGAGGGTTGCATGTGGCAGACAGACCATGATTGCTATTTGGAAGTCGATCCCGAATATTGTATGCACCCTGATGTTTACCTCAAGTAGTATGGCTCCATAATTTCTCATTGATCTATTGGCAAGAGACCCCAACATTAAGCCCAATATTTAGCAGTGTAAATTTCGAAATAGAAACTGGGACCCCCAATAACCGAGTTCTAGATCAAAATTAAATTCAAAAGTTTTTTTTACAGATGTGTCCATATAAACAATAAAGAAAAAATCATGTTTTGCCATTAATGCTCAAATACAGAACACAAAAACACAAAATCCTAAATTCCCTACTTAGCATTTAAATATCTAGATTCCAAGGGGCAGATTTACAAGCCCCATGCGCTGCCGGTGCATCACGTTGCGTGACGCACCAGTGGCGCAGCCTGCTAAAGGAAATATTTACAAGCACATGTAAAGTCCCCCTGCGTGACAACCTGTGCTTGTAAATATCGCCCCTGTTCAGGCAGCACTTTGCGTGTTAGGGGCGGGACATGTCCGCTGATGCATTTCCATATTTACGAGAAAACGTAGCCAAGCGAAACAAGGAGAATTTTTTTCATCTCTCCTCGTTTTTTCCTCTTTCAATGCGTGCTGCATTCTACAGCAAAGAAAAACCAAAGGAAATGATGGACGGAGCGTTGACAATGCAAGCACTCACCCCCAGTCAACTGATCTGGGTTTAATCCATCACCGTTCTTTAGCCCACTCTGCCACCCCAGTTCAGACATGGTCTAAGTATTAACACGTAAAGTGACTATGTGCTACAGTACCCTTGTTTTTATATAAAGTGAAACCAATGGAAATAACCCACATTAGATGCCGGCAGTAGGGTAGGTCGTACGCGAGAAGCATTTTTACGCCGGACCCAATCGGTGTCCTTTCGAACCGCCAGCTACTGTTACAAGTAGTTACTTGACGACAGTATAGGTTATCAACCAGAGAACGTGGTATGTAGAATTCACTTACCCTTTCAGTGTAGATAGCGTTACTTTGATCCTGAAGTGCCCTGATCTAATTGACACTTATGGCTCAAAACAGGCCGCTCACTCGAGAGCAGGGCACGTACAACTATATACATTGTCACTAGTCCTTTGCCCCTCTTGCTCTTTTAAATTAGGCAGTTTACCTTCTTAATAAATTGTTTGCTAGGATTAACTGACCTATTTTAGATTCACATCCCCTCACATCTACACACACTAGGCCCCTCACCCCCACCGCACCCACCGGCAGGAACAAAAGATCCCCGATAAAGAACCCCGGTCTGGGTGCCCATCAGGTATTGCAGCGCCGACCTGACGAGGGGCAGGATCATATGATGAAGCATGACACCCAGCTTGCTGGGTGTGTGAGAGCCCTAGTTCCGACAAGGTGAATTCCCCTTTCTTTGCATACACAACAGTGGTCTTAATTGACTCACTCTACTCTACAGCATCTCTCTATCATTATTCTGAATCACAGAGGAACTTCGTACTCTTGTTGTACACAGCCTTGTTGGGGCATGTACGCTGGACCTCGGTAAACTTGCTCTTCAATCTCTCCTTTTGTTTGACCCAAGTTAAGCCTGTCAGCTCTGTGCCTTTGCTACCAGAGGGGTAGGCTCAGGTTAATGTGGGGGACTTAGTGGGTTCATCCTGATTATGATTGTTATTATTCCTTAAGGTCAGTTGTCGCCCACCACCATAAGAAATTTAGTTTATTGCATTGGTGTTCAGCAGTGGGATCCAGTACTAATATTTTGCCATATCAAACAATGATTTAAGTTGAAATTAAACATCCCTTTTTAAAGTAGTAGCAAAAATTTACTTTCAGGATTTTTAATTGTTTTTTGGTTTTAATTGGGTCATTTTTATGTTTTGCGAATACATTCATGTTCTTCATTTTTGCACTTTAAGTTTTTGGGAGCATGGAGGTGGATCTGGCTAAAGTGGAGCATTCTAACATGGTAGGGCTAAGGAAATTGTGCAGGCAAAGGGGACTGATGCTGAACAAATATTTCACATATGATCATTATCACATTGCCCTCCAAGCCTAGGAGCAAGTGTGTTCACTACATGGCATCTCAGAGGAGAATGGGAATGAGGTTGAAGAGGGAAATGAGGAGGACGTTGTAGAAGCTCGGTGCCCGGAGAATGTTTTCACCAAAGATCAGCATCATCTGCATTGTCTAGGGCAGGAATCATTGTGTCCTCCCACAGTTTATTCCCATCTGTGCTGAAGTACAGGCAGGCAGAGTCAGCCTTCAAATTACAACTAGCTGCCCTTGCCATAGAGAAAAACAGTTGGCCTTGGCTACTGAAGAGAAAAAAAGCAGCCCTGATTGCTGAGCAGAAAAGGGCAACAACAGCAGCATCTTTGGCCATGGAGGATAATAAATCAACCCAGGTCTTAGAGAAGAACGCTCTAGTGAGGAGTCAGTGCAAGATGCGATGAGGCCTCAAAGAGCCACTGAATCTAGTGATGATGATAGATGTAGTTGGCAAGGTAAAGTATGTCCCTTGAAGGAAACCCATATCTGAAGGCTTAGGTTTACACAAGAGAGGTATAGGCTGAAGTTCAGGGAAACTCAGAAACAACAGTCATGGGTCAATGTTAAGGATTCATCTAGTAAGGCTCTTCATGGTTGGGTGAAGAGTGGTTAAGGATTACAATGGCCTGTACAATTTCTTTATGAAGAAGCACATCTTGAGTAATTACTTTATAAAGTTGCACCAGCACCTAATAGACACTAAGCTTAATGTGCCCAGAGAACTTGGGAAAGAAACTGACCTTTGGCTGGGTGTCAGAGTGTCAAAGAAGGAAGGATGGTTCAGGTTCCCCTCTGTATAGAGAAGAGGAAAGCCAGGATAATACAGAAAAGTTCCCAAAGGGCCCCAAAAGAGTTTTGAGAGAAGTATTCCCAGACCTCTTCAGAGCACCAGTGGAGAGGCTTAGACGGGCGGAAGACCAGAGTACCCCTTTCACCCACCCCGGTGTTATGACTGCCTTCAATCAGGGCACAAAAAGGGGGACTGTCTATTTCTGGAGAAGACCCCACAGGTTGGTGCTCCACAGAGGTGACTAATGTAGCCCTAGTAAGGGGGTAATTAAGAGGAGAGGGTAAGAGGATGCCCTAGTATCATTAGGTGAGAGGTGGGCCCAGAAGGTAAGCTGTTGATCCCTGAGGGTGATAGATATCTCTTCCAGGAAGTCACAGTCAATGGGGTCTATCTAACTGCTCTGAGGGTTGCATGTGGCAGCCAGACCATGATTGCTATTTGGAAGTCGATCCCGAATATTTTATGCACCCTGATGTTTACCTCAAGTAGTATGGCTCCATAATTTCTCATTGATCTATTGGCAAGAGACCCCAACATTAAGCCCAATATTTAGCAGAGTAAATTTCGAAATAGAAACTGGGACCCCCAATAACCGAGTTCTAGATCAAAATTAAATTCAAAAGTTTTTTTTACAGATGTGTCCATATAAACAATAAAGAAAAAATCATGTTTTGCCATGAATGCTCAAATACAGAACACAAAAACACAAAATCCTAAATTCCCTACTTAGCATTTAAATCTCTAGATTCCAAGGGGCAGATTTACAAGCCCCATGTGCTGCCGGTGCATCACGCTGCGTGACGCACCAGTGGCGCAGCCTGCTAAAGGAAATATTTACAAGCACATGTAAAGTCCCCCTGCGTGACAACCTGTGCTTGTAAATATCGCCCCTGTTCTGGCAGCACTTTGCGTGTTAGGGGCGGGACATGTCCGCTGATGCATTTCCATATTTACGAGAAAACGTAGCCAAGCGAAACAAGGAGATTTTTTTTCATCTCTCCTCGTTTTTTCCTCTTTCAATGCGTGCTGCATTCTACAGCAAAGAAAAACCAAAGGAAATGATGGACGGAGCGTTGACAATGCAAGCACTCACCCCCAGTCAACTGATCTGGGTTTGATCCATCACCGTTCTTTAGCCCACTCTGCCACCCCAGTTCAGACATGGTCTAAGTATTAACACGTAAAGTGACTATGTGCTACAGTACCTTTGTTTTTATATAAAGTGAAACCAATGGAAATAACCCACATTAGATGCCGGCAGTAGGGTAGGTCGTACGCGAGAAGCATTTTTACGCCGGACCCAATCGGTGTCCTTTTGAACCACCAGCTACTGTTACAAGTAGTTACTTGACGACAGTATAGGTTATCAACCAGAGAACGTGGTATGTAGAATTCACTTACCCTTTCAGTGTAGATAGCGTTACTTTGATCCTGAAGTGCCCTGATCTAATTGACACTTATGGCTCAAAACAGGCCGCTCACTCGAGAGCAGGGCACGTACAACTATATACATTGTCACTAGTCCTTTGCCCCTCTTGCTCTTTTAAATTAGGCAGTTTACCTTCTTAATACATTTTTTGCTAGGATTAACTGACCTATTTTAGATTCACATCCCCTCACATCTACACACACTAGGCCCCTCACCCCCACCACACCCAACGGCAGGAACAAAAGATCCCCGATAAAGAACCCCGGTCTGGGTGCCCATCAGGTATTGCAGCGCCGACCTGACGAGGGGCAGGATCATATGATGAAGCATGACACCTAGCTTGCTGGGTGTGTGAGAGCCCTAGTTCCGACAAGGTGAATTCCCCTTTCTTTGCATACACAACAGTGGTCTTAATTGACTCACTCTACTCTACAGCATCTCTCTATCATTATTCTGAATCACAGAGGAACTTCGTACTCTTGTTGTACACAGCCTTGTTGGGGCATGTACGCTGGACCTCGGTAAACTTGCTCTTCAATCTCTCCTTTTGTTTGACCCAAGTTAAGCCTGTCAGCTCTGTGCCTTTGCTACCAGAGGGGTAGGCTCAGGTTAATGTGGGGGACTTAGTGGGTTCATCCTGATTATGATTGTTATTATTCCTTAAGGTCAGTTGTCGCCCACCACCATAAGAAATTTAGTTTATTGCATTGGTGTTCAGCAGTGGGATCCAGTACTAATATTTTGCCATATCAAACAATGATTTAAGTTGAAATTAAACATCCCTTTTTAAAGTAGGAGAAAAAATTTACTTTCAGGATTTTTAATTGTTTTTTGGTTTTAATTGGGTCATTTTTATGTTTTGCGAATACATTCATGTTCTTCATTTTTGCACTTTAAGTTTTTGGGAGCATAGAGGTGGATCTGGCTAAAGTGGAGCATTGTAACATGGTAGGGCTAAGGAAAATGTGCAGGCAAAGGGGACTGATGCTGAACAAATATTTCATATATGATCATCACATTGCCCTCCAAGCCTAGGAGCAAGTGTGTTCACTACATGGCATCTCAGAGGAGAATGGGAATGAGGTTGAAGAGGGAAATGAGGAGGACGTTGTAGAAGCTTGTTGCCCGGAGAATGTTTTCACCAAAGATCAGCATCATCTGCATTGTCTAGGGCAGGAATCATTGTGTCCTCCCACAGTTTATTCCCATCTGTGCTGAAGTACAGGCAGGCAGAGTCAGTCTCTAAATTACAACTAGCTGCCCTTGCCCTAGAGAAAAACAGTTGGCCTTGGCTACTGAAGAGAAAAAAAGCAGCCCTGATTGCTGAGCAGAAAAGGGCAACAACAGCAGCATCTTTGGCCATGGAGGATAATAAATCAACCCAGGTCTTAGAGAAGAACGCTCTAGTGAGGAGTCAGTGCAAGATGCGATGAGGCCTCAAAGAGCCACTGAATCTAGTGATGATGATAGATGTAGTTGGCAAGGTAAAGTATGTCCCTTGAAGGAAACCCATATCTGAAGGCTTAGGTTTACGCAAGAGAGGTATAGGCTGAAGTTCAGGGAAACTCAGAAACAACAGTCATGGGTCAATGTTAAGGATTCATCTAGTAAGGCTCTTCATGGTTGGGTGAAGAGTGGTTAAGGATTTCAATGGCCTGTACAATTTCTCTATGAAGAAGCACATCTTGAGTAATTACTTTATAAAGTTGCACCAGCACCTAATAGATACTAAGCTTAATGTGCCCAGAGAACTTGGGAAAGAAACTGACCTTTGGCTGGGTGTCAGGGTGTCAAAGAAGGAAGGATGGTTCAGGTTCCCCTCTGTATAGAGAAGAGGAAAGCCAGGATAATCCAGAAAAGTTCCCAAAGGGCCCCAAAAGAGTTTTGAGAGAAGTATTCCCAGACCTCTTCAGAGCACCAGCGGAGAGGCTTAGATGGGCGGAAGACCAGAGTGCCCCTTTCACCCACCCCGGTGTTATGACTGCCTTCAATCAGGGCACAAAAAGGGGGACTGTCTATTTCTGGAGAAGACCCCACAGGTTGGTGCTCCACAGAGGTGACTAATGTAGCCCTAGTAAGGGGGTAATTAAGAGGAGAGGGTAAGAGGATGCCCTAGTATCATTAGGTGAGAGGTGGGCCCAGAAGGTAAGCTGTTGATCCCTGAGGGTGATAGATATCTCTTCCAGGAAGTCACAGTCAATGGGGTCTCTCTAACTGCTCTGAGGGTTGCATGTGGCAGACAGACCATGATTGCTGTTTGGACGTCGATCCCGAATATTTTATGCACGCTGATGTTTACCTCAAGTAGTATGGCTCCATAATTTCTCATTGATCTATTGGCAAGAGACCCCAACATTAAGCCCAATATTTAGCAGAGTAAATTTCGAAATAGAAACTGGGACCCCCAATAACCGAGTTCTAGATCAAAATTAAATTCAAAAGTTTTTTTTACAGATGTGTCCATATAAACAATAAAGAAAAAATCATGTTTTGCCATGAATGCTCAAATACAGAACACAAAAACACAAAATCCTAAATTCCCTACTTAGCATTTAAATATCTAGATTCCAAGGGGCAGATTTACAAGCCCCATGCGCTGCTGGTGCATCACGTTGCGTGACGCACCAGTGGCGCAGCCTGCTAAAGGAAATATTTACAAGCACATGTAAAGTCCCCCCGCGTGACAACCTGTGCTTGTAAATATCGCCCCTGTTCAGGCAGCACTTTGCGTGTTAGGGGCGGGACATGTCCGCTGATGCATTTCCATATTTACGAGAAAACGTAGCCAAGCGAAACAAGGAGAATTTTTTTCATCTCTCCTCGTTTTTTCCTCTTTCAATGCGTGCTGCATTCTACAGCAAAGAAAAACCAAAGGAAATGATGGACGGAGCGTTGACAATGCAAGCACTCACCCCCAGTCAACTGATCTGGGTTTAATCCATCACCGTTCTTTAGCCCACTCTGCCACCCCAGTTCAGACATGGTCTAAGTATTAACACATAAAGTGACTATGTGCTACAGTACCTTTTTTTATTATATAAAGTGAAACCAATGGAAATAACCCACATTAGATGCCGGCAGTAGGGTAGGTCGTACGCGAGAAGCATTTTTACGCCGGACCCAATCGTGTCCTTTTGAACCGCCAGCTACTGTTACAAGTAGTTACTTGACGACAGTATAGGTTATCAACCAGAGAACGTGGTATGTAGAATTCACTTACCCTTTCAGTGTAGATAGCGTTACTTTGATCCTGAAGTGCCCTGATCTAATTGACACTTATGGCTCAAAACAGGCCGCTCACTCGAGAGCAGGGCACGTACAACTATATACATTGTCACTAGTCCTTTGCCCCTCTTGCTCTTTTAAATTAGGCAGTTTACCTTCTTAATAAATTGTTTGCTAGGATTAACTGACCTATTTTAGATTCACATCCCCTCACATCTACACACACTAGGCCCCTCACCCCCACCGCACCCACCGGCAGGAACAAAAGATCCCCGATAAAGAACCCCGGTCTGGGTGCCCATCAGGTATTGCAGCGCCGACCTGACGAGGGGCAGGATCATATGATGAAGCATGACACCCAGCTTGCTGGGTGTGTGAGAGCCCTAGTTCCGACAAGGTGAATTCCCCTTTCTTTGCATACACAACAGTGGTCTTAATTGACTCACTCTACTCTACAGCATCTCTCTATCATTATTCTGAATCACAGAGGAACTTCGTACTCTTGTTGTACACAGCCTTGTTGGGGCATGTACGCTGGACCTCGGTAAACTTGCTCTTCAATCTCTCCTTTTGTTTGACCCAAGTTAAGCCTGTCAGCTCTGTGCCTTTGCTACCAGAGGGGTAGGCTCAGGTTAATGTGGGGGACTTAGTGGGTTCATCCTGATTATGATTGTTATTATTCCTTAAGGTCAGTTGTCGCCCACCACCATAAGAAATTTAGTTTATTGCATTGGTGTTCAGCAGTGGGATCCAGTACTAATATTTTGCCATATCAAACAATGATTTAAGTTGAAATTAAACATCCCTTTTTAAAGTAGTAGCAAAAATTTACTTTCAGGATTTTTAATTGTTTTTTGGTTTTAATTGGGTCATTTTTATGTTTTGCGAATACATTCATGTTCTTCATTTTTGCACTTTAAGTTTTTGGGAGCATGGAGGTGGATCTGGCTAAAGTGGAGCATTCTAACATGGTAGGGCTAAGGAAATTGTGCAGGCAAAGGGGACTGATGCTGAACAAATATTTCACATATGATCATTATCACATTGCCCTCCAAGCCTAGGAGCAAGTGTGTTCACTACATGGCATCTCAGAGGAGAATGGGAATGAGGTTGAAGAGGGAAATGAGGAGGACGTTGTAGAAGCTCGGTGCCCGGAGAATGTTTTCACCAAAGATCAGCATCATCTGCATTGTCTAGGGCAGGAATCATTGTGTCCTCCCACAGTTTATTCCCATCTGTGCTGAAGTACAGGCAGGCAGAGTCAGCCTTCAAATTACAACTAGCTGCCCTTGCCATAGAGAAAAACAGTTGGCCTTGGCTACTGAAGAGAAAAAAAGCAGCCCTGATTGCTGAGCAGAAAAGGGCAACAACAGCAGCATCTTTGGCCATGGAGGATAATAAATCAACCCAGGTCTTAGAGAAGAACGCTCTAGTGAGGAGTCAGTGCAAGATGCGATGAGGCCTCAAAGAGCCACTGAATCTAGTGATGATGATAGATGTAGTTGGCAAGGTAAAGTATGTCCCTTGAAGGAAACCCATATCTGAAGGCTTAGGTTTACACAAGAGAGGTATAGGCTGAAGTTCAGGGAAACTCAGAAACAACAGTCATGGGTCAATGTTAAGGATTCATCTAGTAAGGCTCTTCATGGTTGGGTGAAGAGTGGTTAAGGATTACAATGGCCTGTACAATTTCTTTATGAAGAAGCACATCTTGAGTAATTACTTTATAAAGTTGCACCAGCACCTAATAGACACTAAGCTTAATGTGCCCAGAGAACTTGGGAAAGAAACTGACCTTTGGCTGGGTGTCAGAGTGTCAAAGAAGGAAGGATGGTTCAGGTTCCCCTCTGTATAGAGAAGAGGAAAGCCAGGATAATACAGAAAAGTTCCCAAAGGGCCCCAAAAGAGTTTTGAGAGAAGTATTCCCAGACCTCTTCAGAGCACCAGCGGAGAGGCTTAGACGGGCGGAAGACCAGAGTACCCCTTTCACCCACCCCGGTGTTATGACTGCCTTCAATCAGGGCACAAAAAGGGGGACTGTCTATTTCTGGAGAAGACCCCACAGGTTGGTGCTCCACAGAGGTGACTAATGTAGCCCTAGTAAGGGGGTAATTAAGAGGAGAGGGTAAGAGGATGCCCTAGTATCATTAGGTGAGAGGTGGGCCCAGAAGGTAAGCTGTTGATCCCTGAGGGTGATAGATATCTCTTCCAGGAAGTCACAGTCAATGGGGTCTATCTAACTGCTCTGAGGGTTGCATGTGGCAGCCAGACCATGATTGCTATTTGGAAGTCGATCCCGAATATTTTATGCACCCTGATGTTTACCTCAAGTAGTATGGCTCCATAATTTCTCATTGATCTATTGGCAAGAGACCCCAACATTAAGCCCAATATTTAGCAGAGTAAATTTCGAAATAGAAACTGGGACCCCCAATAACCGAGTTCTAGATCAAAATTAAATTCAAAAGTTTTTTTTACAGATGTGTCCATATAAACAATAAAGAAAAAATCATGTTTTGCCATGAATGCTCAAATACAGAACACAAAAACACAAAATCCTAAATTCCCTACTTAGCATTTAAATCTCTAGATTCCAAGGGGCAGATTTACAAGCCCCATGTGCTGCCGGTGCATCACGCTGCGTGACGCACCAGTGGCGCAGCCTGCTAAAGGAAATATTTACAAGCACATGTAAAGTCCCCCTGCGTGACAACCTGTGCTTGTAAATATCGCCCCTGTTCTGGCAGCACTTTGCGTGTTAGGGGCGGGACATGTCCGCTGATGCATTTCCATATTTACGAGAAAACGTAGCCAAGCGAAACAAGGAGATTTTTTTTCATCTCTCCTCGTTTTTTCCTCTTTCAATGCGTGCTGCATTCTACAGCAAAGAAAAACCAAAGGAAATGATGGACGGAGCGTTGACAATGCAAGCACTCACCCCCAGTCAACTGATCTGGGTTTGATCCATCACCGTTCTTTAGCCCACTCTGCCACCCCAGTTCAGACATGGTCTAAGTATTAACACGTAAAGTGACTATGTGCTACAGTACCTTTGTTTTTATATAAAGTGAAACCAATGGAAATAACCCACATTAGATGCCGGCAGTAGGGTAGGTCGTACGCGAGAAGCATTTTTACGCCGGACCCAATCGGTGTCCTTTTGAACCACCAGCTACTGTTACAAGTAGTTACTTGACGACAGTATAGGTTATCAACCAGAGAACGTGGTATGTAGAATTCACTTACCCTTTCAGTGTAGATAGCGTTACTTTGTTCCTGAAGTGCCCTGATCTAATTGACACTTATGGCTCAAAACAGGCCGCTCACTCGAGAGCAGGGCACGTACAACTATATACATTGTCACTAGTCCTTTGCCCCTCTTGCTCTTTTAAATTAGGCAGTTTACCTTCTTAATAAATTTTTTGCTAGGATTAACTGACCTATTTTAGATTCACATCCCCTCACATCTACACACACTAGGCCCCTCACCCCCACCACACCCAACGGCAGGAACAAAAGATCCCCGATAAAGAACCCCGGTCTGGGTGCCCATCAGGTATTGCAGCGCCGACCTGACGAGGGGCAGGATCATATGATGAAGCATGACACCTAGCTTGCTGGGTGTGTGAGAGCCCTAGTTCCGACAAGGTGAATTCCCCTTTCTTTGCATACACAACAGTGGTCTTAATTGACTCACTCTACTCTACAGCATCTCTCTATCATTATTCTGAATCACAGAGGAACTTCGTACTCTTGTTGTACACAGCCTTGTTGGGGCATGTACGCTGGACCTCGGTAAACTTGCTCTTCAATCTCTCCTTTTGTTTGACCCAAGTTAAGCCTGTCAGCTCTGTGCCTTTGCTACCAGAGGGGTAGGCTCAGGTTAATGTGGGGGACTTAGTGGGTTCATCCTGATTATGATTGTTATTATTCCTTAAGGTCAGTTGTCGCCCACCACCATAAGAAATTTAGTTTATTGCATTGGTGTTCAGCAGTGGGATCCAGTACTAATATTTTGCCATATCAAACAATGATTTAAGTTGAAATTAAACATCCCTTTTTAAAGTAGGAGAAAAAATTTACTTTCAGGATTTTTAATTGTTTTTTGGTTTTAATTGGGTCATTTTTATGTTTTGCGAATACATTCATGTTCTTCATTTTTGCACTTTAAGTTTTTGGGAGCATAGAGGTGGATCTGGCTAAAGTGGAGCATTGTAACATGGTAGGGCTAAGGAAAATGTGCAGGCAAAGGGGACTGATGCTGAACAAATATTTCACATATGATCATCACATTGCCCTCCAAGCCTAGGAGCAAGTGTGTTCACTACATGGCATCTCAGAGGAGAATGGGAATGAGGTTGAAGAGGGAAATGAGGAGGACGTTGTAGAAGCTTGTTGCCCGGAGAATGTTTTCACCAAAGATCAGCATCATCTGCATTGTCTAGGGCAGGAATCATTGTGTCCTCCCACAGTTTATTCCCATCTGTGCTGAAGTACAGGCAGGCAGAGTCAGTCTCTAAATTACAACTAGCTGCCCTTGCCCTAGAGAAAAACAGTTGGCCTTGGCTACTGAAGAGAAAAAAAGCAGCCCTGATTGCTGAGCAGAAAAGGGCAACAACAGCAGCATCTTTGGCCATGGAGGATAATAAATCAACCCAGGTCTTAGAGAAGAACGCTCTAGTGAGGAGTCAGTGCAAGATGCGATGAGGCCTCAAAGAGCCACTGAATCTAGTGATGATGATAGATGTAGTTGGCAAGGTAAAGTATGTCCCTTGAAGGAAACCCATATCTGAAGGCTTAGGTTTACGCAAGAGAGGTATAGGCTGAAGTTCAGGGAAACTCAGAAACAACAGTCATGGGTCAATGTTAAGGATTCATCTAGTAAGGCTCTTCATGGTTGGGTGAAGAGTGGTTAAGGATTTCAATGGCCTGTACAATTTCTCTATGAAGAAGCACATCTTGAGTAATTACTTTATAAAGTTGCACCAGCACCTAATAGATACTAAGCTTAATGTGCCCAGAGAACTTGGGAAAGAAACTGACCTTTGGCTGGGTGTCAGAGTGTCAAAGAAGGAAGGATGGTTCAGGTTCCCCTCTGTATAGAGAAGAGGAAAGCCAGGATAATCCAGAAAAGTTCCCAAAGGGCCCCAAAAGAGTTTTGAGAGAAGTATTCCCAGACCTCTTCAGAGCACCAGCGGAGAGGCTTAGATGGGCGGAAGACCAGAGTGCCCCTTTCACCCACCCCGGTGTTATGACTGCCTTCAATCAGGGCACAAAAAGGGGGACTGTCTATTTCTGGAGAAGACCCCACAGGTTGGTGCTCCACAGAGGTGACTAATGTAGCCCTAGTAAGGGGGTAATTAAGAGGAGAGGGTAAGAGGATGCCCTAGTATCATTAGGTGAGAGGTGGGCCCAGAAGGTAAGCTGTTGATCCCTGAGGGTGATAGATATCTCTTCCAGGAAGTCACAGTCAATGTGGTCTCTCTAACTGCTCTGAGGGTTGCATGTGGCAGACAGACCATGATTGCTGTTTGGAAGTCGATCCCGAATATTTTATGCACGCTGATGTTTACCTCAAGTAGTATGGCTCCATAATTTCTCATTGATCTATTGGCAAGAGACCCCAACATTAAGCCCAATATTTAGCAGAGTAAATTTCGAAATAGAAACTGGGACCCCCAATAACCGAGTTCTAGATCAAAATTAAATTCAAAAGTTTTTTTTACAGATGTGTCCATATAAACAATAAAGAAAAAATCATGTTTTGCCATGAATGCTCAAATACAGAACACAAAAACCCAAAATCCTAAATTCCCTACTTAGCATTTAAATCTCTAGATTCCAAGGGGCAGATTTACAAGCCCCATGCGCTGCCGGTGCATCACGCTGCGTGACGCACCAGTGGCGCAGCCTGCTAAAGGAAATATTTACAAGCACATGTAAAGTCCCCCTGCGTGACAACCTGTGCTTGTAAATATCGCCCCTGTTCAGGCAGCACTTTGGGTGTTAGGGGCGGGACATGTCTGCTGATGCATTTCCATATTTACGAGAAAACGTAACCAAGCGAAACAAGGAGATTTTTTTTCATCTCTCCTCGTTTTTTCCTCTTTCAATGCGTGCTGCATTCTACAGCAAAGAAAAACCAAAGGAAATGATGGACGGAGCGTTGACAATGCAAGCACTCACCCCCAGTCAACTGATCTGGGTTTGATCCATCACCGTTCTTTAGCCCACTCTGCCACCCCAGTTCAGACATGGTCTAAGTATTAACACGTAAAGTGACTATGTGCTACAGTACCTTTGTTTTTATATAAAGTGAAACCAATGGAAATAACCCACATTAGATGCCGGCAGTAGGGTAGGTCGTACGAGAGAAGCATTTTTACGCCGGACCCAATCGGTGTCCTTTTGAACCGCCAGCTACTGTTACAAGTAGTTACTTGACGACAGTATAGGTTATCAACCAGAGAACGTGGTATGTAGAATTCACTTACCCTTTCAGTGTAGATAGCGTTACTTTGATCCTGAAGTGCCCTGATCTAATTGACACTTATGGCTCAAAACAGGCCGCTCACTCGAGAGCAGGGCACGTACTACTATATACATTGTCACTAGTCCTTTGCCCCTCTTGCTCTTTTAAATTAGGCAGTTTACCTTCTTAATAAATTGTTTGCTAGGATTAACTGACCTATTTTAGATTTACATCCCCTCACATCTACACACACTAGGCCCCTCACCCCCACCGCACCCACCGGCAGGAACAAAAGATCCCCGATAAAGAACCCCGGTCTGGGTGCCCATCAGGTATTGCAGCGCCGACCTGACGAGGGGCAGGATCATATGATGAAGCATGACACCCAGCTTGCTGGGTGTGTGAGAGCCCTAGTTCCGACAAGGTGAATTCCCCTTTCTTTGCATACACAACAGTGGTCTTAATTGACTCACTCTACTCTACAGCATCTCTCTATCATTATTCTGAATCACAGAGGAACTTCGTACTCTTGTTGTACACAGCCTTGTTGGGGCATGTACGCTGGACCTCGGTAAACTTGCTCTTCAATCTCTCCTTTTGTTTGACCCAAGTTAAGCCTGTCAGCTCTGTGCCTTTGCTACCAGAGGGGTAGGCTCAGGTTAATGTGGGGGACTTAGTGGGTTCATCCTGATTATGATTGTTATTATTCCTTAAGGTCAGTTGTCGCCCACCACCATAAGAAATTTAGTTTATTGCATTGGTGTTCAGCAGTGGGATCCAGTACTAATATTTTGCCATATCAAACAATGATTTAAGTTGAAATTAAACATCCCTTTTTAAAGTAGTAGCAAAAATTTACTTTCAGGATTTTTAATTGTTTTTTGGTTTTAATTGGGTAATTTTTATGTTTTGCGAATACATTCATGTGCTTCATTTTTGCACTTTACGTTTTTGGGAGCATGGAGGTGGATCTGGCTAAAGTGGAGCATTCTAACATGGTAGGGCTAAGGAAATTGTGCAGGCAAAGGGGACTGATGCTGAACAAATATTTCACATATGATCATTATCACATTGCCCTCCAAGCCTAGGAGCAAGTGTGTTCACTACATGGCATCTCAGAGGAGAATGGGAATGAGGTTGAAGAGGGAAATGAGGAGGACGTTGTAGAAGCTCGGTGCCCGGAGAATGTTTTCACCAAAGATCAGCATCATCTGCATTGTCTAGGGCAGGAATCATTGTGTCCTCCCACAGTTTATTCCCATCTGTGCTGAAGTACAGCCAGGCAGAGTCAGCCTTCAAATTACAACTAGCTGCCCGTGCCATAGAGAAAAACAGTTGGTCTTGGCTACTGAAGAGAAAAAAAGCAGCCCTGATTGCTGAGCAGAAAAGGGCAACAACAGCAGCATCTTTGGCCATGGAGGATAATAAATCAACCCAGGTCTTAGAGAAGAACGCTCTAGTGAGGAGTCAGTGCAAGATGCGATGAGGCCTCAAAGAGCCACTGAATCTAGTGATGATGATAGATGTATTTGGCAAGGTAAAGTATGTCCCTTGAAGGAAACCCATATCTGAAGGCTTAGGTTTACACAAGAGAGGTATAGGCTGAAGTTCAGGGAAACTCAGAAACAACAGTCATGGGTCAATGTTAAGGATTCATCTAGTAAGGCTCTTCATGGTTGGGTGAAGAGTGGTTAAGGATTACAACGGCCTGTACAATTTCTTTATGAAGAAGCACATCTTGAGTAATTACTTTATAAAGTTGCACCAGCACCTAATAGACACTAAGCTTAATGTGCCCAGAGAACTTGGGAAAGAAACTGACCTTTGGCTGGGTGTCAGAGTGTCAAAGAAGGAAGGATGGTTCAGGTTCCCCTCTGTATAGAGAAGAGGAAAGCCAGGATAATACAGAAAAGTTCCCAAAGGGCCCCAAAAGAGTTTTGAGAGAAGTATTCCCAGACCTCTTCAGAGCACCAGCGGAGAGGCTTATATGGGCGGAAGATCAGAGTACCCCTTTCACCCACCCCGGTGTTATGACTGCCTTCAATCAGGGCACAAAAAGGGGGACTGTCTATTTCTGGAGAAGACCCCACAGGTTGGTGCTCCACAGAGGTGACTAATGTAGCCCTAGTAAGGGGGTAATTAAGAGGAGAGGGTGAGAGGTGGGCCCAGAAGGTAAGCTGTTGATCGCTGAGGGTGATAGATATCTCTTCCAGGAAGTCACAGTCAATGGGGTCTCTCTAACTGCTCTGAGGGTTGCATGTGGCAGCCAGACCATGATTGCTATTTATTATTATTATTATTATTATTATTGGGACATTTGTAGAGCGCTGCGTTACGCACACCGGCGTGTCCACGCGCTGAAAGAGGAAGAGGCAGCAGGCAGGGATCACAAAGACAGAGCCGACCATTATTTTGTGTAGAGGAATGTTTTCAGTCTCGCTCGGAACCTGGCTTCCTCCGGCTCCAAGCGCAGGTCCACTGGTAGTTTGTTCCAGTTATTGGCCGCCAAGCATCTGAAGGACCCGCCTCCCATACGGGCTTTCTTGACTCTAGGGATCCTAAGGAGACCGCCCCCTGCGGATCGAAGCGCACGTGTTGGTTGATACACTATTTGGAAGTCGATCCCGAATATTTTATGCACCCTGATGTTTACCTCAAGTAGTATGGCTCCATAATTTCTCATTGATCTATTGGCAAGAGACCCCAACATTAAGATCAATATTTAGCAGAGTAAATTTCGAAATAGAAACTGGGACCCCCAATAACCGAGTTCTAGATCAAAATTAAATTCAAAAGTTTTTTTTACAGATGTGTCCATATAAACAATAAAGAAAAAATCATGTTTTGCCATGAATGCTCAAATACAGAACACAAAAACACAAAATCCTAAATTCCCTACTTAGCATTTAAATCTCTAGATTCCAAGGGGCAGATTTACAAGCCCCATGCGCTGCCGGTGCATCACGCTGCGTGACGCACCAGTGGCGCAGCCTGCTAAAGGAAATATTTACAAGCACATGTAAAGTCCCCCTGCGTGACAACCTGTGCTTGTAAATATCGCCCCTGTTCAGGCAGCACTTTGGGTGTTAGGGGCGGGACATGTCCGCTGATGCATTTCCATATTTACGAGAAAACGTAACCAAGCGAAACAAGGAGATTTTTTTTCATCTCTCCTCATTTTTTCCTCTTTCAATGCGTGCTGCATTCTACAGCAAAGAAAAACCAAAGGAAATGATGGACGTAGCGTTGACAATGCAAGCACTCACCCCCAGTCAACTGATCTGGGTTTGATCCATCACCGTTCTTTAGCCCACTCTGCCACCCCAGTTCAGACATGGTCTAAGTATTAACACGTAAAGTGACTATGTGCTACAGTACCTTTGTTTTTATATAAAGTGAAACCAATGGAAATAACCCACATTAGATGCCGGCAGTAGGGTAGGTCGTACGAGAGAAGCATTTTTACGCCGGACCCAATCGGTGTCCTTTTGAACCGCCAGCTACTGTTACAAGTAGTTACTTGACGACAGTATAGGTTATCAACCAGAGAACGTGGTATGTAGAATTCACTTACCCTTTCAGTGTAGATAGCGTTACTTTGATCCTGAAGTGCCCTGATCTAATTGACACTTATGGCTCAAAACAGGCCGCTCACTCGAGAGCAGGGCACGTACTACTATATACATTGTCACTAGTCCTTTGCCCCTCTTGCTCTTTTAAATTAGGCAGTTTACCTTCTTAATAAATTGTTTGCTAGGATTAACTGACCTATTTTAGATTTACATCCCCTCACATCTACACACACTAGGCCCCTCACCCCCACCGCACCCACCGGCAGGAACAAAAGATCCCCGATAAAGAACCCCGGTCTGGGTGCCCATCAGGTATTGCAGCGCCGACCTGACGAGGGGCAGGATCATATGATGAAGCATGACACCCAGCTTGCTGGGTGTGTGAGAGCCCTAGTTCCGACAAGGTGAATTCCCCTTTCTTTGCATACACAACAGTGGTCTTAATTGACTCACTCTACTCTACAGCATCTCTCTATCATTATTCTGAATCACAGAGGAACTTCGTACTCTTGTTGTACACAGCCTTGTTGGGGCATGTACGCTGGACCTCGGTAAACTTGCTCTTCAATCTCTCCTTTTGTTTGACCCAAGTTAAGCCTGTCAGCTCTGTGCCTTTGCTACCAGAGGGGTAGGCTCAGGTTAATGTGGGGGACTTAGTGGGTTCATCCTGATTATGATTGTTATTATTCCTTAAGGTCAGTTGTCGCCCACCACCATAAGAAATTTAGTTTATTGCATTGGTGTTCAGCAGTGGGATCCAGTACTAATATTTTGCCATATCAAACAATGATTTAAGTTGAAATTAAACATCCCTTTTTAAAGTAGTAGCAAAAATTTACTTTCAGGATTTTTAATTGTTTTTTGGTTTTAATTGGGTAATTTTTATGTTTTGCGAATACATTCATGTGCTTCATTTTTGCACTTTAAGTTTTTGGGAGCATGGAGGTGGATCTGGCTAAAGTGGAGCATTCTAACATGGTAGGGCTAAGGAAATTGTGCAGGCAAAGGGGACTGATGCTGAACAAATATTTCACATATGATCATTATCACATTGCCCTCCAAGCCTAGGAGCAAGTGTGTTCACTACATGGCATCTCAGAGGAGAATGGGAATGAGGTTGAAGAGGGAAATGAGGAGGACGTTGTAGAAGCTCGGTGCCCGGAGAATGTTTTCACCAAAGATCAGCATCATCTGCATTGTCTAGGGCAGGAATCATTGTGTCCTCCCACAGTTTATTCCCATCTGTGCTGAAGTACAGCCAGGCAGAGTCAGCCTTCAAATTACAACTAGCTGCCCGTGCCATAGAGAAAAACAGTTGGTCTTGGCTACTGAAGAGAAAAAAAGCAGCCCTGATTGCTGAGCAGAAAAGGGCAACAACAGCAGCATCTTTGGCCATGGAGGATAATAAATCAACCCAGGTCTTAGAGAAGAACGCTCTAGTGAGGAGTCAGTGCAAGATGCGATGAGGCCTCAAAGAGCCACTGAATCTAGTGATGATGATAGATGTAGTTGGCAAGGTAAAGTATGTCCCTTGAAGGAAACCCATATCTGAAGGCTTAGGTTTACACAAGAGAGGTATAGGCTGAAGTTCAGGGAAACTCAGAAACAACAGTCATGGGTCAATGTTAAGGATTCATCTAGTAAGGCTCTTCATGGTTGGGTGAAGAGTGGTTAAGGATTACAATGGCCTGTACAATTTCTTTATGAAGAAGCACATCTTGAGTAATTACTTTATAAAGTTGCACCAGCACCTAATAGACACTAAGCTTAATGTGCCCAGAGAACTTGGGAAAGAAACTGACCTTTGGCTGGGTGTCAGAGTGTCAAAGAAGGAAGGATGGTTCAGGTTCCCCTCTGTATAGAGAAGAGGAAAGCCAGGATAATACAGAAAAGTTCCCAAAGGCCCCAAAAGAGTTTTGAGAGAAGTATTCCCAGACCTCTTCAGAGCACCAGCGGAGAGGCTTATATGGGCGGAAGATCAGAGTACCCCTTTCACCCACCCCGGTGTTATGACTGCCTTCAATCAGGGCACAAAAAGGGGGACTGTCTATTTCTGGAGAAGACCCCACAGGTTGGTGCTCCACAGAGGTGACTAATGTAGCCCTAGTAAGGGGGTAATTAAGAGGAGAGGGTGAGAGGTGGGCCCAGAAGGTAAGCTGTTGATCGCTGAGGGTGATAGATATCTCTTCCAGGAAGTCACAGTCAATGGGGTCTCTCTAACTGCTCTGAGGGTTGCATGTGGCAGCCAGACCATGATTGCTATTTATTATTATTATTATTATTATTATTGGGACATTTGTAGAGCGCTGCGTTACGCACACCGGCGTGTCCACGCGCTGAAAGAGGAAGAGGCAGCAGGCAGGGATCACAAAGACAGAGCCGACCATTATTTTGTGTAGAGGAATGTTTTCAGTCTCGCTCGGAACCTGGCTTCCTCCGGCTCCAAGCGCAGGTCCACTGGTAGTTTGTTCCAGTTATTGGCCGCCAAGCATCTGAAGGACCCGCCTCCCATACGGGCTTTCTTGACTCTAGGGATCCTAAGGAGACCGCCCCCTGCGGATCGAAGCGCACGTGTTGGTTGATACACTATTTGGAAGTCGATCCCGAATATTTTATGCACCCTGATGTTTACCTCAAGTAGTATGGCTCCATAATTTCTCATTGATCTATTGGCAAGAGACCCCAACATTAAGATCAATATTTAGCAGAGTAAATTTCGAAATAGAAACTGGGACCCCCAATAACCGAGTTCTAGATCAAAATTAAATTCAAAAGTTTTTTTTACAGATGTGTCCATATAAACAATAAAGAAAAAATCATGTTTTGCCATGAATGCTCAAATACAGAACACAAAAACACAAAATCCTAAATTCCCTACTTAGCATTTAAATCTCTAGATTCCAAGGGGCAGATTTACAAGCCCCATGCGCTGCCGGTGCATCACGCTGCGTGACGCACCAGTGGCGCAGCCTGCTAAAGGAAATATTTACAAGCACATGTAAAGTCCCCCTGCGTGACAACCTGTGCTTGTAAATATCGCCCCTGTTCAGGCAGCACTTTGGGTGTTAGGGGCGGGACATGTCCGCTGATGCATTTCCATATTTACGAGAAAACGTAACCAAGCGAAACAAGGAGATTTTTTTTCATCTCTCCTCGTTTTTTCCTCTTTCAATGCGTGCTGCATTCTACAGCAAAGAAAAACCAAAGGAAATGATGGACGGAGCGTTGACAATGCAAGCACTCACCCCCAGTCAACTGATCTGGGTTTGATCCATCACCGTTCTTTAGCCCACTCTGCCACCCCAGTTCAGACATGGTCTAAGTATTAACACGTAAAGTGACTATGTGCTACAGTACCTTTGTTTTTATATAAAGTGAAACCAATGGAAATAACCCACATTAGATGCCGGCAGTAGGGTAGGTCGTACGAGAGAAGCATTTTTACGCCGGACCCAATCGGTGTCCTTTTGAACCGCCAGCTACTGTTACAAGTAGTTACTTGACGACAGTATAGGTTATCAACCAGAGAACGTGGTATGTAGAATTCACTTACCCTTTCAGTGTAGATAGCGTTACTTTGATCCTGAAGTGCCCTGATCTAATTGACACTTATGGCTCAAAACAGGCCGCTCACTCGAGAGCAGGGCACGTACTACTATATACATTGTCACTAGTCCTTTGCCCCTCTTGCTCTTTTAAATTAGGCAGTTTACCTTCTTAATAAATTGTTTGCTAGGATTAACTGACCTATTTTAGATTTACATCCCCTCACATCTACACACACTAGGCCCCTCACCCCCACCGCACCCACCGGCAGGAACAAAAGATCCCCGATAAAGAACCCCGGTCTGGGTGCCCATCAGGTATTGCAGCGCCGACCTGACGAGGGGCAGGATCATATGATGAAGCATGACACCCAGCTTGCTGGGTGTGTGAGAGCCCTAGTTCCGACAAGGTGAATTCCCCTTCCTTTGCATACACAACAGTGGTCTTAATTGACTCACTCTACTCTACAGCATCTCTCTATCATTATTCTGAATCACAGAGGAACTTCGTACTCTTGTTGTACACAGCCTTGTTGGGGCATGTACGCTGGACCTCGGTAAACTTGCTCTTCAATCTCTCCTTTTGTTTGACCCAAGTTAAGCCTGTCAGCTCTGTGCCTTTGCTACCAGAGGGGTAGGCTCAGGTTAATGTGGGGGACTTAGTGGGTTCATCCTGATTATGATTGTTATTATTCCTTAAGGTCAGTTGTCGCCCACCACCATAAGAAATTTAGTTTATTGCATTGGTGTTCAGCAGTGGGATCCAGTACTAATATTTTGCCATATCAAACAATGATTTAAGTTGAAATTAAACATCCCTTTTTAAAGTAGTAGCAAAAATTTACTTTCAGGATTTTTAATTGTTTTTTGGTTTTAATTGGGTCATTTTTATGTTTTGCGAATACATTCATGTTCTTCATTTTTGCACTTTAAGTTTTTGGGAGCATGGAGGTGGATCTGGCTAAAGTGGAGCATTCTAACATGGTAGGGCTAAGGAAATTGTGCAGGCAAAGGGGACTGATGCTGAACAAATATTTCATATATGATCATTATCACATTGCCCTCCAAGCCTAGGAGCAAGTGTGTTCACTACATGGCATCTCAGAGGAGAATGGGAATGAGGTTGAAGAGGGAAATGAGGAGGACGTTGTAGAAGCTCGGTGCCCGGAGAATGTTTTCACCAAAGATCAGCATCATCTGCATTGTCTAGGGCAGGAATCATTGTGTCCTCCCACAGTTTATTCCCATCTGTGCTGAAGTACAGCCAGGCAGAGTCAGCCTTCAAATTACAACTAGCTGCCCGTGCCATAGAGAAAAACAGTTGGCCTTGGCTACTGAAGAGAAAAAAAGCAGCCCTGATTGCTGAGCAGAAAAGGGCAACAACAGCAGCATCTTTGGCCATGGAGGATAATAAATCAACCCAGGTCTTAGAGAAGAACGCTCTAGTGAGGAGTCAGTGCAAGATGCGATGAGGCCTCAAAGAGCCACTGAATCTAGTGATGATGATAGATGTAGTTGGCAAGGTAAAGTATGTCCCTTGAAGGAAACCCATATCTGAAGGCTTAGGTTTACACAAGAGAGGTATAGGCTGAAGTTCAGGGAAACTCAGAAACAACAGTCATGGGTCAATGTTAAGGATTCATCTAGTAAGGCTCTTCATGGTTGGGTGAAGAGTGGTTAAGGATTACAATGGCCTGTACAATTTCTTTATGAAGAAGCACATCTTGAGTAATTACTTTATAAAGTTGCACCAGCACCTAATAGACACTAAGCTTAATGTGCCCAGAGAACTTGGGAAAGAAACTGACCTTTGGCTGGGTGTCAGAGTGTCAAAGAAGGAAGGATGGTTCAGGTTCCCCTCTGTATAGAGAAGAGGAAAGCCAGGATAATACAGAAAAGTTCCCAAAGGGCCCCAAAAGAGTTTTGAGAGAAGTATTCCCAGACCTCTTCAGGGCACCAGCGGAGAGGCTTATATGGGCGGAAGATCAGAGTACCCCTTTCACCCACCCCGGTGTTATGACTGCCTTCAATCAGGGCACAAAAAGGGGGACTGTCTATTTCTGGAGAAGACCCCACAGGTTGGTGCTCCACAGAGGTGACTAATGTAGCCCTAGTAAGGGGGTAATTAAGAGGAGAGGGTGAGAGGTGGGCCCAGAAGGTAAGCTGTTGATCGCTGAGGGTGATAGATATCTCTTCCAGGAAGTCACAGTCAATGGGGTCTCTCTAACTGCTCTGAGGGTTGCATGTGGCAGCCAGACCATGATTGCTATTTGGAAGTCGATCCCGAATATTTTATGCACCCTGATGTTTACCTCAAGTAGTATGGCTCCATAATTTCTCATTGATCTATTGGCAAGAGACCCCAACATTAAGCCCAATATTTAGCAGAGTAAATTTCGAAATAGAAACTGGGACCCCTAATAACCGAGTTCTAGATCAAAATTAAATTCAAAAGTTTTTTTTACAGATGTGTCCATATAAACAATAAAGAAAAAATCATGTTTTGCCATGAATGCTCAAATACAGAACACAAAAACACAAAATCCTAAATTCCCTACTTAGCATTTAAATCTCTAGATTCCAAGGGGCAGATTTACAAGCCCCATGCGCTGCCGGTGCATCACGCTGCGTGACGCACCAGTGGCGCAGCCTGCTAAAGGAAATATTTACAAGCACATGTAAAGTCCCCCTGCGTGACAACCTGTGCTTGTAAATATCGCCCCTGTTCAGGCAGCACTTTGGGTGTTAGGGGCGGGACATGTCCGCTGATGCATTTCCATATTTACGAGAAAACGTAACCAAGCGAAACAAGGAGATTTTTTTTCATCTCTCCTCGTTTTTTCCTCTTTCAATGCGTGCTGCATTCTACAGCAAAGAAAAACCAAAGGAAATGATGGACGGAGCGTTGACAATGCAAGCACTCACCCCCAGTCAACTGATCTGGGTTTGATCCATCACCGTTCTTTAGCCCACTCTGCCACCCCAGTTCAGACATGGTCTAAGTATTAACACGTAAAGTGACTATGTGCTACAGTACCTTTGTTTTTATATAAAGTGAAACCAATGGAAATAACCCACATTCGATGCCGGCAGTAGGGTAGGTCGTACGCGAGAAGCATTTTTACGCCGGACCCAATCGGTGTCCTTTTGAACCGCCAGCTACTGTTACAAGTAGTTACTTGACGACAGTATAGGTTATCAACCAGAGAACGTGGTATGTAGAATTCACTTACCCTTTCAGTGTAGATAGCGTTACTTTGATCCTGAAGTGCCCTGATCTAATTGACACTTATGGCTCAAAACAGGCCGCTCACTCGAGAGCAGGGCACGTACTACTATATACATTGTCACTAGTCCTTTGCCCCTCTTGCTCTTTTAAATTAGGCAGTTTACCTTCTTAATAAATTGTTTGCTAGGATTAACTGACCTATTTTAGATTTACATCCCCTCACATCTACACACACTAGGCCCCTCACCCCCACCGCACCCACCGGCAGGAACAAAAGATCCCCGATAAAGAACCCCGGTCTGGGTGCCCATCAGGTATTGCAGCGCCGACCTGACGAGGGGCAGGATCATATGATGAAGCATGACACCCAGCTTGCTGGGTGTGTGAGAGCCCTAGTTCCGACAAGGTGAATTCCCCTTTCTTTGCATACACAACAGTGGTCTTAATTGACTCACTCTACTCTACAGCATCTCTCTATCATTATTCTGAATCACAGAGGAACTTCGTACTCTTGTTGTACACAGCCTTGTTGGGGCATGTACGCTGGACCTCGGTAAACTTGCTCTTCAATCTCTCCTTTTGTTTGACCCAAGTTAAGCCTGTCAGCTCTGTGCCTTTGCTACCAGAGGGGTAGGCTCAGGTTAATGTGGGGGACTTAGTGGGTTCATCCTGATTATGATTGTTATTATTCCTTAAGGTCAGTTGTCGCCCACCACCATAAGAAATTTAGTTTATTGCATTGGTGTTCAGCAGTGGGATCCAGTACTAATATTTTGCCATATCAAACAATGATTTAAGTTGAAATTAAACATCCCTTTTTTAAGTAGTAGCAAAAATTTACTTTCAGGATTTTTAATTGTTTTTTGGTTTTAATTGGGTCATTTTTATGTTTTGCGAATACATTCATGTTCTTCATTTTTGCACTTTAAGTTTTTGGGAGCATGGAGGTGGATCTGGCTAAAGTGGAGCATTCTAACATGGTAGGGCTAAGGAAATTGTGCAGGCAAAGGGGACTGATGCTGAACAAATATTTCACATATGATCATTATCACATTGCCCTCCAAGCCTAGGAGCAAGTGTGTTCACTACATGGCATCTCAGAGGAGAATGGGAATGAGGTTGAAGAGGGAAATGAGGAGGACGTTGTAGAAGCTTGGTGCCCGGAGAATGTTTTCACCAAAGATCAGCATCATCTGCATTGTCTAGGGCAGGAATCATTGTGTCCTCCCACAGTTTATTCCCATCTGTGCTGAAGTACAGGCAGGCAGAGTCAGCCTTCAAATTACAACTAGCTGCCCTTGCCATAGAGAAAAACAGTTGGCCTTGGCTACTGAAGAGAAAAAAAGCAGCCCTGATTGCTGAGCAGAAAAGGGCAACAACAGCAGCATCTTTGGCCATGGAGGATAATAAATCAACCCAGGTCTTAGAGAAGAACGCTCTAGTGAGGAGTCAGTGCAAGATGCGATGAGGCCTCAAAGAGCCACTGAATCTAGTGATGTTGATAGATGTAGTTGGCAAGGTAAAGTATGTCCCTTGAAGGAAACCCATATCTGAAGGCTTAGGTTTACACAAGAGAGGTATAGGCTGAAGTTCAGGGAAACTCAGAAACAACAGTCATGGGTCAATGTTAAGGATTCATCTAGTAAGGCTCTTCATGGTTGGGTGAAGAGTGGTTAAGGATTACAATGGCCTGTACAATTTCTTTATGAAGAAGCACATCTTGAGTAATTACTTTATAAAGTTGCACCAGCACCTAATAGACACTAAGCTTAATGTGCCCAGAGAACTTGGGAAATAAACTGACCTTTGGCTGGGTGTCAGAGTGTCAAAGAAGGAAGGATGGTTCAGGTTCCCCTCTGTATAGAGAAGAGGAAAGCCAGGATAATACAGAAAAGTTCCCAAAGGACCCCAAAAGAGTTTTGAGAGAAGTATTCCCAGACCTCTTCAGAGCACCAGCGGAGAGGCTTAGATGGGCGGAAGACCAGAGTGCTCCTTTCACCCACCCCGGTGTTATGACTGCCTTCAATCAGGGCACAAAAAGGGGGACTGTCTATTTCTGGAGAAGACCCCACAGGTTGGTGCTCCACAGAGGTGACTAATGTAGCCCTAGTAAGGGGGTAATTAAGAGGAGAGGGTAAGAGGATGCCCTAGTATCATTAGGTGAGAGGTGGGCCCAGAAGGTAAGCTGTTGATCCCTGAGGGTGATAGATATCTCTTCCAGGAAGTCACAGTCAATGGGGTCTCTCTAACTGCTCTGAGGGTTGCATGTGGCAGCCAGACCATGATTGCTATTTGGAAGTCGATCCCGAATATTTTATGCACCTTGATGTTTACCTCAAGTAGTATGGCTCCATAATTTCTCATTGATCTATTGGCAAGAGACCCCAACATTTAGCCCAATATTTAGCAGAGTAAATTTCGAAATAGAAACTGGGACCCCCAATAACCGAGTTCTAGATCAAAATTAAATTCAAAAGTTTTTTTACAGATGTGTCCATATAAACAATAAAGAAAAAATCATGTTTTGCCACGAATGCTCAAATACAGAACACAAAAACACAAAATCCTAAATTCCCTACTTAGCATTTAAATCTCTAGATTCCAAGGGGCAGATTTACAAGCCCCATGCGCTGCCGGTGCATCACGCTGCGTGACGCACCAGTGGCGCAGCCTGCTAAAGGAAATATTTACAAGCACATGTAAAGTCCCCCTGCGTGACAACCTGTGCTTGTAAATATCGCCCCTGTTCTGGCAGCACTTTGCGTGTTAGGGGCGGGACATGTCCGCTGATGCATTTCCATATTTACGAGAAAACATAGCCAAGCGAAACAAGGAGAATTTTTTTCATCTCTCCTCGTTTTTTCCTCTTTCAATGCGTGCTGCATTCTACAGCAAAGAAAAACCAAAGGAAATGATGGACGGAGCGTTGACAATGCAAGCACTCGCCCCCAGTCAACTGATCTGGGTTTGATCCATCACCGTTCTTTAGCCCACTCTGCCACCCCAGTTCAGACATGGTCTAAGTATTAAGACGTAAAGTGACTATGTGCTACAGTACCTTTGTTTTTATATAAAGTGAAACCAATGGAAATAACCCACATTAGATGCCGGCAGTAGGGTAGGTCGTACGCGAGAAGCATTTTTACGCCGGACCCAATCGGTGTCCTTTTGAACCACCAGCTACTGTTACAAGTAGTTACTTGACAACAGTATAGGTTATCAACCAGAGAACGTGGTATGTAGAATTCACTTACCCTTTCAGTGTAGATAGCGTTCCTTTGATCCTGAAGTGCCCTGATCTAATTGACACTTATGGCTCAAAACAGGCCGCTCACTCGAGAGCAGGGCACGTACAACTATATACATTGTCACTAGTCCTTTGCCCCTCTTGCTCTTTTAAATTAGGCAGTTTACCTTCTTAATAAATTGTTTGCTAGGATTAACTGACCTATTTTAGATTCACATCCCCTCACATCTACACACACTAGGCCCCTCACCCCCACCACACCCAACGGCAGGAACAAAAGATCCCCGATAAAGAACCCCGGTCTGGGTGCCCATCAGGTATTGCAGCGCCGACCTGACGAGGGGCAGGATCATATGATGAAGCATGACACCTAGCTTGCTGGGTCTGTGAGAGCCCTAGTTCCGACAACGTGAATTCCCCTTTCTTTGCATACACAACAGTGGTCTTAATTGACTCACTCTACTCTACAGCATCTCTCTATCATTATTCTGAATCACAGAGGAACTTCGTACTCTTGTTGTACACAGCCTTGTTGGGGCATGTACGCTGGACCTCGGTAAACTTGCTCTTCAATCTCTCCTTTTGTTTGACCCAAGTTAAGCCTGTCAGCTCTGTGCCTTTGCTACCAGAGGGGTAGGCTCAGGTTAATGTGGGGGACTTAGTGGGTTCATCCTGATTATGATTGTTATTATTCCTTAAGGTCAGTTGTCGCCCACCACCATAAGAAATTTAGTTTATTGCATTGGTGTTCAGCAGTGGGATCCAGTACTAATATTTTGCCATATCAAACAATGATTTAAGTTGAAATTAAACATCCCTTTTTAAAGCAGTAGCAAAAATTTACTTTCAGGATTTTTAATTGTTTTTTGGTTTTAATTGGGTCATTTTTATGTTTTGCGAATACATTCATGTTCTTCATTTTTGCACTTTAAGTTTTTGGGAGCATAGATGTGGATCTGGCTAAAGTGGAGCATTCTAACATGGTAGGGCTAAGGAAAATGTGCAGGCAAAGGGGACTGATGCTGAACAAATATTTCACATATGATCATCACATTGCCCTCCAAGCCTAGGAGCAAGTGTGTTCACTACATGGCATCTCAGAGGAGAATGGGAATGAGGTTGAAGAGGGAAATGAGGAGGACGTTGTAGAAGCTTGTTGCCCGGAGAATGTTTTCACCAAAGATCAGCATCATCTGCATTGTCTAGGGCAGGAATCATTGTGTCCTCCCACAGTTTATTCCCATCTGTGCTGAAGTACAGGCAGGCAGAGTCAGCCTCTAAATTACAACTAGCTGCCCTTGCCCTAGAGAAAAACAGTTGGCCTTGGCTACTGAAGAGAAAAAAAGCAGCCCTGATTGCTGAGCAGAAAAGGGCAACAACAGCAGCATCTTTGGCCATGGAGGATAATAAATCAACCCAGGTCTTAGAGAAGAACGCTCTAGTGAGGAGTCAGTGCAAGATGCGATGAGGCCTCAAAGAGCCACTGAATCTAGTGATGATGATAGATGTAGTTGGCAAGGTAAAGTATGTCCCTTGAAGGAAACCCATATCTGAAGGCTTAGGTTTACGCAAGAGAGGTATAGGCTGAAGTTCAGGGAAACTCAGAAACAACAGTCATGGGTCAATGTTAAGGATTCATCTAGTAAGGCTCTTCATGGTTGGGTGAAGAGTGGTTAAGGATTTCAATGGCCTGTACAATTTCTCTATGAAGAAGCACATCTTGAGTAATTACTTTATAAAGTTGCACCAGCACCTAATAGATACTAAGCTTAATGTGCCCAGAGAACTTGGGAAAGAAACTGACCTTTGGCTGGGTGTCAGAGTGTCAAAGAAGGAAGGATGGTTCAGGTTCCCCTCTGTATAGAGAAGAGGAAAGCCAGGATAATCCAGAAAAGTTCCCAAAGGGCCCCAAAAGAGTTTTGAGAGAAGTATTCCCAGCCCTCTTCAGAGCACCAGCGGAGAGGCTTAGATGGGCGGAAGACCAGAGTGCTCCTTTCACCCACCCCGGTGTTATGACTGCCTTCAATCAGGGCACAAAAAGGGGGACTGTCTATTTCTGGAGAATACCCCACAGGTTAGTGCTCCACAGAGGTGACTAATGTAGCCCTAGTAAGGGGGTAATTAAGAGGAGAGGGTAAGAGGATGCCCTAGTATCATTAGGTGAGAGGTGGGCCCAGAAGGTAAACTGTTGATCCCTGAGGGTGATAGATATCTCTTCCAGGAAGTCACAGTCAATGGGGTCTCTCTAACTGCTCTGAGGGTTGCATGTGGCAGACAGACCATGATTGCTGTTTGGAAGTCGATCCCGAATATTTTATGCACCCTGATGTTTACCTCAAGTAGTATGGCTCCATAATTTCTCATTGATCTATTGGCAAGAGACCCCAACATTAAGCCCAATATTTAGCAGAGTAAATTTCGAAATAGAAACTGGGACCCCCAATAACCGAGTTCTAGATCAAAATTAAATTCAAAAGTTTTTTTTACAGATGTGTCCATATAAACAATAAAGAAAAAATCATGTTTTGCCATGATTGCTCAAATACAGAACAGAAAAACACAAAATCCTAAATTCCCTACTTAGCATTTAAATATCTAGATTCCAAGGGGCAGATTTACAAGCCCCATGCGCTGCCGGTGCATCACGTTGCGTGACGCACCAGTGGCGCAGCCTGGTAAAGGAAATATTTACAAGCACATGTAAAGTCCCCCTGCGTGACAACCTGTGCTTGTAAATATCGCCCCTGTTCAGGCAGCACTTTGCGTGTTAGGGGCGGGACATGTCCGCTGATGCATTTCCATATTTACGAGAAAACGTAGCCAAGCGAAACAAGGAGAATTTTTTTCATCTCTCCTCGTTTTTTCCTCTTTCAATGCGTGCTGCATTCTACAGCAAAGAAAAACCAAAGGAAATGATGGACGGAGCGTTGACAATGCAAGCACTCACCCCCAGTCAACTGATCTGGGTTTAATCCATCACCGTTCTTTAGCCCACTCTGCCACCCCAGTTCAGACATGGTCTAAGTATTAACACGTAAACTGACTATGTGCTACAGTACCCTTGTTTTTATATAAAGTGAAACCAATGGAAATAACCCACATTAGATGCCGGCAGTAGGGTAGGTCGTACGCGAGAAGCATTTTTACGCCAGACCCAATCGGTGTCCTTTTGAACCGCCAGCTACTGTTACAAGTAGTTACTTGACGACAGTATAGGTTATCAACCAGAGAACGTGGTATGTAGAATTCACTTACCCTTTCAGTGTAGATAGTGTTACTTTGATCCTGAAGTGCCCTGATCTAATTGACACTTATGGCTCAAAACAGGCCGCTCACTCGAGAGCAGGGCACGTACAACTATATACATTGTCACTAGTCCTTTGCCCCTCTTGCTCTTTTAAATTAGGCAGTTTACCTTCTTAATAAATTGTTTGCTAGGATTAACTGACCTATTTTAGATTCACATCCCCTCACATCTACACACACTAGGCCCCTCACCCCCACCGCACCCACCGGCAGGAACAAAAGATCCCCGATAAAGAACCCCGGTCTGGGTGCCCTTCAGGTATTGCAGCGCCGACCTGACGAGGGGCAGGATCATATGATGAAGCATGACACCCAGCTTGCTGGGTGTGTGAGAGCCCTAGTTCCGACAAGGTGAATTCCCCTTTCTTTGCATACACAACAGTGGTCTTAATTGACTCACTCTACTCTACAGCATCTCTCTATCATTATTCTGATTCACAGAGGAACTTCGTACTCTTGTTGTACACAGCATTGTTGGGGCATGTACGCTGGACCTCGGTAAACTTGCTCTTCAATCTCTCCTTTTGTTTGACCCAAGTTAAGCCTGTCAGCTCTGTGCCTTTGCTACCAGAGGGGTAGGCTCAGGTTAATGTGGGGGACTTAGTGGGTTCATCCTGATTATGATTGTTATTATTCCTTAAGGTCAGTTGTCGCCCACCACCATAAGAAATTTAGTTTATTGCATTGGTGTTCAGCAGTGGGATCCAGTACTAATATTTTGCCATATCAAACAATGATTTAAGTTGAAATTAAACATCCCTTTTTGAAGTAGTAGCAAAAATTTACTTTCAGGATTTGTAATTGTTTTTTGGTTTTAATTGGGTCATTTTTATGTTTTGCGAATACATTCATGTTCTTCATTGTTGCACTTTAAGTTTTTGGGAGCATGGAGGTGGATCTGGCTATAGTGGAGCATTCTAACATGGTAGGGCTAAGGAAATTGTGCAGGCAAAGGGGACTGATGCTGAACAAATATTTCACATATGATCATTATCACATTGCCCTCCAAGCCTAGGAGCAAGTGTGTTCACTACATGGCATCTCAGAGGAGAATGGGAATGAGGTTGAAGAGGGAAATGAGGAGGACGTTGTAGAAGCTTGGTGCCCGGAGAATGTTTTCACCAAAGATCAGCATCATCTGCATTGTCTAGGGCAGGAATCATTGTGTCCTCCCACAGTTTATTCCCATCTGTGCTGAAGTACAGGCAGGCAGAGTCAGCCTTCAAATTACAACTAGCTGCCCTTGCCATAGAGAAAAACAGTTGGCCTTGGCTACTGAAGAGAAAAAAAGCAGCCCTGATTGCTGAGCAGAAAAGGGCAACAACAGCAGCATCTTTGGCCATGGAGGATAATAAATCAACCCAGGTCTTAGAGAAGAACGCTCTAGTGAGGAGTCAGTGCAAGATGCGATGAGGCCTCAAAGAGCCACTGAATCTAGTGATGATGATAGATGTAGTTGGCAAGGTAAAGTATGTCCCTTGAAGGAAACCCATATCTGAAGGCTTAGGTTTACACAAGAGAGGTATAGGCTGAAGTTCAGGGAAACTCAGAAACAACAGTCATGGGTCAATGTTAAGGATTCATCTAGTAAGGCTCTTCATGGTTGGGTGAAGAGTGGTTAAGGATTACAATGGCCTGTACAATTTCTTTATGAAGAAGCACATCTTGAGTAATTACTTTATAAAGTTGCACCAGCACCTAATAGATACTAAGCTTAATGTGCCCAGAGAACATGGGAAAGAAACTGACCTTTGGCTGGGTGTCAGAGTGTCAAAGAAGGAAGGATGGTTCAGGTTCCCCTCTGTATAGAGAAGAGGAAAGCCAGGATAATACAGAAAAGTTCCCAAAGGGCCCCAAAAGAGTTTTGAGAGAAGTATTCCCAGACCTCTTCAGAGCACCAGTGGAGAGGCTTATATGGGCGGAAGGCCAGAGTACCCCTTTCACCCACCCCGGTGTTATGACTGCCTTCAATCAGGGCACAAAAAGGGGGACTGTCTATTTCTGGAGAAGACCCCACAGGTTGGTGCTCCACGGAGGTGACTAATGTAGCCCTAGTAAGGGGGTAATTAAGAGGAGAGGGTAAGAGGATGCCCTAGTATCATTAGGTGAGAGGTGGGCCCAGAAGGTAAGCTGTTGATCCCTGAGGGTGATAGATATCTCTTCCAGGAAGTCACAGTCAATGGGGTCTCTCTAACTGCTCTCAGGGTTGCATGTGGCAGCCAGACCATGATTGCTATTTGGAAGTCGATCCCGAATATTTTATGCACCCTGATGTTTACCTCAAGTAGTATGGCTCCATAATTTCTCATTGATCTATTGGCAAGAGACCCCAACATTAAGCCCAATATTTAGCAGAGTAAATTTCGAAATAGAAACTGGGACCCCCAATAACCGAGTTCTAGATCAAAATTAAATTCAAAAGTTTTTTTTACAGATGTGTCCATATAAACAATAAAGAAAAAATCATGTTTTGCCATGAATGCTCAAATACAGAACACAAAAACACAAAATCCTAAATTCCCTACTTAGCATTTAAATCTCTAGATTCCAAGGGGCAGATTTACAAGCCCCATGCGCTGCCGGTGCATCACGCTGCGTGACGCACCAGTGGCGCAGCCTGCTAAAGGAAATATTTACAAGCACATGTAAAGTCCCCCTGCGTGACAACCTGTGCTTCTAAATATCGCCCCTGTTCAGGCAGCACTTTGCGTGTTAGGGGCGGGACATGTCCGCTGATGCATTTCCATATTTACGAGAAAACGTAGCCAAGCGAAACAAGGAGATTTTTTTTCATCTCTCCTCGTTTTTTCCTCTTTCAATGCGTGCTGCATTCTACAGCAAAGAAAAACCAAAGGAAATGATGGACGGAGCGTTGACAATGCAAGCACTCACCCCCAGTCAACTGATCTGGGTTTGATCCATCACCGTTCTTTAGCCCACTCTGCCACCCCAGTTCAGACATGGTCTAAGTATTAACACGTAAAGTGACTATGTGCTACAGTACCTTTGTTTTTATATAAAGTGAAACCAATGGAAATAATCCACATTAGATGCCGGCAGTAGGGTAGGTCGAACGCGAGAAGCATTTTTACGCCGGACCCAATCGGTGTCCTTTTGAACCACCAGCTACTGTTACAAGTAGTTACTTGACGACAGTATAGGTTATCAACCAGAGAACGTGGTATGTAGAATTCACTTACCCTTTCAGTGTAGATAGCGTTACTTTGATCCTGAAGTGCCCTGATCTAATTGACACTTATGGCTCAAAACAGGCCGCTCACTCGAGAGCAGGGCACGTACAACTATATACATTGTCACTAGTCCTTTGCCCCTCTTGCTCTTTTAAATTAGGCAGTTTACCTTCTTAATAAATTGTTTGCTAGGATTAACTGACCTATTTTAGATTCACATCCCCTCACATCTACACACACTAGGCCCCTCACCCCCACCACACCCACCGGCAGGAACAAAAGATCCCCGATAAAGAACCCCGGTCTGGGTGCCCATCAGGTATTGCAGCGCCGACCTGACGAGGTGCAGGATCATATGATGAAGCATGACACCTAGCTTGCTGGGTGTGTGAGAGCCCTAGTTCCGACAAGGTGAATTCCCTTTCTTTGCATACACAACAGTGGTCTTAATTGACTCACTCTACTCTACAGCATCTCTCTATCATTATTCTGAATCACAGAGGAACTTCGTACTCTTGTTGTACACAGCCTTGTTGGGGCATGTACGCTGGACCTCGGTAAACTTGCTCTTCAATCTCTCCTTTTGTTTGACCCAAGTTAAGCCTGTCAGCTCTGTGCCTTTGCTACCAGAGGGGTAGGCTCAGGTTAATGTGGGGGACTTAGTGGGTTCATCCTGATTATGATTGTTATTATTCCTTAAGGTCAGTTGTCGCCCACCACCATAAGAAATTTAGTTTATTGCATTGGTGTTCAGCAGTGGGATCCAGTACTAATATTTTGCCATATCAAACAATGATTTAAGTTGAAATTAAACATCCCTTTTTAAAGTAGTAGCAAAAATTTACTTTCAGGATTTTTAATTGTTTTTTGGTTTTAATTGGGTCATTTTTATGTTTTGCGAATACATTCATGTTCTTCATTTTTGCACTTTAAGTTTTTGGGAGCATAGAGGTGGATCTGGCTAAAGTGGAGCATTCTAACATGGTAGGGCTAAGGAAAATATGCAGGCAAAGGGGACTGATGCTGAACAAATATTTCACATATGATCATCACATTGCCCTCCAAGCCTAGGAGCAAGTGTGTTCACTACATGGCATCTCAGAGGAGAATGGGAATGAGGTTGAAGAGGGAAACGAGGAGGACGTTGTAGAATTTTTTTGCCCGGAGAATGTTTTCACCAAAGATCAGCATCATCTGCATTGTCTAGGGCAGGAATCATTGTGTCCTCCCACAGTTTATTCCCATCTGTGCTGAAGTACAGGCAGGCAGAGTCAGCCTTCAAATTACAACTAGCTGCCCTTGCCCTAGAGAAAAACAGTTGGCCTTGGCTACTGAAGAGAAAAAAAGCAGCCCTGATTGCTGAGCAGAAAAGGGCAACAACAGCAGCATCTTTGGCCATGGAGGATAATAAATCAACCCAGGTCTTAGAGAAGAACGCTCTAGTGAGGAGTCAGTGCAAGATGCGATGAGGCCTCAAAGAGCCACTGAATCTAGTGATGATGATAGATGTAGTTGGCAAGGTAAAGTATGTCCCTTGAAGGAAACCCATATCTGAAGGCTTAGGTTTACACAAGAGAGGTATAGGCTGAAGTTCAGGGAAACTCAGAAACAACAGTCATGGGTCAATGTTAAGGATTCATCTAGTAAGGCTCTTCATGGTTGGGTGAAGAGTGGTTAAGGATTTCAATGGCCTGTACAATTTCTCTATGAAGAAGCACATCTTGAGTAATTACTTTATAAAGTTGCACCAGCACCTAATAGATACTAAGCTTAATGTGCCCAGAGAACTTGGGAAAGAAACTGACCTTTGGCTGGGTGTCAGAGTGTCAAAGAAGGAAGGATGGTTCAGGTTTCCTTCTGTATAGAGAAGAGGAAAGCCAGGATAATACAGAAAAGTTCCCAAAGGGCCCCAAAAGAGTTTTGAGAGAAGTATTCCCAGACCTCTTCAGATCACCAGCGGAGAGGCTTAGATGGGCGGAAGACCAGAGTGCCCCTTTCACCCACCCCGGTGTTATGACTGCCTTCAATCAGGGCACAAAAAGGGGGACTGTCTATTTCTGGAGAAGACCCCACAGGTTGGTGCTCCACAGAGGTGACTAATGTAGCCCTAGTAAGGGGGTAATTAAGAGGAGAGGGTAAGAGGATGCCCTAGTATCATTAGGTGAGAGGTGGGCCCAGAAGGTAAGCTGTTGATCCCTGAGGGTGATAGATATCTCTTCCAGGAAGTCACAGTCAATGGGGTCTCTCTAACTGCTCTGAGGGTTGCATGTGGCAGCCAGACCATGATTGCTGTTTGGAAGTCGATCCAGAATATTTTATGCACCCTGATGTTTACCTCAAGTAGTATGGCTCCATAATTTCTCATTGATCTATTGGCAAGAGACCCCAACATTAAGCCCAATATTTAGCAGAGTAAATTTCGAAATAGAAACTGGGACCCCCAATAACCGAGTTCCAGATCAAAATTAAATTCAATTTTTATTTTACAGATGTGTCCATATAAACAATACAGAAAAAATCATGTTTTGCCATGAATGCTCAAATACAGAACACAAAAACACAAAATCATAAATTCCCTACTTAGCATTTAAATCTCTAGATTCCAAGGGGCAGATTTACAAGCCCCATGCGCTGCTGGTGCATCACGCTGCGTGACGCACCAGTGGCGCAGCCTGCTAAAGGAAATATTTACAAGCACAGGTAAAGTCCCCCTGCGTGACAACCTGTGCTTGTAAATATCGCCCCTGTTCAGGCAGCACTTTGCGTGTTAGGGGAGGGACATGCCCGCTGATGCATTTCCATATTTACGAGAAAACGTATCCAAGCGAAACAAGGAGAATTTTTTTCATCTCTCCTCGTTTTTTCCTCTTTCAATGCGTGCTGCATTCTACAGCAAAGAAAAACCAAAGGAAATGATGGACGGAGCGTTGACAATGCAAGCACTCACCCCCAGTCAACTGATCTGGGTTTAATCCATCACCGTTCTTTAGCCCACTCTGCCACCCCAGTTCAGACATGGCCATATGCAAATCAGTCTGACCCTGTGCCTCATGGGAACAGTCCAGCCCGAACTGCCAAGCCATGCCTTCCCTGGACCGGAAACAAGCTACAGAGGACCGGTTTCTGGCATTTCAGCCGTCTTCAGCCCAGCTTGCTTGAATCCAGTGGCAAAGTGAGCAAGGAACTCACGTCTGAGCATACCCTGCCAACTTATGGCGAACAAAGAAAAACCAAAGGAAATGATGGACGGAGCGTTGATAATACAAGCACTCACCCCCAGTCAACTGATCTGGGTTTAATCCATCACCGTTCTTTAGCCCACTCTGCCACCCCAGTTCAGACATGGCCATATGCAAATCCGTCTGACCCTGTGCCTCATGGGAACAGCCCAGCCCGAACTGCCAAGCCATGCCTTCCCTGGACCGGAAACAAGCTACAGAGGACCGGTTTCTGGCATTTCAGCCATCTTCAGCCCGGCTTCCTTGAATCCAGTGGCAAAGTGAGCAAGGAACTCACGTCTGAGCATACCCTGCCAACTTATGGCGAACAAAGGAAAACCAAAGGAAATGATGGACGGAGCGTTGACAATACAAGCACTCACCCCCAGTCAACTGATCTGGGTTTAATTCATCACCGTTCTTTAGCCTACTCTGCCACCCCAGTTCAGATATGGCCATATGCAAATCAGTCTGACCCTGTGCCTCATGGGAACAGTCCACCCCGAATTGCCAAGCCATGCCTTCCCTGGACCGGAAACAAGCTACCGAGGACCGTTTTCTGGCATTTCAGCCGTCTTCAGCCCGGCTTGCTTGAATCCAATGGCAAAGTGAGCAAGGAACTCACGTTCGAGCATACCCTGCCAACTTATGGCGAACAAAGAAAAACCAAAGGAAATGATGGACGGAGCGTTGATAATACAAGCACTCACCCCCAGTCAACTGATCTGGGTTTAATCCATCACCGTTCTTTAGCCCACTCTGCCACTCCAGTTTAGACATGGCCATATGCAAATCCGTCTGACCCTGTGCCTCATGGGAACAGTCCAGCCCGAACTGCCAAGCCATGCCTTCCCTGGACCGGAAACAAGCTACAGAGGACCGGTTTCTGGCATTTTAGCCATCTTCAGCCCGGCTTGCTTGAATCCAGTGGCAAGGTGAGCAAGGGACTCACGTCTGAGCATACCCTGCCAACTTATGGTGAACAAAGAAAAACCAAAGGAAATGATGGACGGAGCGTTGACAATACAAGCACTCACCGCCAGTCAACTGATCTGGGTTTAATCCATCACCGTTATTTAGCCCACTCTGCCACCCCAGTTCAGACATGGCCATATGCAAATCTGTCTGACCCTGTACCTCATGGGAACAGTCCAGCCCGAACTGCCAAGCCATGCCTTCCCTGGACCGGAACCAAGCTACCGAGGACCGGTTTCTGGCATTTCAGCGATCTTCAGCCCGGCTTGCTTGAATTCAGTGGCAAAGTGAGCAAGGGACTCACGTCTGAGAATACCCTGCCAACGTATGGCGAACAAAGAAAAACCAAAGGAAATGATGGACGGAGCATTGACAATACAAGCATTCACCCCCAGTCAACTGATCTGGGTTTAATCCATCACCGTTTTTAAGCCCACTCTGCCACCCCAGTTCAGACATGGCCATATGCAAATCAGTCTGACCCTGTGCCTCATAGGAACAGTCCAGCCCAAACTGCCAAGCCACGCCTTCCCTGGACCGGAACCAAGCTACAGAGGACCGGTTTCTGGCATTTCAGCCGTCTTCAGCCCGGCTTGCTTGAATCCAGTGGCAAAGTGAGCAAGGGACTCACGTCTGACCATACCCTGCCAACTTATGGCGAACAAAGAAAAATCAAATCAAATGATGGACGGAGCGTTGACAATACAAGCACTCACCCCCAGTCAACTGATCTGGGTTTAATCCATCACCGTTTTTAAGCCCACTCTGCCACCCCAGTTCAGACATGGCCATATGCAAATCAGTCTGACCCTGTGCCTCATGGGAACAGTCCAGCCCAAACTGCCAAGCCATGCCTTCCCTGGACCGGAACCAAGCTACCGAGGATGGTTTCTGGCATTTCAGCCGTCTTCAGCCCGGCTTGCTTGAATCCAGTGGCAAAGTGAGCAAGGGACTCACGTCTGACCATACCCTGCCAACTTATGGCGAACAAAGAAAAACCAAATGAAATGATGGACGGAGCGTTGACAATACAAGCACTCACCCCAGTCAACTGATCTGGGTTTAATCCATCACCGTTTTTAAGCCCACTCTGTCACCCCAGTTCAGACATGGCCATATGCAAATCAGTCCGACCCTGTGCCTCATGGGAACAGTCCTGCCCGAACTGCCAAGCCATGCCTTCCCTGGACCGGAAACAAGCTACAGAGGACCGGTTTCTGGCATTTCAGCCATCTTCAGCCCGGCTTGCTTGAATCCAGTGGCAAAGTGAGCAAGGGACTCACGTCTGACCATACCCTGCCAACTTATGGCGAACAAAGAAAAACCAAATGAAATGATGGACGGAGCGTTGACAATACAAGCACTCACCCCCAGTCAACTGATCTGGGATTAATCCATCACCGTTTTTAAGCCCACTCTGCCACCCCAGTTCAGACATGGCCATATGCAAATCAGTCCGACCCTGTGCCTCATGGGAACAGTCCAGCCCGAACTGCCAAGCCATGCCTTCCCTGGACCGGAAACAAGCTAAAGAGGACCGGTTTCTGGCATTTCAGCGATCTTCAGCCCGGCTTGCTTGAATCCAGTGGCAAAGTGAGCAAGGGACTCACGTCTGAGCATACCCTGCCAACTTATGGCGAACAAAGAAAAACCAAAGGAAATGATGGACGGAGCGTTGATAATACAAGCACTCACCCCCAGTCAACTGATCTGGGTTTAATCCATCACCGTTCTTTAGCCCACTCTGCCTTTCCAGTTTAGACATGGCCATATGCAAATCCGTCTGACCCTGTGCCTCATGGGAACAGTCCAGCCCAAACTGCCAAGCCATGCCTTCCCTGGACCGGAAACAAGCTACAGAGGACCGGTTTCTGGCATTTTAGCCATCTTCAGCCCGACTTGCTTGAATCCAATGGCAAAGTGAGCAAGGGACTCACGTCTGAGCATACCCTGCCAACTTATGGTGAACAAAGAAAAACCAAAGGAAATGATGGACGGAGCGTTGACAATACAAGCACTCACCCGCAGTCAACTGATCTGGGTTTAATCCATCACCGTTCTTTAGCCCACTCTGCCACCCCAGTTCAGACATGGCCATATGCAAATCTGTCTGACCCTGTGCCTCATGGGAACAGTCCAGCCCGAACTGCCAAGCCATGCCTTCCCTGGACCGGAACCAAGCTACCGAGGACCGGTTTCTGGCATTTCAGCGATCTTCAGCCCGGCTTGCTTGAATCCAGTGGCAAAGTGAGCAAGGGACTCACGTCTGAGCATACCCTGCCAACTTATGGCGAACAAAGAAAAACCAAAGGAAATGATGGACGGAGCGTTGACAATACAAGCATTCACCCCCAGTCAACTGATCTGGGTTTTATCCATCACTGTTTTTAAGCCCACTCTGCCACCCCAGTTCAGACATGGCCATATGCAAATCAGTCTGACCCTGTGCCTCATGAAAACAGTCCAGCCCAAACTGCCAAGCCATGCCTTCCCTGGACCGGAACCAAGCTACCGAGGACCGGTTTCTGGAATTTCAGCCGTCTTCAGCCCGGCTTGCTTGAATCCAATGGCAAAGTGAGCAAGGGACTCACGTCTGACCATACCCTGCCAACTTATGGCGAACAAAGAAAAATCAAATCAAATGATGGACGGAGCGTTGACAATACAAGCACTCACCCCCAGTCAACTGATCTGGGTTTAATCCATCACCGTTCTTTAGCCCACTCTGTCACCCCAGTTCAGACATGGCCATATGCAAATCAGTCTGACCCTGTGCCTCATGGGAACAGTCCAGCCCGAACTGCCAAGCCATGCCTTCCCTGGACCGGAACTAAGCTACCGAGGACCGGTTTCTGGCATTTCAGCCATCTTCAGCCCGGATTGCTTGAATCCAGTGGCAAAGTGAGCAGGGGACTCACGTCTGACCATACCCTGCCAACTTATGGCGAACAAAGAAAAACCAAATGAAACGATGGACGGAGCGTTGACAATACAAGCACTCACCCCCAGTCAACTGATCTGGGTTTAATCCATCACCGTTTTTAAGCCCACTCTGCCACCCCAGTTCAGACATGGCCATATGCAAATCAGTCCGACCCTGTGCTTCATGGGAACAGTCCAGCCCGAACTGCCAAGCCATGCCCTCCCTGGACCGGAAACAAGCTACAGAGGACCGGTTTCTGGCATTTCAGCCATCTTAAGCCCGGCTTGCTTGAATCCAGTGGCAAAGTGAGCAAGGGACTCACGTCTGAGCATACCCTGCCAACTTATGGCGAACAAAGAAAAACCAAAGGAAATGATGGACGGAGCATTGACAATACAAGCACTCACCCCCAGTCAACTGATCTGGGTTTAATCCATCACCGTTCTTTAGCCCACTCTGCCACCCCAGTTCAGACATGGCCATATGCAAATCTGTCTGACCCTGTGCCTCATGGGAACAGTCCAGCCCAAACTGCCAAGCCATGCCTTCCCTGGACCGGAACCAAGCTACCGAGGACCGGTTTCTGGCATTTCAGCCGTCTTCAGCCCGGCTTGCTTGAATCCAGTGGCAAAGTGAGCAAGGGACTCACGTCTGACCATACCCTGCCAACTTATGGCGAACAAAGAAAAATCAAATCAAATGATGGACAGAGCGTTGACAATACAAGCACTCACCCCCAGTCAACTGATCTGGGTTTAATCCATCACCGTTCTTTAGCCCACTCTGCCACCCCAGTTCAGACATAGCCATATGCAAATCAGTCCGACCCTGTGCCTCATGGGAACAGTCCAGCCCGAACTGCCAAGCCATGCCTTCCCTGGACCGGAAACAAGCTACCGAGGACCGTTTTCTGGCATTTCAGCCGTCTTCAGCCCGGCTTGCTTGAATCCAGTGGCAAAGTGAGCAAGGAACTCACGTCTGAGCATACCCTGCCAACTTATGGCGAACAAAGGAAAACCAAAGGAAATGATGGACGGAGCGTTGACAATACAAGCACTCACCCCCAGTCAACTGATCTGGGTTTAATCCATCACCGTTCTTTAGCCCACTCTGCCACCCCAGTTCAGACATGGCCATATGCAAATCTGTCTGACCCTGTGCCTCATGGGAACAGTCCAGCCCGAACTGCCAAGCCATGCCTTCCCTGGACCGGAACCAAGCTACCGAGGACCGGTTTCTGGCATTTCAGCCATCTTCAGCCCGGCTTGCTTGAATCCAGTGGCAAAGTGAGCAAGGGACTCACGTCTGAGCATACCCTGCCAACTTATGGCGAACAAAGAAAAACCAAAGGAAATGATGGACGGAGCGTTGACAATACAAGCATTCACCCCCAGTCAACTGATCTGGGTTTAATCCATCACCGTTTTTAAGCCCACTCTGCCAACCCAGTTCAGACATGGCCATATGCAAATCAGTCTGACCCTGTGCCTCATGGGAACAGTCCAGCCCAAACTGCCAAGCCATGCCTTCCCTGGACCGGAACCAAGCTACCGAGGACCGGTTTCTGGCATTTCAGCCGTCTTCAGCCCGGCTTGCTTGAATCCAGTGGCAAAGTGAGCAAGGGACTCACGTCTGACCATACCCTGCCAACTTATGGCGAACAAAGAAAAACCAAATGAAATGATGGACGGAGCGTTGACAATACAAGCACTCACCCCCAGTCAACTGATCTGGGTTTAATCCATCACCGTTTTTAAGCCCACTCTGCCACCCCAGTTCAGACATGGCCATATGCAAATCAGTCTGACCCTGTGTCTCATGGGAACAGTCCAGCCCAAACTACCAAGCCATGCCTTCCCTGGACCGGAACCAAGCTACCGAGGACCGGTTTCTGGCATTTCAGCCGTCTTCAGCCCAGCTTGCTTGAATCCAGTGGCAAAGTGAGCAAGGGACTCACGTCTGACCATACCCTGCCAACTTATGGCGAACAAAGAAAAATCAAATCAAATGATGGACAGAGCGTTGACAATACAAGCACTCACCCCCAGTCAACTGATCTGGGTTTAATCCATCACCGTTCTTTAGCCCACTCTGCTACCCCAGTTTAGACATAGCCATATGCAAATCAGTCCGACCCTGTGCCTCATGGGAACAGTCCAGCCCGAACTGCCAAGCCATGCCTTCCCTGGAACGGAAACAAGCTACAGAGGACCGGTTTCTGGCATTTCAGCCATCTTCAGCCCGGCTTGCTTGAATCCAGTGGCAAAGTGAGCAAGGGACTCACGTCTGAGCATACCCTGCCAACTTATGGCGAACAAAGAAAAACCAAAGGAAATGATGGACGGAGCGTTGATAATACAAGCACTCACCCCCAGTCAACTGATCTGGGTTTAATCCATCACTGTTCTTTAGCCCACTCTGCCACTCCAGTTTAGACATGGCCATATGCAAATCAGTCTGACCCTGTGCCTCATAGGAACAGTCCAGCCCAAACTGCCAAGCCAAGCCTTCCCTGGATCGGAACCAAGCTACCGAGGACCGGTTTCTGGCATTTCAGCCGTCTTCAGCCCGGCTTGCTTGAATCCAGTGGCAAAGTGAGCAAGGGACTCACGTCTGACCATACCCTGCCAACTTATGGCGAACAAAGAAAAATCAAATCAAATGATGGACGGAGCGTTGACAATACAAGCACTCACCCCCAGTCAACTGATCTGGGTTTAATCCATCACCGTTTTTAAGCCCACTCTGCCACCCCAGTTCAGACATGGCCATATGCAAATCAGTCTGACCCTGTGCCTCATGGGAACAGTCCAGCCCAAACTGCCAAGCCATGCCTTCCCTGGACCGGAACCAAGCTACCGAGGATGGTTTCTGGCATTTCAGCCGTCTTCAGCCCAGCTTGCTTGAATCCAGTGGCAAAGTGAGCAAGGGACTCACGTCTGACCATACCCTGCCAACTTATGGCGAACAAAGAAAAACCAAATGAAATGATGGACGGAGCGTTGACAATACAAGCACTCACCCCAATCAACTGATCTGGGTTTAATCCATCACCGTTTTTAAGCCCACTCTGCCACGCCAGTTCAGACATGGCCATATGCAAATCAGTCTGACCCTGTGCCTCATGGGAACAGTCCAGCCCAAACTGCCAAGCCATGCCTTCCCTGGACCAGAACCAAGCTACCGAGGACCGGTTTCTGGCATTTCAGCCGTCTTCAGCCCGGCTTGCTTGAATCCAGTGGCAAAGTGAGCAAGGGACTCACGTCTGACCATACCCTGCCAACTTATGGCGAACAAAGAAAAACCAAATGAAATGATGGACGGAGCGTTGACAATACAAGCACTCACCCCCAGTCAACTGATCTGGGTTTAATCCATCACCGTTCTTTAGCCCACTCTGTCACCCCAGTTCAGACATGGCCATATGCAAATCAGTCCGACCCTGTGCCTCATGGGAACAGTCCAGCCCGAACTGCCAAGCCATGCCTTCCCTGGACCGGAAACAAGCTACAGAGGACCAGTTTCTGGCATTTCAGCGATCTTCAGCCCGGCTTGCTTGAATCCAGTGGCAAAGTGAGCAAGGGACTCACGTCTGAGCATACCCTGCCAACTTATGGCGAACAAAGAAAAACCAAAGGAAATGATGGACGGAGCGTTGATAATACAAGCACTCACCCCCAGTCAACTGATCTGGGTTTAATATATCACCGTTCTTTAGCCCACTCTGCCACTCCAGTTTAGACATGGCCATATGCAAATCCGTCTGACCCTGTGCCTCATGGGAACAGTCCAGCCCGAACTGCCAAGCCATGCCTTCCCTGGACCGGAAACAAGCTACAGAGGACCGGTTTCTGGCATTTTAGCCATCTTCAGCCCGACTTGCTTGAATCCAGTGGCAAAGTGAGCAAGGGACTCACGTCTGAGCATACCCTGCCAACTTATGGTGAACAAAAAAAAACCAAAGGAAATGATGGACGGAGCGTTGACAATACAAGCACTCACCCCCAGTCAACTGATCTGGGTTTAATCCATCACCGTTCTTTAGCCCACTCTGCCACCCCAGTTCAGACATGGCCATATGCAAATCTGTCTGACCCTGTGCCTCATGGGAACAGTCCAGCCCGAACTGCCAAGCCATGCCTTCCCTGGACCGGAACCAAGCTACCGAGGACCGGTTTCTGGCATTTCAGCGATCTTCAGCCCGGCTTGCTTGAATCCAGTGGCAAAGTGAGCAAGGGACTCACGTCTGAGCATACCCTGCCAACTTATGGCGAACAAAGAAAAACCAAAGGAAATGATGGACGGAGCGTTGACAATACAAGCATTCACCCCCAGTCAACTGATCTGGGTTTAATCCATCACTGTTTTTAAGCCCACTCTGCCACCCCAGTTCAGACATGGCCATATGCAAATCAGTCTGACCCTGTGCCTCATGAAAACAGTCCAGCCCAAACTGCCAAGCCATGCCTTCCCTGGACCGGAACCAAGCTACCGAGGACCGGTTTCTGGAATTTCAGCCGTCTTCAGCCCGGCTTGCTTGAATCCAGTGGCAAAGTGAGCAAGGGACTCACGTCTGACCATACCCTGCCAACTTATGGCGAACAAAGAAAAATCAAATCAAATGATGGATGGAGCGTTGACAATACAAGCACTCACCCCCAGTCAACTGATCTGGGTTTAATCCATCACCGTTCTTTAGCCCACTCTGCCACCCCAGTTCAGACATGGCCATATGCAAATCAGTCTGACCCTGTGCCTCATGGGAACAGTCCAGCCCGAACTGCCAAGCCATGCCTTCCCTGGACCGGAACTAAGCTACCGAGGACCGGTTTCTGGCATTTCAGCCATCTTCAGCCCGGATTGCTTGAATCCAGTGGCAAAGTGAGCAAGGGACTCACGTCTGACCATACCCTGCCAACTTATGGCGAACAAAGAAAAACCAAATGAAACGATGGACGGAGCGTTGACAATACAAGCACTCACCCCCTGTCAACTGATCTGGGTTTAATCCATCACCGTTTTTAAGCCCACTCTGCCACCCCAGTTCAGACATGGCCATATGCAAATCAGTCCGACCCTGTGCTTCATGGGAACAGTCCAGCCCGAACTGCCAAGCCATGCCCTCCCTGGACCGGAAACAAGCTACAGAGGACCGGTTTCTGGCATTTCAGCCATCTTCAGCCCGGCTTGCTTGAATCCAGTGGCAAAGTGAGCAAGGGACTCACGTCTGAGCATACCCTGCCAACTTATGGCGAACAAAGAAAAACCAAAGGAAATGATGGACGGAGCATTGACAATACAAGCACTCACCCCCAGTCAACTGATCTGGGTTTAATCCATCACCGTTCTTTAGCCCACTCTACCACCCCAGTTCAGACATGGCCATATGCAAATCTGTCTGACCCTGTGCCTCATGGAAACAGTCCAGCCCAAACTGCCAAGCCATGCCTTCCCTGGACCGGAACCAAGCTACCGAGGACCGGTTTCTGGCATTTCAGCCGTCTTCAGCCCGGCTTGCTTGAATCCAGTGGCAAAGTGAGCAAGGGACTCACGTCTGACCATACCCTGCCAACTTATGGCGAACAAAGAAAAATCAAATCAAATGATGGACAGAGCGTTGACAATACAAGCACTCACCCCCAGTCAACTGATCTGGGTTTAATCCATCACCGTTCTTTAGCCCACTCTGCCACCCCAGTTCAGACATAGCCATATGCAAATCAGTCCAACCCTGTGCCTCATGGGAACAGTCCAGCCCGAACTGCCAAGCCATGCCTTCCCTGGACCGGAAACAAGCTACCGAGGACCGTTTTCTGGCATTTCAGCCGTCTTCAGCCCGGCTTGCTTGAATCCAGTGGCAAAGTGAGCAAGGAACTCACGTCTGAGCATACCCTGCCAACTTATGGCGAACAAAGGAAAACCAAAGGAAATGATGGACGGAGCGTTGACAATACAAGCACTCACCCCCAGTCAACTGATCTGGGTTTAATCCATCACCGTTCTTTAGCCCACTCTGCCACCCCAGTTCAGACATGGCCATATGCAAATCTGTCTGACCCTGTGCCTCATGGGAACAGTCCAGCCCGAACTGCCAAGCCATGCCTTCCCTGGACCGGAACCAAGCTACCGAGGACCGGTTTCTGGCATTTCAGCCATCTTCAGCCCGGCTTGCTTGAATCCAGTGGCACAGTGAGCAAGGGACTCACGTCTGAGCATACCCTGCCAACTTATGGCGAACAAAGAAAAACCAAAGGAAATGATGGACGGAGCGTTGACAATACAAGCATTCACCCCCAGTCAACTGATCTGGGTTTAATCCATCACCGTTTTTAAGCCCACTCTGCCAACCCAGTTCAGACATGGCCATATGCAAATCAGTCTGACACTGTGCCTCATGGGAACAGTCCAGCCCAAACTGCCAAGCCATGCCTTCCCTGGACCGGAACCAAGCTACCGAGGACCGGTTTCTGGCATTTCAGCCGTCTTCAGCCCGGCTTGCTTGAATCCAGTGGCAAAGTGAGCAAGGGACTCACGTCTGACCATACCCTGCCAACTTATGGCGAACAAAGAAAAACCAAATGAAATGATGGACGGAGCGTTGACAATACAAGCACTCACCCCCAGTCAACTGATCTGGGTTTAATCCAACACCGTTTTTAAGCCCACTCTGCCACCCCAGTTCAGACATGGCCATATGCAAATCAGTCTGACCCTGTGCCTCATGGGAACAGTCCAGCCCAAACTGCCAAGCCATGCCTTCCCTGGACCGGAACCAAGCTACCGAGGACCGGTTTCTGGCATTTCAGCCGTCTTCAGCCCGGCTTGCTTGAATCCAGTGGCAAAGTGAGCAAGGGACTCACGTCTGACCATACCCTGCCAACTTATGGCGAACAAAGAAAAATCAAATCAAATGATGGACAGAGCGTTGACAATACAAGCACTCACCCCCAGTCAACTGATCTGGGTTTAATCCATCACCGTTCTTTAGCCCACTCTGCCACCCCAGTTTAGACATAGCCATATGCAAATCAGTCCGACCCTGTGCCTCATGGGAACAGTCCAGCCCGAACTGCCAAGCCATGCCTTCCCTGGAACGGAAACAAGCTACAGAGGACCGGTTTCTGGCATTTCAGCCATCTTCAGCCCGGCTTGCTTGAATCCAGTGGCAAAGTGAGCAAGGGACTCACGTCTGAGCATACCCTGCCAACTTATGGCGAACAAAGAAAAACCAAAGGAAATGATGGACGGAGCGTTGATAATACAAGCACTCACCCCCCGTCAACTGATCTGGGTTTAATCCATCACCGTTCTTTAGCCCACTCTGCCACTCCAGTTTAGACATGGCCATATGCAAATCCGTCTGACCCTGTGCCTCATGGGAGCAGTCCAGCCCGAACTGCCAAGCCATGCCTTCTCTGGACCGGAAACAAGCTACAGAGGACCGGTTTCTGGCATTTTAGCCATCTTCAGCCCGGCTTGCTTGAATCCAGTGGCAAAGTGAGCAAGGGACTCACGTCTGAGCATACCCTGCCAACTTATGGTGAACAAAGAAAAACCAAAGGAAATGATGGACGGAGCGTTGACAATACAAGCACTCACCCCCAGTCAACTGATCTGGGTTTAATCCATCACCGTTCTTTAGCCCACTCTGCCACCCCAGTTCAGACATGGCCATATGCAAATCTGTCTGATCCTGTGCCTCATGGGAACAGTCCAGCCCGAACTGCCAAGCCATGCCCTCCCTGGACCGGAAACAAGCTACAGAGGACCGGTTTCTGGCATTTCAGCCATCTTCAGCCCAGCTTGCTTGAATCCAGTGGCAAAGTGAGCAAGGGACTCACGTCTGAGCATACCCTGCCAACTTATGGCGAACAAAGAAAAACCAAAGGAAATGATGGACGAAGCGTTGACAATACAAGCATTCACCCCAAGTCAACTGATCTGGGTTTAATCCATCACCGTTTTTAAGCCCAATCTGCCAGCCCAGTTCAGACATGGCCATATGCAAATCAGTCTGACCCTGTGCCTCATGGGAACAGTCCAGCCAAAACTGCCAAGCCATGCCTTCCCTGGACCGGAACCAAGCTACCGAGGACCGGTTTCTGGCATTTCAGGCGTCTTCAGCCCGGCTTGCTTGAATCCAGTGGCAAAGTGAGCAAGGGACTCATGTCTGACCATACCCTGCCAACTTATGGCGAACAAAGAAAAATCAAATCAAATGATGGACGGAGCGTTGACAATACAAGCACTCACCCCCAGTCAACTGATCTGGGTTTAATCCATCACCGTTCTTTAGCCCACTCTGCCACCCCAGTTCAGACATGGCCATATGCAAATCAGTCTGACCCTGTGCCTCATGGGAACAGTCCAGCCCGAACTGCCAAGCCATGCCTTCCCTGGACCGGAACTAAGCTACCGAGGACCGGTTTCTGGCATTTCAGCCATCTTCAGCCCGGATTGCTTGAATCCAGTGGCAAAGTGAGCAAGGGACTCACGTCTGACCATACCCTGCCAACTTATGGCGAACAAAGAAAAACCAAATGAAACGATGGACGGAGCGTTGACAATACAAGCACTCACCCCCAGTCAACTGATCTGGGTTTAATCCATCACCGTTTTTAAGCCCACTCTGCCACCCCAGTTCAGACATGGCCATATACAAATCAGTCCGACCCTGTGCCTCATGGGAACAGTCCAGCCCGAACTGCCAAGCCATGCCCTCCCTGGACCGGAAACAAGCCACAGAGGACCGGTTTCTGGCATTTCAGCCATCTTCAGCCCGGCTTGCTTGAATCCAGTGGCAAAGTGAGCAAGGGACTCACGTCTGAGCATACCCTGCCAACTTATGGCGAACAAAGAAAAACCAAAGGAAATGATGGACGGAGCATTGACAATACAAGCTCTCACCCCCAGTCAACTGATCTGGGTTTAATCCATCACCGTTCTTTAGCCCACTCTGCCACCCCAGTTCAGACATGGCCATATGCAAATCTGTCTGACCCTGTGCCTCATGGGAACAGTCCAGCCCAAACTGCCAAGCCATGCCTTCCTTGGACCGGAACCAAGCTACCGAGGACCGGTTTCTGGCATTTCAGCCGTCTTCAGCCCGGCTTGCTTGAATCCAGTGGCAAAGTGAGCAAGGGACTCACGTCTGACCATACCCTGCCAACTTATGGCGAACAAAGAAAAATCAAATCAAATGATGGACAGAGCGTTGACAATACAAGCACTCACCCCCAGTCAACTGATCTGGGTTTAATCCATCACCGTTCTTTAGCCCACTCTGCCACCCCAGTTCAGACATGGCCATATGCAAATCTGTCTGACCCTGTGCCTCATGGGAACAGTCCAGCCCAAACTGCCAAGCCATGCCTTCCCTGGACCGGAAACAAGCTACCGAGGACCGTTTTCTGGCATTTCAGCCGTCTTCAGCCCGGCTTGCTTGAATCCAGTGGCAAAGTGAACAAGGAACTCACGTCTGAGCATACCCTGCCAACTTATGGCGAACAAAGGAAAACCAAAGGAAATGATGGACGGAGCGTTGACAATACAAGCACTCACCCCCAGTCAACTGATCTGGGTTTAATCCATCACCGTTCTTTAGCCTACTCTGCCACCCCAGTTCAGACATGGCCATATGCAAATCAGTCTGACCCTGTGCTTCATGGGAACAGTCCAGCCTGAACTGCCAAGCCATGCCTTCCCTGGACCGGAAACAAGCTACCGAGGACCGGTTTCTGGCATTTCAGCCGTCTTCAGCCCGGCTTGCTTGAATCCAGTGGCAAAGTGAGCAAGGGACTCACGTCTGACCATACCCTGCCAACTTATGGCGAACAAAGAAAAATCAAATCAAATGATGGACGGAGCGTTGACAATACAAGCACTCACCCCCAGTCAACTCATCTGGGTTTAATCCATCACCGTTCTTTAGCCCACTCTGCCACCCCAGTTCAGACATGGCCATATGCAAATCTGTCTGACCCTGTGCCTCATGGGAACAGTCCAGCCCGAACTGCCAAGCCATGCCTTCCCTGGACCGGAACCAAGCTACCGAGGACCGGTTTCTGGCATTTCAGCCATCTTCAGCCCGGCTTGCTTGAATCCAGTGGCAAAGTGAGCAAGGGACTCACGTCTGAGCATACCCTGCCAACTTATGGCGAACAAAGAAAAACCAAAGGAAATGATGGACGGAGCGTTGACAATACAAGCATTCACCCCCAGTCAACTGATCTGGGTTTAATCCATCACCGTTTTTAAGCCCACTCTGCAAACCCAGTTCAGACATGGCCATATGCAAATAAGTCTGACCCTGTGCCTCATGGGAACAGTCCAGCCCAAACTGCCAAGCCATGCCTTCCCTGGAACGGAACCAAGCTACCGAGGACCGGTTTCTGGCATTTCAGCCGTCTTCAGCCCGGCTTGCTTGAATCCAGTGGCAAAGTGAGCAAGGGACTCACGTCTGACCATACCCTGCCAACTTATGGCAAACAAAGAAAAACCAAATGAAATGATGGACGGAGCGTTGACAATACAAGCACTCACCCCCAGTCAACTGATCTGGGTTTAATCCATCACCGTTTTTAAGCCCACTCTTTCACCCCAGTTCAGACATGGCCATATGCAAATCAGTCTGACCCTGTGCCTCATGGGAACAGTCCAGCCCAAACTGCCAACCATGCCTTCCCTGGACCGGAACCAAGCTACCGAGGACCGGTTTCTGGCATTTCAGCCGTCTTCAGCCCGGCTTGCTTGAATCCAGTGGCAAAGTGAGCAAGGGACTCACGTCTGACCATACCCTGCCAACTTATGGCGAACAAAGAAAAACCAAATGAAATGATGGACGGAGCGTTGACAATACAAGCACTCACCCCCAGTCAACTGATCTGGGTTTAATCCATCACCGTTCTTTAGCCCACTCTGCCACTCCAGTTTAGACATGGCCATATGCAAATCCGTCTGACCCTGTGCCTCATGGGAACAGTCCAGCCCGAACTGCCAAGCCATGCCTTCTCTGGACCGGAAACAAGCTACAGAGGACCGGTTTCTGGCATTTTAGCCATCTTCAGCCCGGCTTGCTTGAATCCAGTGGCAAAGTGAGCAAGGGACTCACGTCTGAGCATACCCTGCCAACTTATGGTGAACAAAGAAAAACCAAAGGAAATGATGGACCGAGCGTTGACAATACAAGCACTCACCCCCAGTCAACTGATCTGGGTTTAATCCATCACCGTTCTTTAGCCCACTCTGCCACCCCAGTTCAGACATGGCCATATGCAAATCTGTCTGACCCTGTGCCTCATGGGAACAGTCCAGCCCGAACTGCCAAGCCATGCCTTCCCTGGACCGGAACCAAGCTACCGAGGACCGGTTTTTGGCATTTCAGCGATCTTCAGCCCGGCTTGCTTGAATCCAGTGGCAAAGTGAGCAAGGGACTCACGTCTGAGCATACCCTGCCAACGTATGGCGAACAAAGAAAAAACAAAGGAAATGATGGACGGAGCGTTGACAATACAAGCATTCACCCCCAGTCAACTGATCTGGGTTTAATCCATCACCGTTTTTAAGCCCACTCTGCCACCCCAGTTCAGACATGGCCATATGCAAATCAGTCTGACCCTGTGCCTCATGGGAACAGTCCAGCCCAAACTGCCAAGCCATGCCTTCCCTGGACCGGAACCAAGCTACCGAGGATGGTTTCTGGCATTTCAGCCGTCTTCAGCCCAGCTTGCTTGAATCCAGTGGCAAAGTGAGCAAGGGACTCACGTCTGACCATACCCTGCCAACTTATGGCGAACAAAGAAAAAACAAATGAAATGATGGACGGAGCGTTGACAATACAAGCACTCACCCCAGTCAACTGATCTGGGTTTAATCCATCACCGTTTTTAAGCCCACTCTGCCACGCCAGTTCAGACATGGCCATATGCAAATCAGTCTGACCCTGTGCCTCATGGGAACAGTCCAGCCCAAACTGCCAAGCCATGCCTTCCCTGGACCGGAACCAAGCTACCGAGGACCGGTTTCTGGCATTTCAGCCGTCTTCAGCCCGGCTTGCTTGAATCCAGTGGCAAAGTGAGCAAGGGACTCACGTCTGACCATACCCTGCCAACTTATGGCGAACAAAGAAAAACCAAATGAAATGATGGACGGAGCGTTGACAATACAAGCACTCACCCCCAGTCAACTGATCTGGGTTTAATCCATCACCGTTCTTTAGCCCACTCTGTCACCCCAGTTCAGACATGGCCATATGCAAATCAGTCCGACCCTGTGCCTCATGGGAACAGTCCAGCCCGAACTGCCAAGCCATGCCTTCCCTGGACCGGAAACAAGCTACAGAGGACCGGTTTCTGGCATTTCAGCCATCTTCAGCCCGGCTTGCTTGAATCCAGTGGCAAAGTGAGCAAGGGACTCACGTCTGACCATACCCTGCCAACTTATGGCGAACAAAGAAAAACCAAATGAAATGATGGACGGAGCGTTGACAATACAAGCACTCACCCCCAGTCAACTGATCTGGGTTTAATCCATCACCGTTCTTTAGCCCACTCTGCCACCCCAGTTCAGACATGGCCATATGCAAATCTGTCTGACCCTGTGCCTCATGGGAACAGTCCAGCCCGAACTGCCAAGCCATGCCTTCCCTGGACCGGAACCAAGCTACCGAGGACCGGTTTCTGGCATTTCAGCGATCTTCAGCCCGGCTTGCTTGAATCCAGTGGCAAAGTGAGCAAGGGACTCACGTCTGAGCATACCCTGCCAACTTATGGCGAACAAAGAAAAACCAAAGGAAATGATGGACGGAGCGTTGACAATACAAGCATTCACCCCCAGTCAACTGATCTGGGTTTTATCCATCACCGTTTTTAAGCCCACTCTGCCACCCCAGTTCAGACATGGCCATATGCAAATCAGTCTGACCCTGTGCCTCATGGAAACAGTCCAGCCCAAACTGCCAAGCCATGCCTTCCCTGGACCGGAACCAAGCTACCGAGGACCGGTTTCTGGAATTTCAGCCGTCTTCAGCCCGGCTTGCTTGAATCCAGTGGCAAAGTGAGCAAGGGACTCACGTCTGACCATACCCTGCCAACTTATGGCGAACAAAGAAAAATCAAATCAAATGATGGACGGAGCGTTGACAATACAAGCACTCACCCCCAGGCAACTGATCTGGGTTTAATCCATCACCGTTCTTTAGCCCACTCTGCCACCCCAGTTCAGACATGGCCATATGCAAATCAGTCTGACCCTGTGCCTCATGGGAACAGTCCAGCCCGAACTGCCAAGCCATGCCTTCCCTGGACCGGAACTAAGCTACCGAGGACCGGTTTCTGGCATTTCAGCCATCTTCAGCCCGGATTGCTTGAATCCAGTGGCAAAGTGAGCAAGGGACTCACGTCTGACCATACCCTGCCAACTTATGGCGAACAAAGAAAAACCAAATGAAACGATGGACGGAGCGTTGACAATACAAGCACTCACCCCCAGTCAACTGATCTGGGTTTAATCCATCACCGTTTTTAAGCCCACTCTGCCACCCCAGTTCAGACATGGCCATATGCAAATCAGCCCGACCCTGTGCCTCATGGGAACAGTCCAGCCCAAACTGCCAAGCCATGCCCTCCCTGGACCGGAAACAAGCTACAGAGGACCGGTTTCTGGCATTTCAGCCATCTTCAGCCCGGCTTGCTTGAATCCAGTGGCAAAGTGAGCAAGGGACTCACGTCTGAGCATACCCTGCCAACTTATGGCGAACAAAGAAAAACCAAAGGAAATGATGGACGGAGCATTGACAATACAAGCACTCACCCCCAGTCAACTGATCTGGGTTTAATCCATCACCGTTCTGTAGCCCACTCTGCCACCCCAGTTCAGACATGGCCATATGCAAATCTGTCTGACCCTGTGCCTCATGGGAACAGTCCAGCCCGAACTGCCAAGCCATGCCTTCCCTGGACCGGAACCAAGCTACCGAGGACCGGTTTTTGGCATTTCAGCGATCTTCAGCCCGGCTTGCTTGAATCCAGTGGCAAAGTGAGCAAGGGACTCACGTCTGAGCATACCCTGCCAACGTATGGCGAACAAAGAAAAAACAAAGGAAATGATGGACGGAGCGTTGACAATACAAGCATTCACCCCCAGTCAACTGATCTGGGTTTAATCCATCACCGTTTTTAAGCCCACTCTGCCACCCCAGTTCAGACATGGCCATATGCAAATCAGTCTGACCCTGTGCCTCATGGGAACAGTCCAGCCCAAACTGCCAAGCCATGCCTTCCCTGGACCGGAACCAAGCTACCGAGGATGGTTTCTGGCATTTCAGCCGTCTTCAGCCCAGCTTGCTTGAATCCAGTGGCAAAGTGAGCAAGGGACTCACGTCTGACCATACCCTGCCAACTTATGGCGAACAAAGAAAAACCAAATGAAATGATGGACGGAGCGTTGACAATACAAGCACTCACCCCAGTCAACTGATCTGGGTTTAATCCATCACCGTTTTTAAGCCCACTCTGCCACGCCAGTTCAGACATGGCCATATGCAAATCAGTCTGACCCTGTGCCTCATGGGAACAGTCCAGCCCAAACTGCCAAGCCATGCCTTCCCTGGACCGGAACCAAGCTACCGAGGACCGGTTTCTGGCATTTCAGCCGTCTTCAGCCCGGCTTGCTTGAATCCAGTGGCAAAGTGAGCAAGGGACTCACGTCTGACCATACCCTGCCAACTTATGGCGAACAAAGAAAAACCAAATGAAATGATGGACGGAGCGTTGACAATACAAGCACTCACCCCCAGTCAACTGATCTGGGTTTAATCCATCACCGTTCTTTAGCCCACTCTGTCACCCCAGTTCAGACATGGCCATATGCAAATCAGTCCGACCCTGTGCCTCATGGGAACAGTCCAGCCCGAACTGCCAAGCCATGCCTTCCCTGGACCGGAAACAAGCTACAGAGGACCGGTTTCTGGCATTTCAGCCATCTTCAGCCCGGCTTGCTTGAATCCAGTGGCAAAGTGAGCAAGGGAGTTACGTCTGACCAGACCCTGCCAACTTATGGCGAACAAAGAAAAACCAAATGAAATGATGGACGGAGCGTTGACAATACAAGCACTCACCCCCAGTCAACTGATCTGGGTTTAATCCATCACCGTTTTTAAGCCCACTCTGCCACCCCAGTTCAGACATGGCCATATGCAAATCAGTCCGACCCTGTGCCTCATGGGAACAGTCCAGCCCGAACTGCCAAGCCATGCCTTCCCTGGACCGGAAACAAGCTACAGAGGACCGGTTTCTGGCATTTCAGCGATCTTCAGCCCGGCTTGCTCTAATCCAGTGGCAAAGTGAGCAAGGGACTCACGTCTGAGCATACCCTGCCAACTTATGGCGAACAAAGAAAAACCAAAGGAAATGATGGACGGAGCGTTGATAATACAAGCACTCACCCCCAGTCAACTGATCTGGGTTTATTCCATCACCGTTCTTTAGCCCACTCTGCCACCCCAGTTCAGACATGGCCATATGCAAATCTGTCTGACCCTGTGCCTCATGGGAACAGTCCAGCCCGAACTGCCAAGCCATGCCTTCCCTGGACCGGAACCAAGCTACCGAGGACTGGTTTCTGGCATTTCAGCGATCTTCAGCCCGGCTTGCTTGAATCCAGTGGCAAAGTGAGCAAGGGACTCACGTCTGACCATACCCTGCCAACTTATGGCGAACAAAGAAAAATCAAATCAAATGATGGACGGAGCGTTGACAATACAAGCACTCACCCCCAGGCAACTGATCTGGGTTTAATCCATCACCGTTCTTTAGCCCACTCTGCCACCCCAGTTCAGACATGGCCATATGCAAATCAGTCTGACCCTGTGCCTCATGGGAACAGTCCAGCCCGAACTGCCAAGCCATGCCTTGCCTGGACCGGAACTAAGCTACCGAGGACCGGTTTCTGGCATTTCAGCCATCTTCAGCCCGGATTGCTTGAATCCAGTGGCAAAGTGAGCAAGGGACTCACGTCTGACCATACCCTGCCAACTTATGGCGAACAAAGAAAAACCAAATGAAACGATGGACGGAGCGTTGACAATACAAGCACTCACCCCCAGTCAACTGATCTGGGTTTAATCCATCACCGTTTTTAAGCCCACTCTGCCACCCCAGTTCAGACATGGCCATATGCAAATCAGCCCGACCCTGTGCCTCATGGGAACAGTCCAGCCCAAACTGCCAAGCCATGCCCTCCCTGGACATGAAACAAGCTACAGAGGACCGGTTTCTGGCATTTCAGCCATCTTCAGCCCGACTTGCTTGAATCCAGTGGCAAAGTGAGCAAGGGACTCACGTCTGAGCATACCCTGCCAACTTATGGCGAACAAAGAAAAACCAAAGGAAATGATGGACGGAGCATTGACAATACAAGCACTCACCCCCAGTCAACTGATCTGGGTTTAATCCATCACCGTTCTTTAGCCCACTCTGCCACCCCAGTTCAGACATGGCCATATGCAAATCTGTCTGACCCTGTGCCTCATGGGAACAGTCCAGCCCAAACTGCCAAGCCATGCCTTCCCTGGACCGGAACCAAGCTACCGAGGACCGGTTTCTGGCATTTCAGCCGTCTTCAGCCCGGCTTGCTTGAACCCAGTGGCAAAGTGAGCAAGGGACTCACGTCTGACCATACCCTGCCAACTTATGGCGAACAAAGAAAAATCAAATCAAATGATGGACAGAGCGTTGACAATACAAGCACTCACCCCCAGTCAACTGATCTGGGTTTAATCCATCACCGTTCTTTAGCCCACTCTGCCACCCCAGTTCAGACATAGCCATATGCAAATCAGTCCGACCCTGTGCCTCATGGGAACAGTCCAGCCCGAACTGCCAAGCCATGCCTTCCCTGGACCGGAAACAAGCTACCGAGGACCGTTTTCTGGCATTTCAGCCGTCTTCAGCCCGGCTTGCTTGAATCCAGTGGCAAAGTGAGCAAGGAACTCACGTCTGAGCATACCCTGCCAACTTATGGCGAACAAAGGAAAACCAAAGGAAATGATGGACGGAGCGTTGACAATACAAGCACTCACCCCCAGTCAACTGATCTGGGTTTAATCCATCACCGTTCTTTAGCCTACTCTGCCACCCCAGTTCAGACATGGCCATATGCAAATCAGTCTGACCCTGTGCTTCATGGGAACAGTCCAGCCTGAACTGCCAAGCCATGCCTTCCCTGGACCGGAAACAAGCTACCGAGGACCGGTTTCTGGCATTTCAGCCGTCTTCAGCCCGGCTTGCTTGAATCCAGTGGCAAAGTGAGCAAGGGACTCACGTCTGACCATACCCTGCCAACTTATGGCGAACAAAGAAAAATCAAATCAAATGATGGACGGAGCGTTGACAATACAAGCACTCACCCCCAGTCAACTGATCTGGGTTTAATCCATCACCGTTCTTTAGCCCACTCTGCCACCCCAGTTCAGACATGGCCATATGCAAATCTGTCTGACCCTGTGCCTCATGGGAACAGTCCAGCCCGAACTGCCAAGCCATGCCTTCCCTGGACCGGAACCAAGCTACCGAGGACCGGTTTCTGGCATTTCAGCCATCTTCAGCCCGGCTTGCTTGAATCCAGTGGCAAAGTGAGCAAGGGACTCACGTCTGAGCATACCCTGCCAACTTATGGCGAACAAAGAAAAACCAAAGGAAATGATGGATGGAGCCTTGACAATACAAGCATTCACCCCCAGTCAACTGATCTGGGTTTAATCCATCACCGTTTTTAAGCCCACTCTGCCAACCCAGTTCAGACATGGCCATATGCAAATCAGTCTGACCCTGTGCCTCATGGGAACAGTCCAGCCCAAACTGCCAAGCCATGCCTTCCCTGGACCGGAACCAAGCTACCGAGGACCGGTTTCTGGCATTTCAGCCGTCTTCAGCCCGGCTTGCTTGAATCCAGTGGCAAAGTGAGCAAGGGACTCACGTCTGACCATACCCTGCCAACTTATGGCGAACAAAGAAAAACCAAATGAAATGATGGACGGAGCGTTGACAATACAAGCACTCACCCCAGTCAACTGATCTGGGTTTAATCCATAACCGTTTTTAAGCCCACTCTGCCACGCCAGTTCAGACATGGCCATATGCAAATCAGTCTGACCCTGTGCCTCATGGGAACAGTCCAGCCCAAACTGCCAAGCCATGCCTTCCCTGGACCGGAACCAAGCTACCGAGGACCGGTTTCTGGCATTTCAGCCGTCTTCAGCCCGGCTTGCTTGAATCCAGTGGCAAAGTGAGCAAGGGACTCACGTCTGACCATACCCTGCCAACTTATGGCGAACAAAGAAAAACCAAATGAAATGATGGACGGAGCGTTGACAATACAAGCACTCACCCCCAGTCAACTGATCTGGGTTTAATCCATCACCGTTCTTTAGCCCACTCTGTCACCCCAGTTCAGACATGGCCATATGCAAATCAGTCCGACCCTGTGCCTCATGGGAACAGTCCAGCCCGAACTGCCAAGCCATGCCTTCCCTGGACCGGAAACAAGCTACAGAGGACCGTTCTGGCATTTCAGCCATCTTCAGCCCGGCTTGCTTGAATCCAGTGGCAAAGTGAGCAAGGGACTCACGTCTGACCATACCCTGCCAACTTATGGCGAACAAAGAAAAAACAAATGAAATGATGGACGGAGCGTTGACAATACAAGCACTCACCCCAGTCAACTGATCTGGGTTTAATCCATCACCGTTTTTAAGCCCACTCTGCCACCCCAGTTCAGACATGGCCATATGCAAATCAGTCCGACCCTGTGCCTCATGGGAACAGTCCAGCCCGAACTGCCAAGCCATGCCTTCCCTGGACCGGAAACAAGCTACAGAGGACCGGTTTCTGGCATTTCAGCGATCTTCAGCCCGGCTTGCTTGAATCCAGTGGCAAAGTGAGCAAGGGACTCACGTCTGAGCATACCCTGCCAACTTATGGCGAACAAAGAAAAACCAAAGGAAATGATGGACGGAGCGTTGATAATACAAGCACTCACCCCCAGTCAACTGATCTGGGTTTAATCCATCACCGTTCTTTAGCCCACTCTGCCACTCCAGTTTAGACATGGCCATATGCAAATCCGTCTGACCCTGTGCCTCATGGGAACAGTCCAGCCCGAACTGCCAAGCCATGCCTTCCCTGGACCGGAAACAAGCTACAGAGGACCGGTTTCTGGCATTTTAGCCATCTTCAGCCCGACTTGCTTGAATCCAGTGGCAAAGTGAGCAAGGGACTCACGTCTGAGCATACCCTGCCAACTTATGGTGAACAAAGAGAAACCAAAGGAAATGATGGACGGAGCGTTGACAATACAAGCACTCACCCCCAGTCAACTGATCTGGGTTTAATCCATCACCGTTCTTTAGCCCACTCTGCCACCCCAGTTCAGACATGGCCATATGCAAATCTGTCTGACCCTGTGCTTCATGGGAACAGTCCAGCCTGAACTGCCAAGCCATGCCTTCCCTGGACCGGAAACAAGCTACCGAGGACCGGTTTCTGGCATTTCAGCCGTCTTCAGCCCGGCTTGCTTGAATCCAGTGGCAAAGTGAGCAAGGGACTCACGTCTGACCATACCCTGCCAACTTATGGCGAACAAAGAAAAATCAAATCAAATGATGGACGGAGCGTTGACAATACAAGCACTCACCCCCAGTCAACTGATCTGGGTTTAATCCATCACCGTTCTTTAGCCCACTCTGCCACCCCAGTTCAGACATGGCCATATGCAAATCTGTCTGACCCTGTGCCTCATGGGAACAGTCCAGCCCGAACTGCCAAGCCATGCCTTCCCTGGACCGGAACCAAGCTACCGAGGACCGGTTTCTGGCATTTCAGCCATCTTCAGCCCGGCTTTCTTGAATCCAGTGGCAAAGTGAGCAAGGGACTCACGTCTGAGCATACCCTGCCAACTTATGGCGAACAAAGAAAAACCAAAGGAAATGATGGATGGAGCGTTGACAATACAAGCATTCACCCCCAGTCAACTGATCTGGGTTTAATCCATCACCGTTTTTAAGCCCACTCTGCCAACCCAGTTCAGACATGGCCATATGCAAATCAGTCTGACCCTGTGCCTCATGGGAACAGTCCAGCCCAAACTGCCAAGCCATGCCTTCCCTGGACCGGAACCAAGCTACCGAGGACCGGTTTCTGGCATTTCAGCCGTCTTCAGCCCGGCTTGCTTGAATCCAGTGGCAAAGTGAGCAAGGGACTCACGTCTATCCATACCCTGCCAACTTATGGCGAACAAAGAAAAACCAAATGAAATGATGGACGGAGCGTTGACAATACAAGCACTCACCCCAGTCAACTGATCTGGGTTTAATCCATAACCGTTTTTAAGCCCACTCTGCCACGCCAGTTCAGACATGGCCATATGCAAATCAGTCTGACCCTGTGCCTCATGGGAACAGTCCAGCCCAAACTGCCAAGCCATGCCTTCCCTGGACCGGAACCAAGCTACCGAGGACCGGTTTCTGGCATTTCAGCCGTCTTCAGCCCGGCTTGCTTGAATCCAGTGGCAAAGTGAGCAAGGGACTCACGTCTGACCATACCCTGCCAACTTATGGCGAACAAAGAAAAACCAAATGAAATGATGGACGGAGCGTTGACAATACAAGCACTCACCCCCAGTCAACTGATCTGGGTTTAATCCATCACCGTTCTTTAGCCCACTCTGTCACCCCAGTTCAGACATGGCCATATGCAAATCAGTCCGACCCTGTGCCTCATGGGAACAGTCCAGCCCGAACTGCCAAGCCATGCCTTCCCTGGACCGGAAACAAGCTACAGAGGACCGTTCTGGCATTTCAGCCATCTTCAGCCCGGCTTGCTTGAATCCAGTGGCAAAGTGAGCAAGGGACTCACGTCTGACCATACCCTGCCAACTTATGGCGAACAAAGAAAAAACAAATGAAATGATGGACGGAGCGTTGACAATACAAGCACTCACCCCAGTCAACTGATCTGGGTTTAATCCATCACCGTTTTTAAGCCCACTCTGCCACCCCAGTTCAGACATGGCCATATGCAAATCAGTCTGACCCTGTGCCTCATGGGAACAGTCCAGCCCAAACTGCCAAGCCATGCCTTCCCTGGACCGGAACCAAGCTACCGAGGACCGGTTTCTGGCATTTCAGCCGTCTTCAGCCCGGCTTGCTTGAATCCAGTGGCAAAGTGAGCAAGGGACTCACGTCTGACCATACCCTGCCAACTTATGGCGAACAAAGAAAAACCAAATGAAATGATGGACGGAGCGTTGACAATACAAGCACTCACCCCCAGTCAACTGATCTGGGTTTAATCCATCACCGTTCTTTAGCCCACTCTGTCACCCCAGTTCAGACATGGCCATATGCAAATCAGTCCGACCCTGTGCCTCATGGGAACAGTCCAGCCCGAACTGCCAAGCCATGCCTTCCCTGGACCGGAAACAAGCTACAGAGGACCGTTCTGGCATTTCAGCCATCTTCAGCCCGGCTTGCTTGAATCCAGTGGCAAAGTGAGCAAGGGACTCACGTCTGACCATACCCTGCCAACTTATGGCGAACAAAGAAAAAACAAATGAAATGATGGACGGAGCGTTGACAATACAAGCACTCACCCCAGTCAACTGATCTGGGTTTAATCCATCACCGTTTTTAAGCCCACTCTGCCACCCCAGTTCAGACATGGCCATATGCAAATCAGTCCGACCCTGTGCCTCATGGGAACAGTCCAGCCCGAACTGCCAAGCCATGCCTTCCCTGGACCGGAAACAAGCTACAGAGGACCGGTTTCTGGCATTTCAGCGATCTTCAGCCCGGCTTGCTTGAATCCAGTGGCAAAGTGAGCAAGGGACTCACGTCTGAGCATACCCTGCCAACTTATGGCGAACAAAGAAAAACCAAAGGAAATGATGGACGGAGCGTTGATAATACAAGCACTCACCCCCAGTCAACTGATCTGGGTTTAATCCATCACCGTTCTTTAGCCCACTCTGCCACTCCAGTTTAGACATGGCCATATGCAAATCCGTCTGACCCTGTGCCTCATGGGAACAGTCCAGCCCGAACTGCCAAGCCATGCCTTCCCTGGACCGGAAACAAGCTACAGAGGACCGGTTTCTGGCATTTTAGCCATCTTCAGCCCGACTTGCTTGAATCCAGTGGCAAAGTGAGCAAGGGACTCACGTCTGAGCATACCCTGCCAACTTATGGTGAACAAAGAAAAACCAAAGGAAATGATGGACGGAGCGTTGACAATACAAGCACTCACCCCCAGTCAACTGATCTGGGTTTAATCCATCACCGTTCTTTAGCCCACTCTGCCACCCCAGTTCAGACATGGCCATATGCAAATCTGTCTGACCCTGTGCCTCATGGGAACAGTCCAGCCCGAACTGCCAAGCCATGCCTTCCCTGGACCGGAACCAAGCTACCGAGGACCGGTTTCTGGCATTTCAGCGATCTTCAGCCCGGCTTGCTTGAATCCAGTGGCAAAGTGAGCAAGGGACTCACGTCTGAGCATACCCTGCCAACTTATGGCGAACAAAGAAAAACCAAAGGAAATGATGGACGGAGCGTTGACAATACAAGCATTCACCCCCAGTCAACTGATCTGGGTTTTATCCATCACCGTTTTTAAGCCCACTCTGCCACCCCAGTTCAGACATGGCCATATGCAAATCAGTCTGACCCTGTGCCTCATGGAAACAGTCCAGCCCAAACTGCCAAGCCATGCCTTCCCTGGACCGGAACCAAGCTACCGAGGACCAGTTTCTGGAATTTCAGCCGTCTTCAGCCCGGCTTGCTTGAATCCAGTGGCAAAGTTAGCAAGGGACTCACGTCTGACCATACCCTGCCAACTTATGGCGAACAAAGAAAAATCAAATCAAATGATGGACGGAGCGTTGACAATACAAGCACTCACCCCCAGTCAACTGATCTGGGTTTAATCCATCACCGTTCTTTAGCCCACTCTGCCACCCCAGTTCAGACATGGCCATATGCAAATCAGTCTGACCCTGTGCCTCATGGGAACAGTCCAGCCCGAACTGCCAAGCCATGCCTTCCCTGGACCGGAACTAAGCTACAGAGGACCGGTTTCTGGCATTTCAGCCATCTTCAGCCCGGATTGCTTGAATCCAGTGGCAAAGTGAGCAAGGGACTCACGTCTGACCATACCCTGCCAACTTATGGCGAATAAAGAAAAACCAAATGAAACGATGGACGGAGCGTTGACAATACAAGCACTCACCCCCAGTCAACTGATCTGGGTTTAATCCATCACCGTTTTTAAGCCCACTCTGCCACCCCAGTTCAGACATGGCCATATGCAAATCAGTCCGACCCTGTGCCTCATGGGAACAGTCCAGCCCGAACTGCCAAGCCATGCCCTCCCTGGACCGGAAACAAGCTACAGAGGACCGGTTTCTGGCATTTCAGCCATCTTCAGCCCGGCTTGCTTGAATCCAGTGGCAGAGTGAGCAAGGGACTCACGTCTGAGCATACCCTGCCAACTTATGGCGAACAAAGAAAAACCAAAGGAAATGATGGACGGAGCATTGACAATACAAGCACTCACCCCCAGTCAACTGATCTGGGTTTAATCCATCACCGTTCTTTAGCCCACTCTGCCACCCCAGTTCAGACATGGCCATATGCAAATCTGTCTGACCCTGTGCCTCATGGGAACAGTCCAGCCCAAACTGCCAAGCCATGCCTTCCCTGGACCGGAACCAAGCTACCGAGGACCGGTTTCTGGCATTTCAGCCGTCTTCAGCCCGGCTTGCTTGAATCCAGTGGCAAAGTGAGCAAGGGACTCACGTCCGACCATAACCTGCCAACTTATGGCGAACAAAGAAAAATCAAATCAAATGATGGACAGCGCGTTGACAATACAAGCACTCACCCCCAGTCAACTGATCTGGGTTTAATCCATCACCGTTCTTTAGCCCACTCTGCCACCCCAGTTCAGACATAGCCATATGCAAATCAGTCCGACCCTGTGCCTCATGGGAACAGTCCAGCCCGAACTGCCAAGCCATGCCTTCCCTGGACCGGAAACAAGCTACCGAGGACCGTTTTCTGGCATTTCAGCCGTCTTCAGCCCGGCTTGCTTGAATCCAGTGGCAAAGTGAGCAAGGAACTCACGTCTGAGCATACCCTGCCAACTTATGGCGAACAAAGGAAAACCAAAGGAAATGATGGACGGAGCGTTGACAATACAAGCACTCACCCCCAGTCAACTGATCTGGGTTTAATCCATCACCGTTCTTTAGCCTACTCTGCCACCCCAGTTCAGACATGGCCATATGCAAATCAGTCTGACCCTGTGATTCATGGGAACAGTCCAGCCTGAACTGCCAAGCCATGCCTTCCCTGGACCGGAAACAAGCTACCGAGGACCGGTTTCTGGCATTTCAGCCGTCTTCAGCCCGGCTTGCTTGAATCCAGTGGCAAAGTGAGCAAGGGACTCACGTCTGACCATACCCTGCCAACTTATGGCGAACAAAGAAAAATCAAATCAAATGATGGACGGAGCGTTGACAATACAAGCACTCACCCCCAGTCAACTGATCTGGGTTTAATCCATCACGGTTCTTTAGCCCACTCTGCCACCCCAGTTCAGACATGGCCATATGCAAATCTGTCTGACCCTGTGCCTCATGGGAACAGTCCAGCCCGAACTGCCAAGCCATGCCTTCCCTGGACCGGAACTAAGCTACCGAGGACCGGTTTCTGGCATTTCAGTCATCTTCAGCCCGGCTTGCTTGAATCCAGTGGCAAAGTGAGCAAGGGACTCACGTCTGAGCATACCCTGCCAACTTATGGCGAACAAAGAAAAACCAAAGGAAATGATGGACGGAGCGTTGACAATACAAGCATTCACCCCCAGTCAACTGATCTGGGTTTAATCCATCACCGTTTTTAAGCCCACTCTGCCAACCCAGTTCAGACATGGCCATATGCAAATCAGTCTGACCCTGTGCCTCATGGGAACAGTCCAGCCCAAACTGCCAAGCCATGCCTTCCCTGGACCGGAACCAAGCTACCGAGGACCGGTTTCTGGCATTTCAGCCGTCTTCAGCCCGGCTTGCTTGAATCCAGTGGCAAAGTGAGCAAGGGACTCACGTCTGACCATACCCTGCCAACTTATGGCGAACAAAGAAAAACCAAATGAAATGATGGACGGAGCGTTGACAATACAAGCACTCACCCCAGTCAACTGATCTGGGTTTAATCCATCACCGTTTTTAAGCCCACTCTGCCACCCCAGTTCAGACATGGCCATATGCAAATCAGTCTGACCCTGTGCCTCATGGGAACAGTCCAGCCAAAACTGCCAAGCCATGCCTTCCCTGGACCGGAACCAAGCTACCGAGGACCGGTTTCTGGCATTTCAGGCGTCTTCAGCCCGGCTTGCTTGAATCCAGTGGCAAAGTGAGCAAGGGACTCACGTCTGACCATACCCTGCCAACTTATGGCGAACAAAGAAAAATCAAATCAAATGATGGACGGAGCGTTGACAATACAAGCACTCACCCCCAGTCAACTGATCTGGGTTTAATCCATCACCGTTCTTTAGCCCACTCTGCCACCACAGTTCAGACATGGCCATATGCAAATCAGTCTGACCCTGTGCCTCATGGGAACAGTCCAGCCCGAACTGCCAAGCCATGCCTTCCCTGGACCGGAACTAAGCTACCGAGGACCGGTTTCTGGCATTTCAGCCATCTTCAGCCCGGATTGCTTGAATCCAGTGGCAAAGTGAGCAAGGGACTCACGTCTGACCATACCCTGCCAACTTATGGCGAACAAAGAAAAACCAAATGAAACGATGGACGGAGCGTTGACAATACAAGCACTCACCCCCAGTCAACTGATCTGGGTTTAATCCATCACCGTTTTTAAGCCCACTCTGCCACCCCAGTTCAGACATGGCCATATACAAATCAGTCCGACCCTGTGCCTCATGGGAACAGTCCAGCCCGAACTGCCAAGCCATGCCCTCCCTGGACCGGAAACAAGCTACAGAGGACCGGTTTCTGGCATTTCAGCCATCTTCAGCCCGGCTTGCTTGAATCCAGTGGCAAAGTGAGCAAGGGACTCACGTCTGAGCATACCCTGCCAACTTATGGCGAACAAAGAAAAACCAAAGGAAATGATGGACGGAGCATTGACAATACAAGCACTCACCCCAAGTCAACTGATCTGGGTTTAATCCATCACCGTTCTTTAGCCCACTCTGCCACCCCAGTTCAGACATGGCCATATGCAAATCTGTCTGACCCTGTGCCTCATGGGAACAGTCCAGCCCAAACTGCCAAGCCATGCCTTCCCTGGACCGGAACCAAGCTACCGAGGACCGGTTTCTGGCATTTCAGCGGTCTTCAGCCCGGCTTGCTTGAATCCAGTGGCAAAGTGAGCAAGGGACTCACGTCTGACCATACCCTGCCAACTTATGGCGAACAAAGAAAAATCAAATCAAATGATGGACAGAGCGTTGACAATACAAGCACTCACCCCCAGTCAACTGATCTGGGTTTAATCCATCACCGTTCTTTAGCCCACTCTGCCACCCCAGTTCAGACATAGCCATATGCAAATCAGTCCGACCCTGTGCCTCATGGGAACAGTCCAGCCCGAACTGCCAAGCCATGCCTTCCCTGGACCGGAAACAAGCTACCGAGGACCGTTTTCTGGCATTTCAGCCGTCTTCAGCCCGGCTTGCTTGAATCCAGTGGCAAAGTGAGCAAGGAACTCATGTCTGAGCATACCCTGCCAACTTATGGCGAACAAAGGAAAACCAATGGAAATGATGGACGGAGCGTTGACAATACAAGCACTCACCCCCAGTCAACTGATCTGGGTTTAATCCATCACCGTTCTTTAGCCTACTCTGCCACCCCAGTTCAGACATGGCCATATGCAAATCAGTCTGACCCTGTGCTTCATGGGAACAGTCCAGCCTGAACTGCCAAGCCATGCCTTCCCTGGACCGGAAACAAGCTACCGAGGACCGGTTTCTGGCATTTCAGCCGTCTTCAGCCCGGCTTGCTTGAATCCAGTGGCAAAGTGAGCAAGGGACTCACGTCTGACCATACCCTGCCAACTTATGGCGAACAAAGAAAAATCAAATCAAATGATGGACGGAGCGTTGACAATACAAGCACTCACCCCCAGTCAACTGATCTGGGTTTAATCCATCACCGTTCTTTAGCCCACTCTGCCACCCCAGTTCAGACATGGCCATATGCAAATCAGTCTGACCCTGTGCTTCATGGGAACAGTCCAGCCTGAACTGCCAAGCCTTGCCTTCCCTGGACCGGAAACAAGCTACCGAGGACCGGTTTCTGGCATTTCAGCCGTCTTCAGCCCGGCTTGCTTGAATCCAGTGGCAAAGTGAGCAAGGGACTCACGTCTGACCATACCCTGCCAACTTATGGCGAACAAAGAAAAATCAAATCAAATGATGGACGGAGCGTTGACAATACAAGCACTCACCCCCAGTCAACTGATCTGGGTTTAATCCATCACCGTTCTTTAGCCCACTCTGCCACCCCAGTTCAGACATGGCCATATGCAAATCTGTCTGACCCTGTGCCTCATGGGAACAGTCCAGCCCGAACTGCCAAGCCATGCCTTCCCTGGACCGGAACCAAGCTACCGAGGACCGGTTTCTGGCATTTCAGCCATCTTCAGCCCGGCTTGCTTGAATCCAGTGGCAAAGTGAGCAAGGGACTCACGTCTGAGCATACCCTGCCAACTTATGGCGAACAAAGAAAAACCAAATGAAATGATGGACGGAGCGTTGATAATACAAGCACTCACCCCCAGTCAACTGATCTGGGTTTAATCCATCACCGTTCTTTAATCCTACTCTGCCACTCCAGTTTAGACATGGCCATATGCAAATCCGTCTGACCCTGTGCCTCATGGGAACAGTCCAGCCCGAACTGCCAAGCCATGCCTTGTCTGGACCGGAAACAAGCTACAGAGGACCGGTTTCTGGCATTTTAGCCATCGTCAGCCCGGCTTGCTTGAATCGAGTGGCAAAGTGAGCAAGGGACTCACGTCTGAGCATACCCTGCCAACTTATGGCGAACAAAGAAAAATCAAATCAAATGATGGACGGAGCGTTGACAATACAAGCACTCACCCCCAGTCAACTGATCTGGGTTTAATCCATCACCGTTCTTTAGCCCACTCTGCCACCCCAGTTCAGACATGGCCATATGCAAATCTGTCTGACCCTGTGCCTCATGGGAACAGTCCAGCCCGAACTGCCAAGCCATGCCTTCCCTGGACCGGAACCAAGCTACCGAGGACCGGTTTCTGGCATTTCAGCCATCTTCAGCCCGGCTTGCTTGAATCCAGTGGCAAAGTGAGCAAGGGACTCACGTCTGAGCATACCCTGCCAACTTATGGCGAACAAAGAAAAACCAAATGAAATGATGGAGGAAGCGTTGATAATACAAGCACTCACCCCCAGTCAACTGATCTGGGTTTAATCCATCACCGTTCTTTAATCCTACTCTGCCACTCCAGTTTAGACATGGCCATATGCAAATCCGTCTGACCCTGTGCCTCATGGGAACAGTCCAGCCCGAACTGCCAAGCCATGCCTTGTCTGGACCGGAAACAAGCTACAGAGGACCGGTTTCTGGCATTTTAGCCATCGTCAGCCCGGCTTGCTTGAATCCAGTGGCAAAGTGAGCAAGGGACTCACGTCTGAGCATACCCTGCCAACTTATGGTGAACAAAGAAAAACTAAAGGAAATGATGGACGGAGTGTTGACAATACAAGCACTCACCCCCAGTCAACTGATCTGGGTTTAATCCATCACCGTTTTTTAGCCCACTCTGCCACCCCAGTTCAGACATGGCCATATGCAAATCTGTCTGACCCTGTGCCTCATGGGAACAGTCCAGCCCGAACTGCCAAGCCATGCCTTCCCTGGACCGGAACCAAGCTACCGAGGACTGGTTTTTGGCATTTCAGCGATCTTCAGCCCGGCTTGCTTGAATCCAGTGGCAAAGTGAGCAAGGGGCTCACGTCTGAGCATACCCTGCCAACGTATGGCGAACAAAGAAAAACCAAAGGAAATGATGGACGGAGCGTTGACAATACAAGCACTCACCCCCAGTCAACTGATCTGGGTTTAATCCATCACCGTTCTTTAGCCCACTCTGCCACCCCAGTTCAGACATGGCCATATGCAAACATGTCTGACACTGTGCCTCATGGGAACAGTCCAGCCCGAACTGCCAAGCCATGCCTTCCCTGGACCGGAACCAAGCTACCGAGGACCGGTTTTTGGCATTTCAGAGATCTTCAGCCCGGCTTGCTTGAATCCAGTGGCAAAGTGAGCAAGGGGCTCACGTCTGAGCATACCCTGCCAACGTATGGCGAACAAAGAAAAACCAAAGGAAATGATGGACGAAGCGTTGACAATACAAGGATTCACCCCGAGTCAACTGATCTGGGTTTAATCCATCACCGTTTTTAAGCCCACTCTGCCACCCCAGTTCAGACATGGCCATATGCAAATCAGTCTGACCCTGTGCCTCATGGGAACAGTCCAGCCAAAACTGCCAAGCCATGCCTTCCCTGGACCGGAACCAAGCTACTGAGGACCGGTTTCTGGCATTTCAGGCGTCTTCAGCCCGGCTTGCTTGAATCCAGTGGCAAAGTGAGCAAGGGACTCACGTCTGAGCATACCCTGCCAACTTATGGCGAACAAAGAAAAACCAAAGGAAATGATGGACGGAGCATTGACAATACAAGCACTCACCCCCAGTCAACTGATCTGGGTTTAATCCATCACCGTTCTTTAGCCCACTCTGCCACCCCAGTTCAGACATGGCCATATGCAAATCTGTCTGACCCTGTGCCTCATGGGAACAGTCCAGCCCAAACTGCCAAGCCATGCCTTCCCTGGACCGGAACCAAGCTACCGAGGACCGGTTTCTGGCATTTCAGCCGTCTTCAGCCCGGCTTGCTTGAACCCAGTGGCAAAGTGAGCAAGGGACTCACGTCTGACCATACCCTGCCAACTTATGGCGAACAAAGAAAAATCAAATCAAATGATGGACAGAGCGTTGACAATACAAGCACTCACCCCCAGTCAACTGATCTGGGTTTAATCCATCACCGTTCTTTAGCCCACTCTGCCACCCCAGTTCAGACATAGCCATATGCAAATCAGTCCGACCCTGTGCCTCATGGGAACAGTCCAGCCCGAACTGCCAAGCCATGCCTTCCCTGGACCGGAAACAAGCTACCGAGGACCGTTTTCTGGCATTTCAGCCGTCTTCAGCCCGGCTTGCTTGAATCCAGTGGCAAAGTGAGCAAGGAACTCACGTCTGAGCATACCCTGCCAACTTATGGCGAACAAAGGAAAACCAAAGGAAATGATGGACGGAGCGTTGACAATACAAGCACTCACCCCCAGTCAACTGATCTGGGTTTAATCCATCACCGTTCTTTAGCCTACTCTGCCACCCCAGTTCAGACATGGCCATATGCAAATCAGTCTGACCCTGTGCTTCATGGGAACAGTCCAGCCTGAACTGCCAAGCCATGCCTTCCCTGGACCGGAAACAAGCTACCGAGGACCGGTTTCTGGCATTTCAGCCGTCTTCAGCCCGGCTTGCTTGAATCCAGTGGCAAAGTGAGCAAGGGACTCACGTCTGACCATACCCTGCCAACTTATGGCGAACAAAGAAAAATCAAATCAAATGATGGACGGAGCGTTGACAATACAAGCACTCACCCCCAGTCAACTGATCTGGGTTTAATCCATCACCGTTCTTTAGCCCACTCTGCCACCCCAGTTCAGACATGGCCATATGCAAATCTGTCTGACCCTGTGCCTCATGGGAACAGTCCAGCCCGAACTGCCAAGCCATGCCTTCCCTGGACCGGAACCAAGCTACCGAGGACCGGTTTCTGGCATTTCAGCCATCTTCAGCCCGGCTTGCTTGAATCCAGTGGCAAAGTGAGCAAGGGACTCACGTCTGAGCATACCCTGCCAACTTATGGCGAACAAAGAAAAACCAAAGGAAATGATGGATGGAGCCTTGACAATACAAGCATTCACCCCCAGTCAACTGATCTGGGTTTAATCCATCACCGTTTTTAAGCCCACTCTGCCAACCCAGTTCAGACATGGCCATATGCAAATCAGTCTGACCCTGTGCCTCATGGGAACAGTCCAGCCCAAACTGCCAAGCCATGCCTTCCCTGGACCGGAACCAAGCTACCGAGGACCGGTTTCTGGCATTTCAGCCGTCTTCAGCCCGGCTTGCTTGAATCCAGTGGCAAAGTGAGCAAGGGACTCACGTCTGACCATACCCTGCCAACTTATGGCGAACAAAGAAAAACCAAATGAAATGATGGACGGAGCGTTGACAATACAAGCACTCACCCCAGTCAACTGATCTGGGTTTAATCCATAACCGTTTTTAAGCCCACTCTGCCACGCCAGTTCAGACATGGCCATATGCAAATCAGTCTGACCCTGTGCCTCATGGGAACAGTCCAGCCCAAACTGCCAAGCCATGCCTTCCCTGGACCGGAACCAAGCTACCGAGGACCGGTTTCTGGCATTTCAGCCGTCTTCAGCCCGGCTTGCTTGAATCCAGTGGCAAAGTGAGCAAGGGACTCACGTCTGACCATACCCTGCCAACTTATGGCGAACAAAGAAAAACCAAATGAAATGATGGACGGAGCGTTGACAATACAAGCACTCACCCCCAGTCAACTGATCTGGGTTTAATCCATCACCGTTCTTTAGCCCACTCTGTCACCCCAGTTCAGACATGGCCATATGCAAATCAGTCCGACCCTGTGCCTCATGGGAACAGTCCAGCCCGAACTGCCAAGCCATGCCTTCCCTGGACCGGAAACAAGCTACAGAGGACCGTTCTGGCATTTCAGCCATCTTCAGCCCGGCTTGCTTGAATCCAGTGGCAAAGTGAGCAAGGGACTCACGTCTGACCATACCCTGCCAACTTATGGCGAACAAAGAAAAAACAAATGAAATGATGGACGGAGCGTTGACAATACAAGCACTCACCCCAGTCAACTGATCTGGGTTTAATCCATCACCGTTTTTAAGCCCACTCTGCCACCCCAGTTCAGACATGGCCATATGCAAATCAGTCCGACCCTGTGCCTCATGGGAACAGTCCAGCCCGAACTGCCAAGCCATGCCTTCCCTGGACCGGAAACAAGCTACAGAGGACCGGTTTCTGGCATTTCAGCGATCTTCAGCCCGGCTTGCTTGAATCCAGTGGCAAAGTGAGCAAGGGACTCACGTCTGAGCATACCCTGCCAACTTATGGCGAACAAAGAAAAACCAAAGGAAATGATGGACGGAGCGTTGATAATACAAGCACTCACCCCCAGTCAACTGATCTGGGTTTAATCCATCACCGTTCTTTAGCCCACTCTGCCACTCCAGTTTAGACATGGCCATATGCAAATCCGTCTGACCCTGTGCCTCATGGGAACAGTCCAGCCCGAACTGCCAAGCCATGCCTTCCCTGGACCGGAAACAAGCTACAGAGGACCGGTTTCTGGCATTTTAGCCATCTTCAGCCCGACTTGCTTGAATCCAGTGGCAAAGTGAGCAAGGGACTCACGTCTGAGCATACCCTGCCAACTTATGGTGAACAAAGAGAAACCAAAGGAAATGATGGACGGAGCGTTGACAATACAAGCACTCACCCCCAGTCAACTGATCTGGGTTTAATCCATCACCGTTCTTTAGCCCACTCTGCCACCCCAGTTCAGACATGGCCATATGCAAATCTGTCTGACCCTGTGCTTCATGGGAACAGTCCAGCCTGAACTGCCAAGCCATGCCTTCCCTGGACCGGAAACAAGCTACCGAGGACCGGTTTCTGGCATTTCAGCCGTCTTCAGCCCGGCTTGCTTGAATCCAGTGGCAAAGTGAGCAAGGGACTCACGTCTGACCATACCCTGCCAACTTATGGCGAACAAAGAAAAATCAAATCAAATGATGGACGGAGCGTTGACAATACAAGCACTCACCCCCAGTCAACTGATCTGGGTTTAATCCATCACCGTTCTTTAGCCCACTCTGCCACCCCAGTTCAGACATGGCCATATGCAAATCTGTCTGACCCTGTGCCTCATGGGAACAGTCCAGCCCGAACTGCCAAGCCATGCCTTCCCTGGACCGGAACCAAGCTACCGAGGACCGGTTTCTGGCATTTCAGCCATCTTCAGCCCGGCTTGCTTGAATCCAGTGGCAAAGTGAGCAAGGGACTCACGTCTGAGCATACCCTGCCAACTTATGGCGAACAAAGAAAAACCAAAGGAAATGATGGATGGAGCGTTGACAATACAAGCATTCACCCCCAGTCAACTGATCTGGGTTTAATCCATCACCGTTTTTAAGCCCACTCTGCCAACCCAGTTCAGACATGGCCATATGCAAATCAGTCTGACCCTGTGCCTCATGGGAACAGTCCAGCCCAAACTGCCAAGCCATGCCTTCCCTGGACCGGAACCAAGCTACCGAGGACCGGTTTCTGGCATTTCAGCCGTCTTCAGCCCGGCTTGCTTGAATCCAGTGGCAAAGTGAGCAAGGGACTCACGTCTATCCATACCCTGCCAACTTATGGCGAACAAAGAAAAATCAAATCAAATGATGGACGGAGCGTTGACAATACAAGCACTCACCCCCAGTCAACTGATCTGGGTTTAATCCATCACGGTTCTTTAGCCCACTCTGCCACCCCAGTTCAGACATGGCCATATGCAAATCTGTCTGACCCTGTGCCTCATGGGAACAGTCCAGCCCGAACTGCCAAGCCATGCCTTCCCTGGACCGGAACTAAGCTACCGAGGACCGGTTTCTGGCATTTCAGTCATCTTCAGCCCGGCTTGCTTGAATCCAGTGGCAAAGTGAGCAAGGGACTCACGTCTGAGCATACCCTGCCAACTTATGGCGAACAAAGAAAAACCAAAGGAAATGATGGACGGAGCGTTGACAATACAAGCATTCACCCCCAGTCAACTGATCTGGGTTTAATCCATCACCGTTTTTAAGCCCACTCTGCCAACCCAGTTCAGACATGGCCATATGCAAATCAGTCTGACCCTGTGCCTCATGGGAACAGTCCAGCCCAAACTGCCAAGCCATGCCTTCCCTGGACCGGAACCAAGCTACCGAGGACCGGTTTCTGGCATTTCAGCCGTCTTCAGCCCGGCTTGCTTGAATCCAGTGGCAAAGTGAGCAAGGGACTCACGTCTGACCATACCCTGCCAACTTATGGCGAACAAAGAAAAACCAAATGAAATGATGGACGGAGCGTTGACAATACAAGCACTCACCCCAGTCAACTGATCTGGGTTTAATCCATCACCGTTTTTAAGCCCACTCTGCCACCCCAGTTCAGACATGGCCATATGCAAATCAGTCTGACCCTGTGCCTCATGGGAACAGTCCAGCCAAAACTGCCAAGCCATGCCTTCCCTGGACCGGAACCAAGCTACCGAGGACCGGTTTCTGGCATTTCAGGCGTCTTCAGCCCGGCTTGCTTGAATCCAGTGGCAAAGTGAGCAAGGGACTCACGTCTGACCATACCCTGCCAACTTATGGCGAACAAAGAAAAATCAAATCAAATGATGGACGGAGCGTTGACAATACAAGCACTCACCCCCAGTCAACTGATCTGGGTTTAATCCATCACCGTTCTTTAGCCCACTCTGCCACCACAGTTCAGACATGGCCATATGCAAATCAGTCTGACCCTGTGCCTCATGGGAACAGTCCAGCCCGAACTGCCAAGCCATGCCTTCCCTGGACCGGAACTAAGCTACCGAGGACCGGTTTCTGGCATTTCAGCCATCTTCAGCCCGGATTGCTTGAATCCAGTGGCAAAGTGAGCAAGGGACTCACGTCTGACCATACCCTGCCAACTTATGGCGAACAAAGAAAAACCAAATGAAACGATGGACGGAGCGTTGACAATACAAGCACTCACCCCCAGTCAACTGATCTGGGTTTAATCCATCACCGTTTTTAAGCCCACTCTGCCACCCCAGTTCAGACATGGCCATATACAAATCAGTCCGACCCTGTGCCTCATGGGAACAGTCCAGCCCGAACTGCCAAGCCATGCCCTCCCTGGACCGGAAACAAGCTACAGAGGACCGGTTTCTGGCATTTCAGCCATCTTCAGCCCGGCTTGCTTGAATCCAGTGGCAAAGTGAGCAAGGGACTCACGTCTGAGCATACCCTGCCAACTTATGGCGAACAAAGAAAAACCAAAGGAAATGATGGACGGAGCATTGACAATACAAGCACTCACCCCAAGTCAACTGATCTGGGTTTAATCCATCACCGTTCTTTAGCCCACTCTGCCACCCCAGTTCAGACATGGCCATATGCAAATCTGTCTGACCCTGTGCCTCATGGGAACAGTCCAGCCCAAACTGCCAAGCCATGCCTTCCCTGGACCGGAACCAAGCTACCGAGGACCGGTTTCTGGCATTTCAGCGGTCTTCAGCCCGGCTTGCTTGAATCCAGTGGCAAAGTGAGCAAGGGACTCACGTCTGACCATACCCTGCCAACTTATGGCGAACAAAGAAAAATCAAATCAAATGATGGACAGAGCGTTGACAATACAAGCACTCACCCCCAGTCAACTGATCTGGGTTTAATCCATCACCGTTCTTTAGCCCACTCTGCCACCCCAGTTCAGACATAGCCATATGCAAATCAGTCCGACCCTGTGCCTCATGGGAACAGTCCAGCCCGAACTGCCAAGCCATGCCTTCCCTGGACCGGAAACAAGCTACCGAGGACCGTTTTCTGGCATTTCAGCCGTCTTCAGCCCGGCTTGCTTGAATCCAGTGGCAAAGTGAGCAAGGAACTCATGTCTGAGCATACCCTGCCAACTTATGGCGAACAAAGGAAAACCAATGGAAATGATGGACGGAGCGTTGACAATACAAGCACTCACCCCCAGTCAACTGATCTGGGTTTAATCCATCACCGTTCTTTAGCCTACTCTGCCACCCCAGTTCAGACATGGCCATATGCAAATCAGTCTGACCCTGTGCTTCATGGGAACAGTCCAGCCTGAACTGCCAAGCCATGCCTTCCCTGGACCGGAAACAAGCTACCGAGGACCGGTTTCTGGCATTTCAGCCGTCTTCAGCCCGGCTTGCTTGAATCCAGTGGCAAAGTGAGCAAGGGACTCACGTCTGACCATACCCTGCCAACTTATGGCGAACAAAGAAAAATCAAATCAAATGATGGACGGAGCGTTGACAATACAAGCACTCACCCCCAGTCAACTGATCTGGGTTTAATCCATCACCGTTCTTTAGCCCACTCTGCCACCCCAGTTCAGACATGGCCATATGCAAATCAGTCTGACCCTGTGCTTCATGGGAACAGTCCAGCCTGAACTGCCAAGCCTTGCCTTCCCTGGACCGGAAACAAGCTACCGAGGACCGGTTTCTGGCATTTCAGCCGTCTTCAGCCCGGCTTGCTTGAATCCAGTGGCAAAGTGAGCAAGGGACTCACGTCTGACCATACCCTGCCAACTTATGGCGAACAAAGAAAAATCAAATCAAATGATGGACGGAGCGTTGACAATACAAGCACTCACCCCCAGTCAACTGATCTGGGTTTAATCCATCACCGTTCTTTAGCCCACTCTGCCACCCCAGTTCAGACATGGCCATATGCAAATCTGTCTGACCCTGTGCCTCATGGGAACAGTCCAGCCCGAACTGCCAAGCCATGCCTTCCCTGGACCGGAACCAAGCTACCGAGGACCGGTTTCTGGCATTTCAGCCATCTTCAGCCCGGCTTGCTTGAATCCAGTGGCAAAGTGAGCAAGGGACTCACGTCTGAGCATACCCTGCCAACTTATGGCGAACAAAGAAAAACCAAATGAAATGATGGACGGAGCGTTGATAATACAAGCACTCACCCCCAGTCAACTGATCTGGGTTTAATCCATCACCGTTCTTTAATCCTACTCTGCCACTCCAGTTTAGACATGGCCATATGCAAATCCGTCTGACCCTGTGCCTCATGGGAACAGTCCAGCCCGAACTGCCAAGCCATGCCTTGTCTGGACCGGAAACAAGCTACAGAGGACCGGTTTCTGGCATTTTAGCCATCGTCAGCCCGGCTTGCTTGAATCGAGTGGCAAAGTGAGCAAGGGACTCACGTCTGAGCATACCCTGCCAACTTATGGCGAACAAAGAAAAATCAAATCAAATGATGGACGGAGCGTTGACAATACAAGCACTCACCCCCAGTCAACTGATCTGGGTTTAATCCATCACCGTTCTTTAGCCCACTCTGCCACCCCAGTTCAGACATGGCCATATGCAAATCTGTCTGACCCTGTGCCTCATGGGAACAGTCCAGCCCGAACTGCCAAGCCATGCCTTCCCTGGACCGGAACCAAGCTACCGAGGACCGGTTTCTGGCATTTCAGCCATCTTCAGCCCGGCTTGCTTGAATCCAGTGGCAAAGTGAGCAAGGGACTCACGTCTGAGCATACCCTGCCAACTTATGGCGAACAAAGAAAAACCAAATGAAATGATGGAGGAAGCGTTGATAATACAAGCACTCACCCCCAGTCAACTGATCTGGGTTTAATCCATCACCGTTCTTTAATCCTACTCTGCCACTCCAGTTTAGACATGGCCATATGCAAATCCGTCTGACCCTGTGCCTCATGGGAACAGTCCAGCCCGAACTGCCAAGCCATGCCTTGTCTGGACCGGAAACAAGCTACAGAGGACCGGTTTCTGGCATTTTAGCCATCGTCAGCCCGGCTTGCTTGAATCCAGTGGCAAAGTGAGCAAGGGACTCACGTCTGAGCATACCCTGCCAACTTATGGTGAACAAAGAAAAACTAAAGGAAATGATGGACGGAGTGTTGACAATACAAGCACTCACCCCCAGTCAACTGATCTGGGTTTAATCCATCACCGTTTTTTAGCCCACTCTGCCACCCCAGTTCAGACATGGCCATATGCAAATCTGTCTGACCCTGTGCCTCATGGGAACAGTCCAGCCCGAACTGCCAAGCCATGCCTTCCCTGGACCGGAACCAAGCTACCGAGGACTGGTTTTTGGCATTTCAGCGATCTTCAGCCCGGCTTGCTTGAATCCAGTGGCAAAGTGAGCAAGGGGCTCACGTCTGAGCATACCCTGCCAACGTATGGCGAACAAAGAAAAACCAAAGGAAATGATGGACGGAGCGTTGACAATACAAGCACTCACCCCCAGTCAACTGATCTGGGTTTAATCCATCACCGTTCTTTAGCCCACTCTGCCACCCCAGTTCAGACATGGCCATATGCAAACATGTCTGACACTGTGCCTCATGGGAACAGTCCAGCCCGAACTGCCAAGCCATGCCTTCCCTGGACCGGAACCAAGCTACCGAGGACCGGTTTTTGGCATTTCAGAGATCTTCAGCCCGGCTTGCTTGAATCCAGTGGCAAAGTGAGCAAGGGGCTCACGTCTGAGCATACCCTGCCAACGTATGGCGAACAAAGAAAAACCAAAGGAAATGATGGACGAAGCGTTGACAATACAAGGATTCACCCCGAGTCAACTGATCTGGGTTTAATCCATCACCGTTTTTAAGCCCACTCTGCCACCCCAGTTCAGACATGGCCATATGCAAATCAGTCTGACCCTGTGCCTCATGGGAACAGTCCAGCCAAAACTGCCAAGCCATGCCTTCCCTGGACCGGAACCAAGCTACTGAGGACCGGTTTCTGGCATTTCAGGCGTCTTCAGCCCGGCTTGCTTGAATCCAGTGGCAAAGTGAGCAAGGGACTCACGTCTGAGCATACCCTGCCAACTTATGGCGAACAAAGAAAAACCAAAGGAAATGATGGACGGAGCATTGACAATACAAGCACTCACCCCCAGTCAACTGATCTGGGTTTAATCCATCACCGTTCTTTAGCCCACTCTGCCACCCCAGTTCAGACATGGCCATATGCAAATCTGTCTGACCCTGTGCCTCATGGGAACAGTCCAGCCCAAACTGCCAAGCCATGCCTTCCCTGGACCGGAACCAAGCTACCGAGGACCGGTTTCTGGCATTTCAGCCGTCTTCAGCCCGGCTTGCTTGAACCCAGTGGCAAAGTGAGCAAGGGACTCACGTCTGACCATACCCTGCCAACTTATGGCGAACAAAGAAAAATCAAATCAAATGATGGACAGAGCGTTGACAATACAAGCACTCACCCCCAGTCAACTGATCTGGGTTTAATCCATCACCGTTCTTTAGCCCACTCTGCCACCCCAGTTCAGACATAGCCATATGCAAATCAGTCCGACCCTGTGCCTCATGGGAACAGTCCAGCCCGAACTGCCAAGCCATGCCTTCCCTGGACCGGAAACAAGCTACCGAGGACCGTTTTCTGGCATTTCAGCCGTCTTCAGCCCGGCTTGCTTGAATCCAGTGGCAAAGTGAGCAAGGAACTCACGTCTGAGCATACCCTGCCAACTTATGGCGAACAAAGGAAAACCAAAGGAAATGATGGACGGAGCGTTGACAATACAAGCACTCACCCCCAGTCAACTGATCTGGGTTTAATCCATCACCGTTCTTTAGCCTACTCTGCCACCCCAGTTCAGACATGGCCATATGCAAATCAGTCTGACCCTGTGCTTCATGGGAACAGTCCAGCCTGAACTGCCAAGCCATGCCTTCCCTGGACCGGAAACAAGCTACCGAGGACCGGTTTCTGGCATTTCAGCCGTCTTCAGCCCGGCTTGCTTGAATCCAGTGGCAAAGTGAGCAAGGGACTCACGTCTGACCATACCCTGCCAACTTATGGCGAACAAAGAAAAATCAAATCAAATGATGGACGGAGCGTTGACAATACAAGCACTCACCCCCAGTCAACTGATCTGGGTTTAATCCATCACCGTTCTTTAGCCCACTCTGCCACCCCAGTTCAGACATGGCCATATGCAAATCTGTCTGACCCTGTGCCTCATGGGAACAGTCCAGCCCGAACTGCCAAGCCATGCCTTCCCTGGACCGGAACCAAGCTACCGAGGACCGGTTTCTGGCATTTCAGCCATCTTCAGCCCGGCTTGCTTGAATCCAGTGGCAAAGTGAGCAAGGGACTCACGTCTGAGCATACCCTGCCAACTTATGGCGAACAAAGAAAAACCAAAGGAAATGATGGATGGAGCCTTGACAATACAAGCATTCACCCCCAGTCAACTGATCTGGGTTTAATCCATCACCGTTTTTAAGCCCACTCTGCCAACCCAGTTCAGACATGGCCATATGCAAATCAGTCTGACCCTGTGCCTCATGGGAACAGTCCAGCCCAAACTGCCAAGCCATGCCTTCCCTGGACCGGAACCAAGCTACCGAGGACCGGTTTCTGGCATTTCAGCCGTCTTCAGCCCGGCTTGCTTGAATCCAGTGGCAAAGTGAGCAAGGGACTCACGTCTGACCATACCCTGCCAACTTATGGCGAACAAAGAAAAACCAAATGAAATGATGGACGGAGCGTTGACAATACAAGCACTCACCCCAGTCAACTGATCTGGGTTTAATCCATAACCGTTTTTAAGCCCACTCTGCCACGCCAGTTCAGACATGGCCATATGCAAATCAGTCTGACCCTGTGCCTCATGGGAACAGTCCAGCCCAAACTGCCAAGCCATGCCTTCCCTGGACCGGAACCAAGCTACCGAGGACCGGTTTCTGGCATTTCAGCCGTCTTCAGCCCGGCTTGCTTGAATCCAGTGGCAAAGTGAGCAAGGGACTCACGTCTGACCATACCCTGCCAACTTATGGCGAACAAAGAAAAACCAAATGAAATGATGGACGGAGCGTTGACAATACAAGCACTCACCCCCAGTCAACTGATCTGGGTTTAATCCATCACCGTTCTTTAGCCCACTCTGTCACCCCAGTTCAGACATGGCCATATGCAAATCAGTCCGACCCTGTGCCTCATGGGAACAGTCCAGCCCGAACTGCCAAGCCATGCCTTCCCTGGACCGGAAACAAGCTACAGAGGACCGTTCTGGCATTTCAGCCATCTTCAGCCCGGCTTGCTTGAATCCAGTGGCAAAGTGAGCAAGGGACTCACGTCTGACCATACCCTGCCAACTTATGGCGAACAAAGAAAAAACAAATGAAATGATGGACGGAGCGTTGACAATACAAGCACTCACCCCAGTCAACTGATCTGGGTTTAATCCATCACCGTTTTTAAGCCCACTCTGCCACCCCAGTTCAGACATGGCCATATGCAAATCAGTCCGACCCTGTGCCTCATGGGAACAGTCCAGCCCGAACTGCCAAGCCATGCCTTCCCTGGACCGGAAACAAGCTACAGAGGACCGGTTTCTGGCATTTCAGCGATCTTCAGCCCGGCTTGCTTGAATCCAGTGGCAAAGTGAGCAAGGGACTCACGTCTGAGCATACCCTGCCAACTTATGGCGAACAAAGAAAAACCAAAGGAAATGATGGACGGAGCGTTGATAATACAAGCACTCACCCCCAGTCAACTGATCTGGGTTTAATCCATCACCGTTCTTTAGCCCACTCTGCCACTCCAGTTTAGACATGGCCATATGCAAATCCGTCTGACCCTGTGCCTCATGGGAACAGTCCAGCCCGAACTGCCAAGCCATGCCTTCCCTGGACCGGAAACAAGCTACAGAGGACCGGTTTCTGGCATTTTAGCCATCTTCAGCCCGACTTGCTTGAATCCAGTGGCAAAGTGAGCAAGGGACTCACGTCTGAGCATACCCTGCCAACTTATGGTGAACAAAGAGAAACCAAAGGAAATGATGGACGGAGCGTTGACAATACAAGCACTCACCCCCAGTCAACTGATCTGGGTTTAATCCATCACCGTTCTTTAGCCCACTCTGCCACCCCAGTTCAGACATGGCCATATGCAAATCTGTCTGACCCTGTGCTTCATGGGAACAGTCCAGCCTGAACTGCCAAGCCATGCCTTCCCTGGACCGGAAACAAGCTACCGAGGACCGGTTTCTGGCATTTCAGCCGTCTTCAGCCCGGCTTGCTTGAATCCAGTGGCAAAGTGAGCAAGGGACTCACGTCTGACCATACCCTGCCAACTTATGGCGAACAAAGAAAAATCAAATCAAATGATGGACGGAGCGTTGACAATACAAGCACTCACCCCCAGTCAACTGATCTGGGTTTAATCCATCACCGTTCTTTAGCCCACTCTGCCACCCCAGTTCAGACATGGCCATATGCAAATCTGTCTGACCCTGTGCCTCATGGGAACAGTCCAGCCCGAACTGCCAAGCCATGCCTTCCCTGGACCGGAACCAAGCTACCGAGGACCGGTTTCTGGCATTTCAGCCATCTTCAGCCCGGCTTGCTTGAATCCAGTGGCAAAGTGAGCAAGGGACTCACGTCTGAGCATACCCTGCCAACTTATGGCGAACAAAGAAAAACCAAAGGAAATGATGGATGGAGCGTTGACAATACAAGCATTCACCCCCAGTCAACTGATCTGGGTTTAATCCATCACCGTTTTTAAGCCCACTCTGCCAACCCAGTTCAGACATGGCCATATGCAAATCAGTCTGACCCTGTGCCTCATGGGAACAGTCCAGCCCAAACTGCCAAGCCATGCCTTCCCTGGACCGGAACCAAGCTACCGAGGACCGGTTTCTGGCATTTCAGCCGTCTTCAGCCCGGCTTGCTTGAATCCAGTGGCAAAGTGAGCAAGGGACTCACGTCTATCCATACCCTGCCAACTTATGGCGAACAAAGAAAAACCAAATGAAATGATGGACGGAGCGTTGACAATACAAGCACTCACCCCAGTCAACTGATCTGGGTTTAATCCATAACCGTTTTTAAGCCCACTCTGCCACGCCAGTTCAGACATGGCCATATGCAAATCAGTCTGACCCTGTGCCTCATGGGAACAGTCCAGCCCAAACTGCCAAGCCATGCCTTCCCTGGACCGGAACCAAGCTACCGAGGACCGGTTTCTGGCATTTCAGCCGTCTTCAGCCCGGCTTGCTTGAATCCAGTGGCAAAGTGAGCAAGGGACTCACGTCTGACCATACCCTGCCAACTTATGGCGAACAAAGAAAAACCAAATGAAATGATGGACGGAGCGTTGACAATACAAGCACTCACCCCCAGTCAACTGATCTGGGTTTAATCCATCACCGTTCTTTAGCCCACTCTGTCACCCCAGTTCAGACATGGCCATATGCAAATCAGTCCGACCCTGTGCCTCATGGGAACAGTCCAGCCCGAACTGCCAAGCCATGCCTTCCCTGGACCGGAAACAAGCTACAGAGGACCGTTCTGGCATTTCAGCCATCTTCAGCCCGGCTTGCTTGAATCCAGTGGCAAAGTGAGCAAGGGACTCACGTCTGACCATACCCTGCCAACTTATGGCGAACAAAGAAAAAACAAATGAAATGATGGACGGAGCGTTGACAATACAAGCACTCACCCCAGTCAACTGATCTGGGTTTAATCCATCACCGTTTTTAAGCCCACTCTGCCACCCCAGTTCAGACATGGCCATATGCAAATCAGTCTGACCCTGTGCCTCATGGGAACAGTCCAGCCCAAACTGCCAAGCCATGCCTTCCCTGGACCGGAACCAAGCTACCGAGGACCGGTTTCTGGCATTTCAGCCGTCTTCAGCCCGGCTTGCTTGAATCCAGTGGCAAAGTGAGCAAGGGACTCACGTCTGACCATACCCTGCCAACTTATGGCGAACAAAGAAAAACCAAATGAAATGATGGACGGAGCGTTGACAATACAAGCACTCACCCCCAGTCAACTGATCTGGGTTTAATCCATCACCGTTCTTTAGCCCACTCTGTCACCCCAGTTCAGACATGGCCATATGCAAATCAGTCCGACCCTGTGCCTCATGGGAACAGTCCAGCCCGAACTGCCAAGCCATGCCTTCCCTGGACCGGAAACAAGCTACAGAGGACCGTTCTGGCATTTCAGCCATCTTCAGCCCGGCTTGCTTGAATCCAGTGGCAAAGTGAGCAAGGGACTCACGTCTGACCATACCCTGCCAACTTATGGCGAACAAAGAAAAAACAAATGAAATGATGGACGGAGCGTTGACAATACAAGCACTCACCCCAGTCAACTGATCTGGGTTTAATCCATCACCGTTTTTAAGCCCACTCTGCCACCCCAGTTCAGACATGGCCATATGCAAATCAGTCCGACCCTGTGCCTCATGGGAACAGTCCAGCCCGAACTGCCAAGCCATGCCTTCCCTGGACCGGAAACAAGCTACAGAGGACCGGTTTCTGGCATTTCAGCGATCTTCAGCCCGGCTTGCTTGAATCCAGTGGCAAAGTGAGCAAGGGACTCACGTCTGAGCATACCCTGCCAACTTATGGCGAACAAAGAAAAACCAAAGGAAATGATGGACGGAGCGTTGATAATACAAGCACTCACCCCCAGTCAACTGATCTGGGTTTAATCCATCACCGTTCTTTAGCCCACTCTGCCACTCCAGTTTAGACATGGCCATATGCAAATCCGTCTGACCCTGTGCCTCATGGGAACAGTCCAGCCCGAACTGCCAAGCCATGCCTTCCCTGGACCGGAAACAAGCTACAGAGGACCGGTTTCTGGCATTTTAGCCATCTTCAGCCCGACTTGCTTGAATCCAGTGGCAAAGTGAGCAAGGGACTCACGTCTGAGCATACCCTGCCAACTTATGGTGAACAAAGAAAAACCAAAGGAAATGATGGACGGAGCGTTGACAATACAAGCACTCACCCCCAGTCAACTGATCTGGGTTTAATCCATCACCGTTCTTTAGCCCACTCTGCCACCCCAGTTCAGACATGGCCATATGCAAATCTGTCTGACCCTGTGCCTCATGGGAACAGTCCAGCCCGAACTGCCAAGCCATGCCTTCCCTGGACCGGAACCAAGCTACCGAGGACCGGTTTCTGGCATTTCAGCGATCTTCAGCCCGGCTTGCTTGAATCCAGTGGCAAAGTGAGCAAGGGACTCACGTCTGAGCATACCCTGCCAACTTATGGCGAACAAAGAAAAACCAAAGGAAATGATGGACGGAGCGTTGACAATACAAGCATTCACCCCCAGTCAACTGATCTGGGTTTTATCCATCACCGTTTTTAAGCCCACTCTGCCACCCCAGTTCAGACATGGCCATATGCAAATCAGTCTGACCCTGTGCCTCATGGAAACAGTCCAGCCCAAACTGCCAAGCCATGCCTTCCCTGGACCGGAACCAAGCTACCGAGGACCAGTTTCTGGAATTTCAGCCGTCTTCAGCCCGGCTTGCTTGAATCCAGTGGCAAAGTTAGCAAGGGACTCACGTCTGACCATACCCTGCCAACTTATGGCGAACAAAGAAAAATCAAATCAAATGATGGACGGAGCGTTGACAATACAAGCACTCACCCCCAGTCAACTGATCTGGGTTTAATCCATCACCGTTCTTTAGCCCACTCTGCCACCCCAGTTCAGACATGGCCATATGCAAATCAGTCTGACCCTGTGCCTCATGGGAACAGTCCAGCCCGAACTGCCAAGCCATGCCTTCCCTGGACCGGAACTAAGCTACAGAGGACCGGTTTCTGGCATTTCAGCCATCTTCAGCCCGGATTGCTTGAATCCAGTGGCAAAGTGAGCAAGGGACTCACGTCTGACCATACCCTGCCAACTTATGGCGAATAAAGAAAAACCAAATGAAACGATGGACGGAGCGTTGACAATACAAGCACTCACCCCCAGTCAACTGATCTGGGTTTAATCCATCACCGTTTTTAAGCCCACTCTGCCACCCCAGTTCAGACATGGCCATATGCAAATCAGTCCGACCCTGTGCCTCATGGGAACAGTCCAGCCCGAACTGCCAAGCCATGCCCTCCCTGGACCGGAAACAAGCTACAGAGGACCGGTTTCTGGCATTTCAGCCATCTTCAGCCCGGCTTGCTTGAATCCAGTGGCAGAGTGAGCAAGGGACTCACGTCTGAGCATACCCTGCCAACTTATGGCGAACAAAGAAAAACCAAAGGAAATGATGGACGGAGCATTGACAATACAAGCACTCACCCCCAGTCAACTGATCTGGGTTTAATCCATCACCGTTCTTTAGCCCACTCTGCCACCCCAGTTCAGACATGGCCATATGCAAATCTGTCTGACCCTGTGCCTCATGGGAACAGTCCAGCCCAAACTGCCAAGCCATGCCTTCCCTGGACCGGAACCAAGCTACCGAGGACCGGTTTCTGGCATTTCAGCCGTCTTCAGCCCGGCTTGCTTGAATCCAGTGGCAAAGTGAGCAAGGGACTCACGTCCGACCATAACCTGCCAACTTATGGCGAACAAAGAAAAATCAAATCAAATGATGGACAGCGCGTTGACAATACAAGCACTCACCCCCAGTCAACTGATCTGGGTTTAATCCATCACCGTTCTTTAGCCCACTCTGCCACCCCAGTTCAGACATAGCCATATGCAAATCAGTCCGACCCTGTGCCTCATGGGAACAGTCCAGCCCGAACTGCCAAGCCATGCCTTCCCTGGACCGGAAACAAGCTACCGAGGACCGTTTTCTGGCATTTCAGCCGTCTTCAGCCCGGCTTGCTTGAATCCAGTGGCAAAGTGAGCAAGGAACTCACGTCTGAGCATACCCTGCCAACTTATGGCGAACAAAGGAAAACCAAAGGAAATGATGGACGGAGCGTTGACAATACAAGCACTCACCCCCAGTCAACTGATCTGGGTTTAATCCATCACCGTTCTTTAGCCTACTCTGCCACCCCAGTTCAGACATGGCCATATGCAAATCAGTCTGACCCTGTGATTCATGGGAACAGTCCAGCCTGAACTGCCAAGCCATGCCTTCCCTGGACCGGAAACAAGCTACCGAGGACCGGTTTCTGGCATTTCAGCCGTCTTCAGCCCGGCTTGCTTGAATCCAGTGGCAAAGTGAGCAAGGGACTCACGTCTGACCATACCCTGCCAACTTATGGCGAACAAAGAAAAATCAAATCAAATGATGGACGGAGCGTTGACAATACAAGCACTCACCCCCAGTCAACTGATCTGGGTTTAATCCATCACGGTTCTTTAGCCCACTCTGCCACCCCAGTTCAGACATGGCCATATGCAAATCTGTCTGACCCTGTGCCTCATGGGAACAGTCCAGCCCGAACTGCCAAGCCATGCCTTCCCTGGACCGGAACTAAGCTACCGAGGACCGGTTTCTGGCATTTCAGTCATCTTCAGCCCGGCTTGCTTGAATCCAGTGGCAAAGTGAGCAAGGGACTCACGTCTGAGCATACCCTGCCAACTTATGGCGAACAAAGAAAAACCAAAGGAAATGATGGACGGAGCGTTGACAATACAAGCATTCACCCCCAGTCAACTGATCTGGGTTTAATCCATCACCGTTTTTAAGCCCACTCTGCCAACCCAGTTCAGACATGGCCATATGCAAATCAGTCTGACCCTGTGCCTCATGGGAACAGTCCAGCCCAAACTGCCAAGCCATGCCTTCCCTGGACCGGAACCAAGCTACCGAGGACCGGTTTCTGGCATTTCAGCCGTCTTCAGCCCGGCTTGCTTGAATCCAGTGGCAAAGTGAGCAAGGGACTCACGTCTGACCATACCCTGCCAACTTATGGCGAACAAAGAAAAACCAAATGAAATGATGGACGGAGCGTTGACAATACAAGCACTCACCCCAGTCAACTGATCTGGGTTTAATCCATCACCGTTTTTAAGCCCACTCTGCCACCCCAGTTCAGACATGGCCATATGCAAATCAGTCTGACCCTGTGCCTCATGGGAACAGTCCAGCCAAAACTGCCAAGCCATGCCTTCCCTGGACCGGAACCAAGCTACCGAGGACCGGTTTCTGGCATTTCAGGCGTCTTCAGCCCGGCTTGCTTGAATCCAGTGGCAAAGTGAGCAAGGGACTCACGTCTGACCATACCCTGCCAACTTATGGCGAACAAAGAAAAATCAAATCAAATGATGGACGGAGCGTTGACAATACAAGCACTCACCCCCAGTCAACTGATCTGGGTTTAATCCATCACCGTTCTTTAGCCCACTCTGCCACCACAGTTCAGACATGGCCATATGCAAATCAGTCTGACCCTGTGCCTCATGGGAACAGTCCAGCCCGAACTGCCAAGCCATGCCTTCCCTGGACCGGAACTAAGCTACTGAGGACCGGTTTCTGGCATTTCAGCCATCTTCAGCCCGGATTGCTTGAATCCAGTGGCAAAGTGAGCAAGGGACTCACGTCTGACCATACCCTGCCAACTTATGGCGAACAAAGAAAAACCAAATGAAACGATGGACGGAGCGTTGACAATACAAGCACTCACCCCCAGTCAACTGATCTGGGTTTAATCCATCACCGTTTTTAAGCCCACTCTGCCACCCCAGTTCAGACATGGCCATATACAAATCAGTCCGACCCTGTGCCTCATGGGAACAGTCCAGCCCGAACTGCCAAGCCATGCCCTCCCTGGACCGGAAACAAGCTACAGAGGACCGGTTTCTGGCATTTCAGCCATCTTCAGCCCGGCTTGCTTGAATCCAGTGGCAAAGTGAGCAAGGGACTCACGTCTGAGCATACCCTGCCAACTTATGGCGAACAAAGAAAAACCAAAGGAAATGATGGACGGAGCATTGACAATACAAGCACTCACCCCAAGTCAACTGATCTGGGTTTAATCCATCACCGTTCTTTAGCCCACTCTGCCACCCCAGTTCAGACATGGCCATATGCAAATCTGTCTGACCCTGTGCCTCATGGGAACAGTCCAGCCCAAACTGCCAAGCCATGCCTTCCCTGGACCGGAACCAAGCTACCGAGGACCGGTTTCTGGCATTTCAGCGGTCTTCAGCCCGGCTTGCTTGAATCCAGTGGCAAAGTGAGCAAGGGACTCACGTCTGACCATACCCTGCCAACTTATGGCGAACAAAGAAAAATCAAATCAAATGATGGACAGAGCGTTGACAATACAAGCACTCACCCCCAGTCAACTGATCTGGGTTTAATCCATCACCGTTCTTTAGCCCACTCTGCCACCCCAGTTCAGACATAGCCATATGCAAATCAGTCCGACCCTGTGCCTCATGGGAACAGTCCAGCCCGAACTGCCAAGCCATGCCTTCCCTGGACCGGAAACAAGCTACCGAGGACCGTTTTCTGGCATTTCAGCCGTCTTCAGCCCGGCTTGCTTGAATCCAGTGGCAAAGTGAGCAAGGAACTCATGTCTGAGCATACCCTGCCAACTTATGGCGAACAAAGGAAAACCAATGGAAATGATGGACGGAGCGTTGACAATACAAGCACTCACCCCCAGTCAACTGATCTGGGTTTAATCCATCACCGTTCTTTAGCCTACTCTGCCACCCCAGTTCAGACATGGCCATATGCAAATCAGTCTGACCCTGTGCTTCATGGGAACAGTCCAGCCTGAACTGCCAAGCCATGCCTTCCCTGGACCGGAAACAAGCTACCGAGGACCGGTTTCTGGCATTTCAGCCGTCTTCAGCCCGGCTTGCTTGAATCCAGTGGCAAAGTGAGCAAGGGACTCACGTCTGACCATACCCTGCCAACTTATGGCGAACAAAGAAAAATCAAATCAAATGATGGACGGAGCGTTGACAATACAAGCACTCACCCCCAGTCAACTGATCTGGGTTTAATCCATCACCGTTCTTTAGCCCACTCTGCCACCCCAGTTCAGACATGGCCATATGCAAATCAGTCTGACCCTGTGCTTCATGGGAACAGTCCAGCCTGAACTGCCAAGCCTTGCCTTCCCTGGACCGGAAACAAGCTACCGAGGACCGGTTTCTGGCATTTCAGCCGTCTTCAGCCCGGCTTGCTTGAATCCAGTGGCAAAGTGAGCAAGGGACTCACGTCTGACCATACCCTGCCAACTTATGGCGAACAAAGAAAAATCAAATCAAATGATGGACGGAGCGTTGACAATACAAGCACTCACCCCCAGTCAACTGATCTGGGTTTAATCCATCACCGTTCTTTAGCCCACTCTGCCACCCCAGTTCAGACATGGCCATATGCAAATCTGTCTGACCCTGTGCCTCATGGGAACAGTCCAGCCCGAACTGCCAAGCCATGCCTTCCCTGGACCGGAACCAAGCTACCGAGGACCGGTTTCTGGCATTTCAGCCATCTTCAGCCCGGCTTGCTTGAATCCAGTGGCAAAGTGAGCAAGGGACTCACGTCTGAGCATACCCTGCCAACTTATGGCGAACAAAGAAAAACCAAATGAAATGATGGACGGAGCGTTGATAATACAAGCACTCACCCCCAGTCAACTGATCTGGGTTTAATCCATCACCGTTCTTTAATCCTACTCTGCCACTCCAGTTTAGACATGGCCATATGCAAATCCGTCTGACCCTGTGCCTCATGGGAACAGTCCAGCCCGAACTGCCAAGCCATGCCTTGTCTGGACCGGAAACAAGCTACAGAGGACCGGTTTCTGGCATTTTAGCCATCGTCAGCCCGGCTTGCTTGAATCGAGTGGCAAAGTGAGCAAGGGACTCACGTCTGAGCATACCCTGCCAACTTATGGCGAACAAAGAAAAATCAAATCAAATGATGGACGGAGCGTTGACAATACAAGCACTCACCCCCAGTCAACTGATCTGGGTTTAATCCATCACCGTTCTTTAGCCCACTCTGCCACCCCAGTTCAGACATGGCCATATGCAAATCTGTCTGACCCTGTGCCTCATGGGAACAGTCCAGCCCGAACTGCCAAGCCATGCCTTCCCTGGACCGGAACCAAGCTACCGAGGACCGGTTTCTGGCATTTCAGCCATCTTCAGCCCGGCTTGCTTGAATCCAGTGGCAAAGTGAGCAAGGGACTCACGTCTGAGCATACCCTGCCAACTTATGGCGAACAAAGAAAAACCAAATGAAATGATGGAGGAAGCGTTGATAATACAAGCACTCACCCCCAGTCAACTGATCTGGGTTTAATCCATCACCGTTCTTTAATCCTACTCTGCCACTCCAGTTTAGACATGGCCATATGCAAATCCGTCTGACCCTGTGCCTCATGGGAACAGTCCAGCCCGAACTGCCAAGCCATGCCTTGTCTGGACCGGAAACAAGCTACAGAGGACCGGTTTCTGGCATTTTAGCCATCGTCAGCCCGGCTTGCTTGAATCCAGTGGCAAAGTGAGCAAGGGACTCACGTCTGAGCATACCCTGCCAACTTATGGTGAACAAAGAAAAACTAAAGGAAATGATGGACGGAGTGTTGACAATACAAGCACTCACCCCCAGTCAACTGATCTGGGTTTAATCCATCACCGTTTTTTAGCCCACTCTGCCACCCCAGTTCAGACATGGCCATATGCAAATCTGTCTGACCCTGTGCCTCATGGGAACAGTCCAGCCCGAACTGCCAAGCCATGCCTTCCCTGGACCGGAACCAAGCTACCGAGGACTGGTTTTTGGCATTTCAGCGATCTTCAGCCCGGCTTGCTTGAATCCAGTGGCAAAGTGAGCAAGGGGCTCACGTCTGAGCATACCCTGCCAACGTATGGCGAACAAAGAAAAACCAAAGGAAATGATGGACGGAGCGTTGACAATACAAGCACTCACCCCCAGTCAACTGATCTGGGTTTAATCCATCACCGTTCTTTAGCCCACTCTGCCACCCCAGTTCAGACATGGCCATATGCAAACATGTCTGACACTGTGCCTCATGGGAACAGTCCAGCCCGAACTGCCAAGCCATGCCTTCCCTGGACCGGAACCAAGCTACCGAGGACCGGTTTTTGGCATTTCAGAGATCTTCAGCCCGGCTTGCTTGAATCCAGTGGCAAAGTGAGCAAGGGGCTCACGTCTGAGCATACCCTGCCAACGTATGGCGAACAAAGAAAAACCAAAGGAAATGATGGACGAAGCGTTGACAATACAAGGATTCACCCCGAGTCAACTGATCTGGGTTTAATCCATCACCGTTTTTAAGCCCACTCTGCCACCCCAGTTCAGACATGGCCATATGCAAATCAGTCTGACCCTGTGCCTCATGGGAACAGTCCAGCCAAAACTGCCAAGCCATGCCTTCCCTGGACCGGAACCAAGCTACTGAGGACCGGTTTCTGGCATTTCAGGCGTCTTCAGCCCGGCTTGCTTGAATCCAGTGGCAAAGTGAGCAAGGGACTCACGTCTGACCATACCCTGCCAACTTATGGCGAACAAAGAAAAATCAAATCAAATGATGGACGGAGCGTTGACAATACAAGCACTCACCCCCAGTCAACTGATCTGGGTTTAATCCATCACCGTTCTGTAGCCCACTCTGCCACCCCAGTTCAGACATGGCCATATGCAAATCAGTCTGACCCTGTGCCTCATGGGAACAGTCCAGCCCAAACTGCCAAGCCATGCCTTCCCTGGACCGGAACCAAACTACCGAGGACCGGTTTCTGGCATTTCAGCCGTCTTCAGCCCGGCTTGCTTGAATCCAGTGGCAAAGTGAGCAAGGGACTCACGTCTGACCATACCCTGCCAACTTATGGCGAACAAAGAAAAACCAAATGAAATGATGGACGGAGCGTTGACAATACAAGCACTCACCCCCAGTCAACTGATCTGGGTTTAATCCATCACCGTTTTTAAGCCCACTCTGCCACCCCAGTTCAGACATGGCCATATGCAAATCAGTCTGACCCTGTGCCTCATGGGAACAGTCCAGCCCAAACTGCCAAGCCATGCCTTCCCTGGACCGGAACCAAGCTACCGAGGACCGGTTTCTGGCATTTCAGCCGTCTTCAGCCCGGCTTGCTTGAATCCAGTGGCAAAGTGAGCAAGGGACTCACGTCTGACCATACCTTGCCAACTTATGGCGAACAAAGAAAAACCAAATGAAATGATGGACGGAGCGTTGACAATACAAGCACTCACCCCCAGTCAACTGATCTGGGTTTAATCCATCACCGTTTTTAGGCCCACTCTGCCACCCCAGTTCAGACATGGCCATATGCAAATCAGTCTGACCCTGTGCCTCATGGGAACAGTCCAGCCCAAACTGCCAAGCCATGCCTTCCCTGGACCGGAACCAAGCTACCGAGGACCGGTTTCTGGCATTTCAGCCGTCTTCAGCCCGGCTTGCTTGAATCCAGTGGCAAAGTGAGCAAGGGACTCACGTCTGAGCATACCCTGCCAACTTATGGCGAACAAAGAAAAACCAAAGGAAATGATGGACGGAGCATTGACAATACAAGCACTCACCCCCAGTCAACTGATCTGGGTTTAATCCATCACCGTTCTTTAGCCCACTCTGCCACCCCAGTTCAGACATGGCCATATGCAAATCTGTCTGACCCTGTGCCTCATGGGAACAGTCCAGCCCAAACTGCCAAGCCATGCCTTCCCTGGACCGGAACCAAGCTACCGAGGACCGGTTTCTGGCATTTCAGCGGTCTTCAGCCCGGCTTGCTTGAATCCAGTGGCAAAGTGAGCAAGGGACTCACGTCTGACCATACCCTGCCAACTTATGGCGAACAAAGAAAAATCAAATCAAATGATGAACAGAGCGTTGACAATACAAGCACTCACCCCCAGTCAACTGATCTGGGTTTAATCCATCACCGTTCTTTAGCCCACTCTGCCACCCCAGTTCAGACATAGCCATATGCAAATCAGTCCGACCCTGTGCCTCATGGGAACAGTCCAGCCCGAACTGCCAAGCCATGCCTTCCCTGGACCGGAAACAAGCTACCGAGGACCGTTTTCTGGCATTTCAGCCGTCTTCAGCCCGGCTTGCTTGAATCCAGTGGCAAAGTGAGCAAGGAACTCACGTCTGAGCATACCCTGCCAACTTATGGCGAACAAAGGAAAACCAATGGAAATGATGGACGGAGCGTTGACAATACAAGCACTCACCCCCAGTCAACTGATCTGGGTTTAATCCATCACCGTTCTTTAGCCTACTCTGCCACCCCAGTTCAGACATGGCCATATGCAAATCAGTCTGACCCTGTGCTTCATGGGAACAGTCCAGCCTGAACTGCCAAGCCATGCCTTCCCTGGACCGGAAACAAGCTACCGAGGACCGGTTTCTGGCATTTCAGCCGTCTTCAGCCCGGCTTGCTTGAATCCAGTGGCAAAGTGAGCAAGGGACTTACGTCTGACCATACCCTGCCAACTTATGGCGAACAAAGAAAAATCAAATCAAATGATGGACGGAGCGTTGACAATACAAGCACTCACCCCCAGTCAACTGATCTGGGTTTCATCCATCACCGTTCTTTAGCCCACTCTGCCACCCCAGTTCAGACATGGCCATATGCAAATCAGTCTGACCCTGTGCTTCATGGGAACAGTCCAGCCTGAACTGCCAAGCCTTGCCTTCCCTGGACCGGAAACAAGCTACCGAGGACCGGTTTCTGGCATTTCAGCCGTCTTCAGCCCGGCTTGCTTGAATCCAGTGGCAAAGTGAGCAAGGGACTCACGTCTGACCATACCCTGCCAACTTATGGCGAACAAAGAAAAATCAAATCAAATGATGGACGGAGCGTTGACAATACAAGCACTCACCCCCAGTCAACTGATCTGGGTTTAATCCATCACCGTTCTTTAGCCCACTCTGCCACCCCAGTTCAGACATGGCCATATGCAAATCTGTCTGACCCTGTGCCTCATGGGAACAGTCCAGCCCGAACTGCCAAGCCATGCCTTCCCTGGACCGGAACCAAGCTACCGAGGACCGGTTTCTGGCATTTCAGCCATCTTCAGCCCGGCTTGCTTGAATCCAGTGGCAAAGTGAGCAAGGGACTCACGTCTGAGCATACCCTGCCAACTTATGGCGAACAAAGAAAAACCAAATGAAATGATGGACGGAGCGTTGATAATACAAGCACTCACCCCCAGTCAACTGATCTGGATTTAATCCATCACCGTTCTTTAATCCTACTCTGCCACTCCAGTTTAGACATGGCCATATGCAAATCCGTCTGACCCTGTGCCTCATGGGAACAGTCCAGCCCGAACTGCCAAGCCATGCCTTGTCTGGACCGGAAACAAGCTACAGAGGACCGGTTTCTGGCATTTTAGCCATCGTCAGCCCGGCTTGCTTGAATCGAGTGGCAAAGTGAGCAAGGGACTCACGTCTGAGCATACCCTGCCAACTTATGGCGAACAAAGAAAAATCAAATCAAATGATGGACGGAGCGTTGACAATACAAGCACTCACCCCCAGTCAACTGATCTGGGTTTAATCCATCACCGTTCTTTAGCCCACTCTGCCACCCCAGTTCAGACATGGCCATATGCAAATCTGTCTGACCCTGTGCCTCATGGGAACAGTCCAGCCCGAACTGCCAAGCCATGCCTTCCCTGGACCGGAACCAAGCTACCGAGGACCGGTTTCTGGCATTTCAGCCATCTTCAGCCCGGCTTGCTTGAATCCAGTGGCAAAGTGAGCAAGGGACTCACGTCTGAGCATACCCTGCCAACTTATGGCGAACAAAGAAAAACCAAATGAAATGATGGACGGAGCGTTGATAATACAGGCACTCACCCCCAGTCAACTGATCTGGGTTTAATCCATCACCGTTCTTTAATCCTACTCTGCCACTCCAGTTTAGACATGGCCATATGCAAATCCGTCTGACCCTGTGCCTCATGGGAACAGTCCAGCCCGAACTGCCAAGCCATGCCTTGTCTGGACCGGAAACAAGCTACAGAGGACCGGTTTCTGGCATTTTAGCCATCGTCAGCCCGGCTTGCTTGAATCCAGTGGCAAAGTGAGCAAGGGACTCACGTCTGAGCATACCCTGCCAACTTATGGTGAACAAAGAAAAACTAAAGGAAATGATGGACGGAGTGTTGACAATACAAGCACTCACCCCCAGTCAACTGATCTGGGTTTAATCCATCACCGTTTTTTAGCCCACTCTGCCACCCCAGTTCAGACATGGCCATATGCAAATCTGTCTGACCCTGTGCCTCATGGGAACAGTCCAGCCCGAACTGCCAAGCCATGCCTTCCCTGGACCGGAACCAAGCTACCGAGGACTGGTTTTTGGCATTTCAGCGATCTTCAGCCCGGCTTGCTTGAATCCAGTGGCAAAGTGAGCAAGGGGCTCACGTCTGAGCATACCCTGCCAACGTATGGCGAACAAAGAAAAACCAAAGGAAATGATGGACGGAGCGTTGACAATACAAGCACTCACCCCCAGTCAACTGATCTGGGTTTAATCCATCACCGTTCTTTAGCCCACTCTGCCACCCCAGTTCAGACATGGCCATATGCAAATCTGTCTGACACTGTGCCTCATGGGAACAGTCCAGCCCGAACTGCCAAGCCATGCCTTCCCTGGACCGGAACCAAGCTACCGAGGACCGGTTTTTGGCATTTCAGAGATCTTCAGCCCGGCTTGCTTGAATCCAGTGGCAAAGTGAGCAAGGGGCTCACGTCTGAGCATACCCTGCCAACGTATGGCGAACAAAGAAAAACCAAAGGAAATGATGGACGAAGTGTTGACAATACAAGCATTCACCCCGAGTCAACTGATCTGGGTTTAATCCATCACCGTTTTTAAGCCCACTCTGCCACCCCAGTTCAGACATGGCCATATGCAAATCAGTCTGACCCTGTGCCTCATGGGAACAGTCCAGCCAAAACTGCCAAGCCATGCCTTCCCTGGACCGGAACCAAGCTACTGAGGACCGGTTTCTGGCATTTCAGGCGTCTTCAGCCCGGCTTGCTTGAATCCAGTGGCAAAGTGAGCAAGGGACTCACGTCTGACCATACCCTGCCAACTTATGGCGAACAAAGAAAAATCAAATCAAATGATGGACGGAGCGTTGACAATACAAGCACTCACCCCCAGTCAACTGATCTGGGTTTAATCCATCACCGTTCTGTAGCCCACTCTGCCACCCCAGTTCAGACATGGCCATATGCAAATCAGTCTGACCCTGTGCCTCATGGGAACAGTCCAGCCCAAACTGCCAAGCCATGCCTTCCCTGGACCGGAACCAAACTACCGAGGACCGGTTTCTGGCATTTCAGCCGTCTTCAGCCCGGCTTGCTTGAATCCAGTGGCAAAGTGAGCAAGGGACTCACGTCTGACCATACCCTGCCAACTTATGGCGAACAAAGAAAAACCAAATGAAATGATGGACGGAGCGTTGACAATACAAGCACTCACCCCCAGTCAACTGATCTGGGTTTAATCCATCACCGTTCTTTAGCCTACTCTGCCACCCCAGTTCAGACATGGCCATATGCAAATCAGTCTGACCCTGTGATTCATGGGAACAGTCCAGCCTGAACTGCCAAGCCATGCCTTCCCTGGACCGGAAACAAGCTACCGAGGACCGGTTTCTGGCATTTCAGCCGTCTTCAGCCCGGCTTGCTTGAATCCAGTGGCAAAGTGAGCAAGGGACTCACGTCTGACCATACCCTGCCAACTTATGGCGAACAAAGAAAAATCAAATCAAATGATGGACGGAGCGTTGACAATACAAGCACTCACCCCCAGTCAACTGATCTGGGTTTAATCCATCACCGTTCTTTAGCCCACTCTGCCACCCCAGTTCAGACATGGCCATATGCAAATCTGTCTGACCCTGTGCCTCATGGGAACAGTCCAGCCCGAACTGCCAAGCCATGCCTTCCCTGGACCGGAACTAAGCTACCGAGGACCGGTTTCTGGCATTTCAGTCATCTTCAGCCCGGCTTGCTTGAATCCAGTGGCAAAGTGAGCAAGGGACTCACGTCTGAGCATACCCTGCCAACTTATGGCGAACAAAGAAAAACCAAAGGAAATGATGGACGGAGCGTTGACAATACAAGCATTCACCCCCAGTCAACTGATCTGGGTTTAATCCATCACCGTTTTTAAGCCCACTCTGCCAACCCAGTTCAGACATGGCCATATGCAAATCAGTCTGACCCTGTGCCTCATGGGAACAGTCCAGCCCAAACTGCCAAGCCATGCCTTCCCTGGACCGGAACCAAGCTACCGAGGACCGGTTTCTGGCATTTCAGCCGTCTTCAGCCCGGCTTGCTTGAATCCAGTGGCAAAGTGAGCAAGGGACTCACGTCTGACCATACCCTGCCAACTTATGGCGAACAAAGAAAAACCAAATGAAATGATGGACGGAGCGTTGACAATACAAGCACTCACCCCAGTCAACTGATCTGGGTTTAATCCATCACCGTTTTTAAGCCCACTCTGCCACCCCAGTTCAGACATGGCCATATGCAAATCAGTCTGACCCTGTGCCTCATGGGAACAGTCCAGCCCAAACTGCCAAGCCATGCCTTCCCTGGACCGGAACCAAGCTACCGAGGACCGGTTTCTGGCATTTCAGCCGTCTTCAGCCCGGCTTGCTTGAATCCAGTGGCAAAGTGAGCAAGGGACTCACGTCTGACCATACCCTGCCAACTTATGGCGAACAAAGAAAAACCAAATGAAATGATGGACGGAGCGTTGACAATACAAGCACTCACCCCCAGTCAACTGATCTGGGTTTAATCCATCACCGTTTTTAGGCCCACTCTGCCACCCCAGTTCAGACATGGCCATATGCAAATCAGTCCGACCCTGTGCCTCATGGGAACAGTCCAGCCCGAACTGCCAAGCCATGCCTTCCCTGGACCGGAAACAAGCTACAAAGGACCGGTTTCTGGCATTTCAGCCATCTTCAGCCCGGCTTGCTTGAATCCAGTGGCAAAGTGAGCAAGGGACTCACGTCTGAGCATACCCTGCCAACTTATGGTGAACAAAGAAAAACCAAAGGAAATGATGGACGGAGCGTTGACAATACAAGCACTCACCCCCAGTCAACTGATCTGGGTTTAATCCATCACCGTTCTTTAGCCCACTCTGCCACCCCAGTTCAGACATGGCCATATGCAAATCTGTCTGACCCTGTGCCTCATGGGAACAGTCCAGGCCGAACTGCCAAGCCATGCCTTCCCTGGACCGGAACCAAGCTACCGAGGACCGGTTTTTGGCATTTCAGCGATCTTCAGCCCGGCTTGCTTGAATCCAGTGGCAAAGTGAGCAAGGGACTCACGTCTGAGCATACCCTGCCAACGTATGGCGAACAAAGAAAAACCAAAGGAAATGATGGACAGAGCGTTGACAATACAAGCATTCACCCCCAGTCAACTGATCTGGGTTTAATCCATCACCGTTTTTAAGCCCACTCTGCCACCCCAGTTCAGACATGGCCATATGCAAATCAGTCTGACCCTGTGCCTCATGGGAACAGTCCAGCCAAAACTGCCAAGCCATGCCTTCCCTGGACCGGAACCAAGCTACCGAGGACCGGTTTCTGGCATTTCAGGCGTCTTCAGCCCGGCTTGCTTGAATCCAGTGGCAAAGTGAGCAAGGGACTCCCGTCTGACCATACCCTGCCAACTTATGGCGAACAAAGAAAAATCAAATCAAATGATGGACGGAGCGTTGACAATACAAGCACTCACCCCCAGTCAACTGATCTGGGTTTAATCCATCACCGTTCTTTAGCCCACTCTGCCACCACAGTTCAGACATGGCCATATGCAAATCAGTCTGACCCTGTGCCTCATGGGAACAGTCCAGCCCGAACTGCCAAGCCATGCCTTCCCTGGACCGGAACTAAGCTACCGAGGACCGGTTTCTGGCATTTCAGCCATCTTCAGCCCGGATTGCTTGAATCCAGTGGCAAAGTGAGCAAGGGACTCACGTCTGACCATACCCTGCCAACTTATGGCGAACAAAGAAAAACCAAATGAAACGATGGACGGAGCGTTGACAATACAAGCACTCACCCCCAGTCAACTGATCTGGGTTTAATCCATCACCGTTTTTAAGCCCACTCTGCCACCCCAGTTCAGACATGGCCATATACAAATCAGTCCGACCCTGTGCCTCATGGGAACAGTCCAGCCTGAACTGCCAAGCCATGCCCTCCCTGGACCGGAAACAAGCTACAGAGGACCGGTTTCTGGCATTTCAGCCATCTTCAGCCCGGCTTGCTTGAATCCAGTGGCAAAGTGAGCAAGGGACTCACGTCTGAGCATACCCTGCCAACTTATGGCGAACAAAGAAAAACCAAAGGAAATGATGGACGGAGCATTGACAATACAAGCACTCACCCCAAGTCAACTGATCTGGGTTTAATCCATCACCGTTCTTTAGCCCACTCTGCCACCCCAGTTCAGACATGGCCATATGCAAATCTGTCTGACCCTGTGCCTCATGGGAACAGTCCAGCCCAAACTGCCAAGCCATGCCTTCCCTGGACCGGAACCAAGCTACCGAGGACCGGTTTCTGGCATTTCAGCGGTCTTCAGCCCGGCTTGCTTGAATCCAGTGGCAAAGTGAGCAAGGGACTCACGTCTGACCATACCTTGCCAACTTATGGCGAACAAAGAAAAATCAAATCAAATGATGGACAGAGCGTTGACAATACAAGCACTCACCCCCAGTCAACTGATCTGGGTTTAATCCATCACCGTTCTTTAGCCCACTCTGCCACCCCAGTTCAGACATAGCCATATGCAAATCAGTCCGACCCTGTGCCTCATGGGAACAGTCCAGCCCGAACTGCCAAGCCATGCCTTCCCTGGACCGGAAACAAGCTACCGAGGACCGTTTTCTGGCATTTCAGCCGTCTTCAGCCCGGCTTGCTTGAATCCAGTGGCAAAGTGAGCAAGGAACTCACGTCTGAGCATACCCTGCCAACTTATGGCGAACAAAGGAAAACCAATGGAAATGATGGACGGAGCGTTGACAATACAAGCACTCACCCCCAGTCAACTGATCTGGGTTTAATCCATCACCGTTCTTTAGCCTACTCTGCCACCCCAGTTCAGACATGGCCATATGCAAATCAGTCTGACCCTGTGCTTCATGGGAACAGTCCAGCCTGAACTGCCAAGCCATGCCTTCCCTGGACCGGAAACAAGCTACCGAGGACCGGTTTCTGGCATTTCAGCCGTCTTCAGCCCGGCTTGCTTGAATCCAGTGGCAAAGTGAGCAAGGGACTCACGTCTGACCATACCCTGCCAACTTATGGCGAACAAAGAAAAATCAAATCAAATGATGGACGGAGCGTTGACAATACAAGCACTCACCCCCAGTCAACTGATCTGGGTTTAATCCATCACCGTTCTTTAGCCCACTCTGCCACCCCAGTTCAGACATGGCCATATGCAAATCAGTCTGACCCTGTGCTTCATGGGAACAGTCCAGCCTGAACTGCCGAGCCTTGCCTTCCCTGGACCGGAAACAAGCTACCGAGGACCGGTTTCTGGCATTTCAGCCGTCTTCAGCCCGGCTTGCTTGAATCCAGTGGCAAAGTGAGCAAGGGACTCACGTCTGACCATACCCTGCCAACTTATGGCGAACAAAGAAAAATCAAATCAAATGATGGACGGAGCGTTGACAATACAAGCACTCACCCCCAGTCAACTGATCTGGGTTTAATCCATCACCGTTCTTTAGCCCACTCTGCCACCCCAGTTCAGACATGGCCATATGCAAATCTGTCTGACCCTGTGCCTCATGGGAACAGTCCAGCCCGAACTGCCAAGCCATGCCTTCCCTGGACCGGAACCAAGCTACCGAGGACCGGTTTCTGGCATTTCAGCCATCTTCAGCCCGGCTTGCTTGAATCCAGTGGCAAAGTGAGCAAGGGACTCACGTCTGAGCATACCCTGCCAACTTATGGCGAACAAAGAAAAACCAAATGAAATGATGGACGGAGCGTTGATAATACAAGCACTCACCCCCAGTCAACTGATCTGGGTTTAATCCATCACCGTTCTTTAATCCTACTCTGCCACTCCAGTTTAGACATGGCCATATGCAAATCCGTCTGACCCTGTGCCTCATGGGAACAGTCCAGCCCGAACTGCCAAGCCATGCCTTGTCTGGACCGGAAACAAGCTACAGAGGACCGGTTTCTGGCATTTTAGCCATCGTCAGCCCGGCTTGCTTGAATCGAGTGGCAAAGTGAGCAAGGGACTCACGTCTGAGCATACCCTGCCAACTTATGGCGAACAAAGAAAAATCAAATCAAATGATGGACGGAGCTTTGACAATACAAGCACTCACCCCCAGTCAACTGATCTGGGTTTAATCCATCACCGTTCTTTAGCCCACTCTGCCACCCCAGTTCAGACATGGCCATATGCAAATCTGTCTGACCCTGTGCCTCATGGGAACAGTCCAGCCCGAACTGCCAAGCCATGCCTTCCCTGGACCGGAACCAAGCTACCGAGGACCGGTTTCTGGCATTTCAGCCATCTTCAGCCCGGCTTGCTTGAATCCAGTGGCAAAGTGAGCAAGGGACTCACGTCTGAGCATACCCTGCCAACTTATGGCGAACAAAGAAAAACCAAATGAAATGATGGACGGAGCGTTGATAATACAAGCACTCACCCCCAGTCAACTGATCTGGGTTTAATCCATCACCGTTCTTTAGCCCACTCTGCCACCCCAGTTCAGACATGGCCATATGCAAACATGTCTGACACTGTGCCTCATGGGAACAGTCCAGCCCGAACTGCCAAGCCATGCCTTCCCTGGACCGGAACCAAGCTACCGAGGACCGGTTTTTGGCATTTCAGAGATCTTCAGCCCGGGTTGCTTGAATCCAGTGGCAAAGTGAGCAAGGGGCTCACGTCTGAGCATACCCTGCCAACGTATGGCGAACAAAGAAAAACCAAAGGAAATGATGGACGAAGCGTTGACAATACAAGCATTCACCCCGAGTCAACTGATCTGGGTTTAATCCATCACCGTTTTTAAGCCCACTCTGCCACCCCAGTTCAGACATGGCCATATGCAAATCAGTCTGACCCTGTGCCTCATGGGAACAGTCCAGCCAAAACTGCCAAGCCATGCCTTCCCTGGACCGGAACCAAGCTACTGAGGACCGGTTTCTGGCATTTCAGGCGTCTTCAGCCCGGCTTGCTTGAATCCAGTGGCAAAGTGAGCAAGGGACTCACGTCTGACCATACCCTGCCAACTTATGGCGAACAAAGAAAAATCAAATCAAATGATGGACGGAGCGTTGACAATACAAGCACTCACCCCCAGTCAACTGATCTGGGTTTAATCCATCACCGTTCTGTAGCCCACTCTGCCACCCCAGTTCAGACATGGCCATATGCAAATCAGTCTGACCCTGTGCCTCATGGGAACAGTCCAGCCCAAACTGCCAAGCCATGCCTTCCCTGGACCGGAACCAAACTACCGAGGACCGGTTTCTGGCATTTCAGCCGTCTTCAGCCCGGCTTGCTTGAATCCAGTGGCAAAGTGAGCAAGGGACTCACGTCTGACCATACCCTGCCAACTTATGGCGAACAAAGAAAAACCAAATGAAATGATGGACGGAGCGTTGACAATACAAGCACTCACCCCCAGTCAACTGATCTGGGTTTAATCCATCACCGTTTTTAAGCCCACTCTGCCACCCCAGTTCAGACATGGCCATATGCAAATCAGTCTGACCCTGTGCCTCATGGGAACAGTCCAGCCCAAACTGCCAAGCCATGCCTTCCCTGGACCGGAACCAAGCTACCGAGGACCGGTTTCTGGCATTTCAGCCGTCTTCAGCCCGGCTTGCTTGAATCCAGTGGCAAAGTGAGCAAGGGACTCACGTCTGACCATACCTTGCCAACTTATGGCGAACAAAGAAAAACCAAATGAAATGATGGACGGAGCGTTGACAATACAAGCACTCACCCCCAGTCAACTGATCTGGGTTTAATCCATCACCGTTTTTAGGCCCACTCTGCCACCCCAGTTCAGACATGGCCATATGCAAATCAGTCTGACCCTGTGCCTCATGGGAACAGTCCAGCCCAAACTGCCAAGCCATGCCTTCCCTGGACCGGAACCAAGCTACCGAGGACCGGTTTCTGGCATTTCAGCCGTCTTCAGCCCGGCTTGCTTGAATCCAGTGGCAAAGTGAGCAAGGGACTCACGTCTGAGCATACCCTGCCAACTTATGGCGAACAAAGAAAAACCAAAGGAAATGATGGACGGAGCATTGACAATACAAGCACTCACCCCCAGTCAACTGATCTGGGTTTAATCCATCACCGTTCTTTAGCCCACTCTGCCACCCCAGTTCAGACATGGCCATATGCAAATCTGTCTGACCCTGTGCCTCATGGGAACAGTCCAGCCCAAACTGCCAAGCCATGCCTTCCCTGGACCGGAACCAAGCTACCGAGGACCGGTTTCTGGCATTTCAGCGGTCTTCAGCCCGGCTTGCTTGAATCCAGTGGCAAAGTGAGCAAGGGACTCACGTCTGACCATACCCTGCCAACTTATGGCGAACAAAGAAAAATCAAATCAAATGATGGACAGAGCGTTGACAATACAAGCACTCACCCCCAGTCAACTGATCTGGGTTTAATCCATCACCGTTCTTTAGCCCACTCTGCCACCCCAGTTCAGACATAGCCATATGCAAATCAGTCCGACCCTGTGCCTCATGGGAACAGTCCAGCCCGAACTGCCAAGCCATGCCTTCCCTGGACCGGAAACAAGCTACCGAGGACCGTTTTCTGGCATTTCAGCCGTCTTCAGCTCGGCTTGCTTGAATCCAGTGGCAAAGTGAGCAAGGAACTCACGTCTGAGCATACCCTGCCAACTTATGGCGAACAAAGGAAAACCAATGGAAATGATGGACGGAGCGTTGACAATACAAGCACTCACCCCCAGTCAACTGATCTGGGTTTAATCCATCACCGTTCTTTAGCCTACTCTGCCACCCCAGTTCAGACATGGCCATATGCAAATCAGTCTGACCCTGTGCTTCATGGGAACAGTCCAGCCTGAACTGCCAAGCCATGCCTTCCCTGGACCGGAAACAAGCTACCGAGGACCGGTTTCTGGCATTTCAGCCGTCTTCAGCCCGGCTTGCTTGAATCAAGTGGCAAAGTGAGCAAGGGACTCACGTCTGACCATACCCTGCCAACTTATGGCGAACAAAGAAAAATCAAATCAAATGATGGACGGAGCGTTGACAATACAAGCACTCACCCCCAGTCAACTGATCTGGGTTTAATCCATCACCGTTCTTTAGCCCACTCTGCCACCCCAGTTCAGACATGGCCATATGCAAATCAGTCTGACCCTGTGCTTCATGGGAACAGTCCAGCCTGAACTGCCAAGCCTTGCCTTCCCTGGACCGGAAACAAGCTACCGAGGACCGGTTTCTGGCATTTCAGCCGTCTTCAGCCCGGCTTGCTTGAATCCAGTGGCAAAGTGAGCAAGGGACTCACGTCTGACCATACCCTGCCAACTTATGGCGAACAAAGAAAAATCAAATCAAATGATGGACGGAGCGTTGACAATACAAGCACTCACCCCCAGTCAACTGATCTGGGTTTAATCCATCACCGTTCTTTAGCCCACTCTGCCACCCCAGTTCAGACATGGCCATATGCAAATCTGTCTGACCCTGTGCCTCATGGGAACAGTCCAGCCCGAACTGCCAAGCCATGCCTTCCCTGGACCGGAACCAAGCTACCGAGGACCGGTTTCTGGCATTTCAGCCATCTTCAGCCCGGCTTGCTTGAATCCAGTGGCAAAGTGAGCAAGGGACTCACGTCTGAGCATACCCTGCCAACTTATGGCGAACAAAGAAAAACCAAATGAAATGATGGACGGAGCGTTGATAATACAAGCACTCACCCCCAGTCAACTGATCTGGATTTAATCCATCACCGTTCTTTAATCCTACTCTGCCACTCCAGTTTAGACATGGCCATATGCAAATCCGTCTGACCCTGTGCCTCATGGGAACAGTCCAGCCCGAACTTCCAAGCCATGCCTTGTCTGGACCGGAAACAAGCTACAGAGGACCGGTTTCTGGCATTTTAGCCATCGTCAGCCCGGCTTGCTTGAATCGAGTGGCAAAGTGAGCAAGGGACTCACGTCTGAGCATACCCTGCCAACTTATGGCGAACAAAGAAAAATCAAATCAAATGATGGACGGAGCGTTGACAATACAAGCACTCACCCCCAGTCAACTGATCTGGGTTTAATCCATCACCGTTCTTTAGCCCACTCTGCCACCCCAGTTCAGACATGGCCATATGCAAATCTGTCTGACCCTGTGCCTCATGGGAACAGTCCAGCCCGAACTGCCAAGCCATGCCTTCCCTGGACCGGAACCAAGCTACCGAGGACCGGTTTCTGGCATTTCAGCCATCTTCAGCCCGGCTTGCTTGAATCCAGTGGCAAAGTGAGCAAGGGACTCACGTCTGAGCATACCCTGCCAACTTATGGCGAACAAAGAAAAACCAAATGAAATGATGGACGGAGCGTTGATAATACAAGCACTCACCCCCAGTCAACTGATCTGGGTTTAATCCATCACCGTTCTTTAATCCTACTCTGCCACTCCAGTTTAGACATGGCCATATGCAAATCCGTCTGACCCTGTGCCTCATGGGAACAGTCCAGCCCGAACTGCCAAGCCATGCCTTGTCTGGACCGGAAACAAGCTACAGAGGACCGGTTTCTGGCATTTTAGCCATCGTCAGCCCGGCTTGCTTGAATCCAGTGGCAAAGTGAGCAAGGGACTCACGTCTGAGCATACCCTGCCAACTTATGGTGAACAAAGAAAAACTAAAGGAAATGATGGACGGAGTGTTGACAATACAAGCACTCACCCCCAGTCAACTGATCTGGGTTTAATCCATCACCGTTTTTTAGCCCACTCTGCCACCCCAGTTCAGACATGGCCATATGCAAATCTGTCTGACCCTGTGCCTCATGGGAACAGTCCAGCCTGAACTGCCAAGCCATGCCTTCCCTGGACCGGAACCAAGCTACCGAGGACTGGTTTTTGGCATTTCAGCGATCTTCAGCCCGGCTTGCTTGAATCCAGTGGCAAAGTGAGCAAGGGGCTCACGTCTGAGCATACCCTGCCAACGTATGGCGAACAAAGAAAAACCAAAGGAAATGATGGACGGAGCGTTGACAATACAAGCACTCACCCCCAGTCAACTGATCTGGGTTTAATCCATCACCGTTCTTTAGCCCACTCTGCCACCCCAGTTCAGACATGGCCATATGCAAATCTGTCTGACACTGTGCCTCATGGGAACAGTCCAGCCCGAACTGCCAAGCCATGCCTTCCCTGGACCGGAACCAAGCTACCGAGGACCGGTTTTTGGCATTTCAGAGATCTTCAGCCCGGCTTGCTTGAATCCAGTGGCAAAGTGAGCAAGGGGCTCACGTCTGAGCATACCCTGCCAAAGTATGGCGAACAAAGAAAAACCAAAGGAAATGATGGACGAAGCGTTGACAATACAAGCATTCACCCCGAGTCAACTGATCTGGGTTTAATTCATCACCGTTTTTAAGCCCACTCTGCCACCCCAGTTCAGACATGGCCATATGCAAATCAGTCTGACCCTGTGCCTCATGGGAACAGTCCAGCCAAAACTGCCAAGCCATGCCTTCCCTGGACCGGAACCAAGCTACTGAGGACCGGTTTCTGGCATTTCAGGCGTCTTCAGCCCGGCTTGCTTGAATCCAGTGGCAAAGTGAGCAAGGGACTCACGTCTGACCATACCCTGCCAACTTATGGCGAACAAAGAAAAATCAAATCAAATGATGGACGGAGCGTTGACAATACAAGCACTCACCCCCAGTCAACTGATCTGGGTTTAATCCATCACCGTTCTGTAGCCCACTCTGCCACCCCAGTTCAGACATGGCCATATGCAAATCAGTCTGACCCTGTGCCTCATGGGAACAGTCCAGCCCAAACTGCCAAGCCATGCCTTCCCTGGACCGGAACCAAACTACCGAGGACCGGTTTCTGGCATTTCAGCCGTCTTCAGCCCGGCTTGCTTGAATCCAGTGGCAAAGTGAGCAAGGGACTCACGTCTGACCATACCCTGCCAACTTATGGCGAACAAAGAAAAACCAAATGAAATGATGGACGGAGCGTTGACAATACAAGCACTCACCCCCAGTCAACTGATCTGGGTTTAATCCATCACCGTTTTTAAGCCCACTCTGCCACCCCAGTTCAGACATGGCCATATGCAAATCAGTCTGACCCTGTGCCTCATGGGAACAGTCCAGCCCAAACTGCCAAGCCATGCCTTCCCTGGACCGGAACCAAGCTACCGAGGACCGGTTTCTGGCATTTCAGCCGTCTTCAGCCCGGCTTGCTTGAATCCAGTGGCAAAGTGAGCAAGGGACTCACGTCTGACCATACCTTGCCAACTTATGGCGAACAAAGAAAAACCAAATGAAATGATGGACGGAGCGTTGACAATACAAGCACTCACCCCCAGTCAACTGATCTGGGTTTAATCCATCACCGTTTTTAGGCCCACTCTGCCACCCCAGTTCAGACATGGCCATATGCAAATCAGTCTGACCCTGTGCCTCATGGGAACAGTCCAGCCCAAACTGCCAAGCCATGCCTTCCCTGGACCGGAACCAAGCTACCGAGGACCGGTTTCTGGCATTTCAGCCGTCTTCAGCCCGGCTTGCTTGAATCCAGTGGCAAAGTGAGCAAGGGACTCACGTCTGACCATACCCTGCCAACTTATGGCGAACAAAGAAAAACCAAATGAAATGATGGACGGAGCGTTGACAATAGAAGCACTCACCCCCAGTCAACTGATCTGGGTTTAATCCATCACCGTTTTTAAGCCCACTCTGCCACCCCAGTTCAGACATGGCCATATGCAAATCAGTCTGACCCTGTGCCTCATGGGAACAGTCCAGCCCAAACTGCCAAGCCATGCCTTCCCTGGACCGGAACCAAGCTACCGAGGACCGGTTTCTGGCATTTCAGCCGTCTTCAGCCCGGCTTGCTTGAATCCAGTGGCAAAGTGAGCAAGGGACTCACGTCTGACCATACCCTGCCAACTTATGGCGAACAAAGAAAAACCAAATGAAATGATGGACGGAGCGTTGACAATACAAGCACTCACCCCCAGTCAACTGATCTGGGTTTAATCCATCACCGTTTTTAGGCCCACTCTGCCACCCCAGTTCAGACATGGCCATATGCAAATCAGTCTGACCCTGTGCCTCATGGGAACAGTCCAGCCCAAACTGCCAAGCCATGCCTTCCCTGGACCGGAACCAAGCTAACGAGGACCGGTTTCTGGCATTTCAGCCATCTTCAGCCCGGCTTGCTTGAATCCAGTGGCAAAGTGAGCAAGGGACTCACGTTTGACCATACCCTGCCAACTTATGGCGAACAAAGAAAAACCAAATGAAATGATGGACGGAGCGTTGACAATACAAGCACTCACCCCCAGTCAACTGATCTGGGTTTAATCCATCACCGTTTTTAAGCCCACTCTGCCACCCCAGTTCAGACATGGCCATATGCAAATCAGTCCAACCCTGTGCCTCATGGGAACAGTCCAGCCCGAACTGCCAAGCCATGCCTTCCCTGGACCGGAAACAAGCTACAGAGGACCGGTTTCTGGCATTTCAGCCATCTTCAGCCCGGCTTGCTTGAATCCAGTGGCAAAGTGAGCAAGGGACTCACGTCTGAGCATACCCTGCAAACTTATGGCGAACAAAGAAAAACCAAAGGAAATGATGGACGGAGCGTTGACAATACAAGCACTCACCCCCAGTCAACTGATCTGGGTTTAATCCATCACCGTTCTTTAGCCCACTCTGCCACCCCAGTTCAGACATGGCCATATGCAAATCTGTCTGACCCTGTGCCTCATGGGAACAGTCCAGCTCGAACTGCCAAGCCATGCCTTCCCTGGACCGGAACCAAGCTACCGAGGACCGGTTTCTGGCATTTCAGCCGTCTTCAGCCCGGCTTGCTTGAATCCAGTGGCGAAGTAAGCAAGGAACTCACGTCTAAGCATACCCTGCCAACTTATGGCGAACAAAGGAAAACCAAAGGAAATGATGGACGGAGCGTTGACAATACAAGCACTCACCCCCAGTCAACTGATCTGGGTTTAATCCATCACCGTTTTTAAGCCCACTCTGCCACCCCAGTTCAGACATGGCCATATGCAAATCAGTCCAACCCTGTGCCTCATGGGAACAGTCCAGCCCGAACTGCCAAGCCATGCCTTCCCTGGACCGGAAACAAGCTACAGAGGACCGGTTTCTGGCATTTCAGCCATCTTCAGCCCGGCTTGCTTGAATCCAGTGGCAAAGTGAGCAAGGGACTCACGTCTGAGCATACCCTGCAAACTTATGGCGAACAAAGAAAAACCAAAGGAAATGATGGACGGAGCGTTGACAATACAAGCACTCACCCCCAGTCAACTGATCTGGGTTTAATCCATCACCGTTCTTTAGCCCACTCTGCCACCCCAGTTCAGACATGGCCATATGCAAATCTGTCTGACCCTGTGCCTCATGGGAACAGTCCAGCCCGAACTGCCAAGCCATGCCTTCCCTGGACCGGAAACAAGCTACAGAGGACCGGTTTCTGGCATTTCAGCCATCTTCAGCCCGGCTTGCTTGAATCCAGTGGCAAAGTGAGCAAGGGACTCACGTCTGAGCATACCCTGCAAACTTATGGCGAACAAAGAAAAACCAAAGGAAATGATGGACGGAGCGTTGACAATACAAGCACTCACCCCCAGTCAACTGATCTGGGTTTAATCCATCACCGTTCTTTAGCCCACTCTGCCACCCCAGTTCAGACATGGCCATATGCAAATCTGTCTGACCCTGTGCCTCATGGGAACAGTCCAGCTCGAACTGCCAAGCCATGCCTTCCCTGGACCGGAACCAAGCTACCGAGGACCGGTTTCTGGCATTTCAGCCGTCTTCAGCCCGGCTTGCTTGAATCCAGTGGCGAAGTAAGCAAGGAACTCACGTCTAAGCATACCCTGCCAACTTATGGCGAACAAAGGAAAACCAAAGGAAATGATGGACGGAGCGTTGACAATACAAGCACTCACCCCCAGTCAACTGATCTGGGTTTAATCCATCACCGTTCTTTAGCCTACTCTGCCACCCCAGTTCAGACATGGCCATATGCAAATCAGTCTGACCCTGTGCTTCATGGGAACAGTCCAGCCCGAACTGCCAAGCCATGCCTTCCCTGGACCGGAAACAAGCTACCGAGGACCGGTTTCTGGCATTTCAGCCGTCTTCAGCCCGGCTTGCTTGAATCCAGTGGCAAAGTGAGCAAGGAACTCATGTCTGAGCATACCCTGCCAACTTATGGCGAACAAAGAAAAACCAAAGGAAATGATGGACGGAGCGTTGATAATACAAGCACTCACCCCCAGTCAACTGATCTGGGTTTAATCCATCACCGTTCTTTAGCCCACTCTGCCACCCCAGTTCAGACATGGCCATATGCAAATCCGTCTGACCCTGTGCCTCATGGGAACAGTCCAGCCCGAACTGCCAAGCCATGCCTTCCCTGGACCGGAAACAAGCTACAGAGGACCGGTTTCTGGCATTTCAGCCATCTTCAGCCCGGCTTGCTTGAATCCAGTGGCAAAGTGAGCAAGGGACTCACGTCTGAGCATACCCTGCCAACTTATGGCGAACAAAGAAAAACCAAAGAAAATGATGGACGGAGCGTTGACAATACAAGCACTCACCCCCAGTCAACTGATCTGGGTTTAATCTATCACCGTTCTTTAGCCCACTCTGCCACCCCAGTTCAGACATGGCCATATGCAAATCTGTCCGACCCTGTGCCTCATGGGAACAGTCCAGCCCGAACTGCCAAGCCATGCCTTCCCTGGACCGGAACCAAGCTACCGAGGACCGGTTTCTGGCATTTCAGCGATCTTCAGCCTGGCTTGCTTGAATCCAGTGGGAAAGTGAGCAAGGGACTCACACCTGAGCATACCCTGCCAACTTATGGCGAAAAAACAAAGGAAATGATGGACGGAGCGTTGACAATACAAGCATTCACCCCCAGTCAACTGATCTGGGTTTAATCCATCACCGTTTTTAAGCCCACTCTGCCACCCCAGTTTAGACATGGCCATATGCAAATCAGTCTGACCCTGTGCCTCATGGGATCAGTCCAGCCCAAACTGCCAAGCCATGCCTTCCCTGGACCGGAACCAAGCTACCGAGGACCGGTTTCTGGCATTTCAGCCGTCTTCAGCCCGGCTTGCTTGAATCCAGTGGCAAAGTGAGCAAGGGACTCACGTCTGACCATACCCTGCCAACTTATGGCGAACAAAGAAAAATCAAATCAAATGATGGACGGAGCGTTGACAATACAAGCACTCACCCCCAGTCAACTGATCTGGGTTTAATCCATCACCGTTCTTTAGCCCACTCTGCCACCCCAGTTCAGACATGGCCATATGCAAATCAGTCCGACCCTGTGCCTCATGGGAACAGTCCAGCCAGAACTGCCAAGCCATGCTTTCCCTGGACCAGAAACAAGCTACCGAGGACCGGTTTCTGGCATTTCAGCCGTCTTCAGCCCGGCTTGCTTGAATCCAGTGGCAAAGTGAGCAAGGGACTCACGTCTGAGCATACCCTGCCAACTTATGGCGAACAAAGGAAAACCAAAGGAAATGATGGACGGAGCGTTGACAATACAAGCACTCACCCCCAGTCAACTGATCTGGGTTTAATCCATCACCGTTCTTTAGCCCACTCTGCCACCCCAGTTCAGACAGGCCATATGCAAATCAGTCTGACCCTGTGCCTCATGGGAACAGTCCAGCCCGAACTGCCAAGCCATGCCTTCCCTGGACCGGAAACAAGCTACGAGGGCCGGTTTCTGGCATTTCAGCCGTCTTAAGCCCGGCTTGCTTGAATCCAGTGGCAAAGTGAGCAAGGAACTCACGTCTGAGCATACCCTGCCAACTTATGGCGAACAAAGAAAAACCAAAGGAAATGATGGACGGAGCATTTACAATACAAGCACTCACCCCCAGTCAACTGATCTGGGTTTAATCCATCACCGTTCTTTAGCCCACTCTGCCACCCCAGTTCAGACATGGCCATATGCAAATCCGTCTGACCCTGTGCCTCATGGGAACAGTCCAGCCCGAACTGCCAAGCCATGCCTTCCCTGGACCGGAACCAAGCTACCGAGGACCGGTTTCTGGCATTTCAGCCGTCTTCAGCCCGGCTTGCTTGGCAGTTTGGGCTGGACTGTTCCCATGAGGTACAGGGTCAGACTGATTTGCTTATGGCCATGTCTTAACTGGGGTGGCAGAGTGGGCTAAAGAACGGTGATGGATTAAACCCAGATCGCACA